>NC_082716.1:85807895-86117790 GCF_030144855.1 Hypanus sabinus
TCGCAACTCGACCTCGTAAAAAAAAACCACTGCTAACTCCAGTTTAAATTCCCACATGGAATATTGTAGAGGATCAAATACCCAAACCCAGCACAGCCCCCACTTGTCCCATTTAGCCTGTCTCAGTGCGGAGGTCCTCGAGACCCTCCGCCCACAGTATTTCTGTTCCATTGATGGGAAGCGATCACGATTGAAACCAAAGAGCAAAATAATAAAGTGCTTAGAAAGAAGTGAAACGCCATCGGTCATTGGAAAAGTGTTAGGCTACAGTCGGTCAACGATTGGAACAGTTTTAAAGGATAACGGATAAAGTGAGAATAATGGAGCATGTGAAAGGCCCTGCCCCGATGAAAGCTACAATTATTACTAAGCAACGCAGTGGTTTAATTATTGGAATACATACATTTCTTGAGTGTTTTATATGCATAGAATAGTAAAATATATATTATATACTAAGACAAATGTTTGACTAACTGACACTAAATAGTACCAGATTGTTCTGACTTACATACAAATCCGACTTAAAGATGGACACAGGAACAGAACTCGTTCGTAACCCAGGGACTGCCTGTATAGGGAATGCGGGGCTGAAGTGCAAACAGAAGCTGAGCAGCAGCCCCTTCAGATACTCAAGAAGGGGCTGCAACCTCTCTCACTCCATGTAAACGTGGTACACTGACTGACTCCACCCAGTCACAGAATGGACAGGTGTTCAGGGTGTCAATGAAGCTGCTTAAAAACCTGATGCATGGTACTGCCCTATGCAACATCTTCCACCCCTGCTCCCCAAGGACCCCTGAATAAAGAGATTTCTGCCAGGGACCTTCCCCACCACCAGATGGTACAACAGATTACCAAGGTGAATCTGGTCAGCAGATGAAGGCAAGGAAGTGAAGGATGTGCTAGAGCAGCCCATACAAGGAACACTTTGGAGCGTCACAGAATTTAATGGTGGGCGTCCTGTGAGACAGCTCACGTTGTGTGGGATCCTCTCCTGCAGGGTATCCTGAGGTCTGCATCCGACAAGCTCTTCCAGTCCATCAGGTGGTGGCACAGCCAGAGTCCCTGCACTTCCCTGGGCCCCTTGACACCCACCGTGATAGGATGGAGACAAAACCCCTCACAGCCAAAGCATTGTCCCCCAGCAGTATGGGAGCACCCTGTCTGGATGAGGCTAGACACCATACCCTCAACAGCTTTTGGTAAAAACGAGGTAGTTCCCTCAAAGTGGTGCAGCTAATACTGTCCGGTGGAAAATGTCCTCCTGCAGGCATCTCCCCAGTGGAAAAAGTGCATTGCCAGTGCACGAAATCTCTGAAGGTGGTCACTGTACAGGTATCTCTGCAGGGTCTTGATGCAGAGAGCTGCCAATTGGGTGCACACACACCAGTGACTGACTGCCCTCCACGACTGGAAGACTCAGGACCACAGCAGAGACCCAATGCCTCCTGTTGCCCTAGAAGAAGTCTGGGTCCTAGAGACAAAGAGGAGTGGGCGGGACTGAAGTATTCAGCTAGTGCCATATCTTTACAATGAAAAACTTATCACTGGATTTGGCATGGACTGCTGATCCGAGTTGTCTGATTCCGTTCTGCCTCATCTGTGGCAAATAGCTTACAAATGCATCAATGGCTTCGGCAAAACTGAAAGACGTCTAACTACAAATCACAGCCGTGTGACACGTAGAAGTGCTGAATATTTTAAATGACAATTGGAATCTCAAAACAAACAGATCAAAGCTTTGCAAAATAAAGTCACAGTCAGTAAAAGGACTCAGGAAGCAAGTTATTGAGTAGCTTTAAGACCAGTTCACTCGAGAATGTTTAAAAAACTGAAAACCTGGACAAAGAGCACACCGATCTCCTGTTACATACAAAAATCTGGTGACTTATCAGAGGAAGAGTTATCACAGGGCATTTAAGCTGAAAGATGAATTGCAGGAGTATTTTCAAGAAAATATTAGGCCAGATTTTGCTAAGTGCTTCAAAGTTGAGGAATGGGTGCAGAAACTAGCCTACTTAACAGACATTTTTCATCAAATGAACCAGTTGAACAAGTCTCTGCAAGGCCCTGTAGAAAATGTTTTTACTTCAAGTGACAAGATTCTTGGATTTAGAAAGCAAACAGAATCTTTTGAAAATCATGCTACAGCAGGAAATCTTGAAATGCTTCCACTGTTGCTTGGGCTTGAGAGTGAGGAAGGATATCAGGAAATCTCAATTCTTATTGAAAACCACCTGGATGAACTTCAGAACAAAACTGAGAAGCAATTTCCCTCCCTTTCAACATGCTTATGACTGGGAGAAGGACCCTTTCTCTGAATCTTCTGCTCAGCCTGAGAACTTAGACTTTGAGAGAGGAGGAAGAACTTTGAGAGCTGCACTCTGATCATGCACTCAAGATGAGATTTATTGACCTGCCGCTGGACAAGTTCTTGATTTCTGTGAAAGAGTATCCTGTTATTCATAGGAAAGCAATGAACGTTTTGCTGCAGTTTTCAACTTCTTACATGTGTGAGCAAGCTTTTTTCTTGTTTAACAAGCAACAACAGCAGGGGTAGAAATCATTTCATTTCAGTTGAAGGTGAAATCCTTGTGTGCTTATCTCAAGTTTGACCCTGAATTGAGAAATTTATGTTAGCCTTATGAGATTTTAAAATTTATGAGAGAGAAAGTAAGAGAAATTTCCAGAAAGGTAAGTAAGCTTAACTATTTTTTCAAGAAAGGTTAGCTAAAAATTCATTCTCTACTCAAAAGAGCATTGACAATTATTTTTGTATTATTGGATCTACAATTTACTGATCATGCTAACGTACTGTGAACTCTAGATATAATATTTTTTATGCAGGGGTTCTCTGAGACCTGCAAATTTTTTCAAGGGTTACTATAGGGCAAAAAGGTTGAGAAAGGCTGGTGTATATGCAATAAAAATAAATGCCTGGGAATGAAAGATAGGATGTATTCAAAACCACAAGACACAAGAGACTGATGTCAAAAGGAAGCATTAACATTCTCTTGTATTTTCAGTTTACTTCTGCACTGCAAGTTCTCTTTAAGATGTAACAACTTTTAAGTTCTCCTCTCTTCAACAGGAGTTTTCTGAATGCGACTCTCACTGCACCCCTTTGCCCTTCAAACACTTTCTTACTAAGACCTGCTGCCACATTCACATGTACTACCTCAGTACCTGTCTTCTCTCCTCTGCAGATGCTAGCTGACCCATTGAGTTCCCCCAGCAGTTTGTTCTTGCTCTTGTTTCTCGCTCTTGTTTCTCATTACTCTGATGTCAATCAATGGCTGCTTTAGGGGAAAGTATGCTAGAAATGTAATCAACTAGTTTGCACAGAGTGGAGGATTTATTACTGTGATTTCTTGGGAAGCAAAAATTATTGAAGCCTTTCTACCAACTAATTTCTGTTTGGCTGAAATTAGTCCTAACTCACATCATGTCAACCACTCTTCAGTCAAATATTGAATAAAATTGAGCATGGTAGGGTTCAGCTATGATCAATAATAGAAATGAGTTAGGCAAAACATACATTTGCAAACAGTGTAACTGGGATATAGAGAAGCCACCAGGTTGTTGGCACATACATGAAAGCAAAGTTTAATCAGGTTGCAGGAATTGCTTCCATCCCAGTTGGCAATTGCCCGATTTTCAGTTCTCTGCAACCAGTCTTTTTCACCTTTGGCTTTGTCTTACATTAGTATTGGATTGTGACCTGAGAAATGCACAGGGTAGAATAAAATTCTGCAAAAAAAAATCAAATGTTCAAAGGTTCTTTTTATTATCAACATAGGTATGCAGAATACAACTCTGAGATTTGTCTTCCCCAGATAGCCATAAAATACAGAAAAACCATAGAAGTAATTAAAAGAAGGACATCAATCCCACCTCCTGCATGAAAAGAAGAAACAAAAATTCACAAATCCCAAACCACGCCCCCCCAATCTGTCCCTCGCACAAAAACTAACAGATCTCCCACATGGAGAAATAACAAGACCATCAAACCCCAAACCCCCAGCCTACCAATCAGCATCAAGAATGAATGGGCATGAGCTCAGCACTTTAATCATTGAAAAATGGAGTCGACTATGGCCCCTCGTCATGTCTTTTGAGCTTCTCCTCATGGTAAATCATGCTTGCATTTCTCTCCTGGATTTTTCTCGGGGGGACAGCAAAGTACTAGCTCACCTGATCGAACTACAGACTGTAAGACTCAGGCTGCAACAGTTTCAAAACAAAATGAAAGTTAAGAAGAATAAGTAGATGTAAAAAAACTGAAATGATTTATCCTCTGGAAGATGTTGCCCAGGAAAATATTGTTTGCTGCAGCCATACTGACCAGATGATGATGGGATAATTGATTATTAATTTTATGTATTCTTGTGCCTGGTTTCCAGCACTCTCTCTTACCTATTTAATTTTAACTCACACCTCAGCAGTGCACATACACTCAAAACACCCAGTGTCCATTTACTGATCCAGGTTTTATAGCTAGTATTCAACTGAGGCTAGTGAAAAACCAATAGTTGGAAGAACTCATCAGGTAAGGCAAATGGAGGCAGTGAGGTTGTTGGTGTTTTGGGCTAAGACTGTGCATTGGAACAGAATATGTTGAGGGAAAATTTACGCATATAAAGAAGTGTGAGTGAATGATTAGTTGAGGACTAGCAGGTGATAGGTGGGAAAAGATAAGGGGTAGGGGGTGCATTAGACAGGTAAACCAGTTAGGGGAGGGTGGAGAGAGAGGCTGGTAGATGATAGGTGGAAGAATATAAGGGATGATAGGGAGATAGGAAAGGGGAATGAAGGAAGAAGAAATTGAGGTGGATAGGTAAGTGGGTGATGGGCAGATGGCAGCAATTGAGGGAGGTTAATGAGCCCAAGTAACAAAGAGGAAGAAGAGGTTGGAAGGGATGGGAAAAGTGAACAAAGGAATAGAGATACTATGTGGTCTGGTGAGGATGGTACAGTAACACAGGGGTTATGGGTTCCCACTGAGCTGAAAGCTCTCCAACCAGCATATGAGATGTTGTTCTCTTGAGTTTGCACTCGGCTTCACCATGGCTGACTGACCTCTCAAGTGAGTCCCCATTTGCTTCTCCCATATAACCCACTGAGGACCTCCTTGACAAAGCTTATTCTAACCTGAATGATAAGACTCTGTGTGAAATACCTTCACATGTGGGATGGCATATGTGCAGACAAGACAAATTTTACCCCTGAAGCAGCCAAAAAAAAACCTGAATAACACATCCACAAAGCTGGAGAAACTTAGCCGGTCAGGTAGCATCCATGGAGGAAACAGCCATAATTTTAGTCCATGACCCATTATCAGAACTCAAAAATAACTATTGTGGTCCAAAACATGCCTCACTTACTTAGCTTGTCAAAAGTATTCTATATATTTCTGATATTCAGAAACACATTTCAAGACTATTAAAAATTAAGCAAGTAAAAAAAAAGAATAAAAAAAGACATTCAGCATTGGAGCAGATTAATCAGCATCTGTGGGGGAATTGCCTTAAGTCACTGCTTTATTTGGAAATGTCACATCAGTGTGTACCGTAGAAACATAAGCAAAGGACTGCAAAGTCTTTCACTTTTGCCAAAGCTTGCCTTGGAGCCTGGAATTTACCCGAATTTAAGTGCCGGGTTGTTCACAGTTCTGGAAAACAACAGTACACTATTCTATGTTGGTGTTTGTCTGTAATAGCTTACAAATTCTAAACTTTCCAGCTTCTAATCCAGGCATGGGCAAACTACGGCCCGCGGGCCATATGCGGCCCATTAAACTTTTTAATCCGGCCCGCAGAACTTGATGAAATAATATTAATAAACCTTGTTAACGTTTTTTACCCGCAATTCTGGCATTTTCCCAATAGATGACGCACTCTATATGCATTGACCTTTGTTGAGGTGCAGCGTATTACTCCACATTTGCGCTTTACTCTTTGTTCGGCTCGACCTATTTGTGTGAACAGGTGTTCAGCGTCATGAACATCAACAAAGCCAGCCACAGATCCAAGTTAACTGACCAACACCTCAGATCCATCCTGAGAATCGCCACAACAAAACTAAATCCAGACTTTGATGCGCTGGCTAAAAAGGGAGACCAACAACAATGTTCCCACTGAAATTAAAAATAAGTTTCTTCGTTGTGTTATGTAAAAAATGCATTTGAAAATATTTTTTTCAATAAGCCTTACATGTTACATGTCATTTCTGTTAAGTGATGGACATGAGTAGTGCGCAGGTGCACGTACGTTCTCAAAATAAAAAAATGCGCTCCAGATCAAATAACGCGCTCCGCATACTGGCGCGCTGTCACTGTTCTCTCCTTGTGCTGGTCGTTGTTGAGTTTTGGCACAGGGGACAATTGAATAAGAAGGAGCAGGACAAGTAGACCTGCATCTCCTACCGTTTTTGAAATAAAGACTGTCAGGAGGAGAGTGATGATGATAATATCTTGAAGGATGACAGAATTTTCAGTGCTTTAAAATAATAACTGTTACTATTTAAAAAAGCTGTATTTTATTCCTTTAATTTTCAGTGTTTTAAAAGTCATTTCAATAAATAGCTAAATACCATGGGACTTCAGTGACAGATATTTTGTTGTAATGCATTTGTTCATTTTCAATTGAAATTAAAGCACATGTTTTCTACATATCCCATGATATTTTATTTTCTCTTATGAGGTGTATTACCAAAACACTCCGTCCATCTGCTCCTGGTCCGGCCCCCCTGTCAAATTTTAGAACCCTTTGTGGCCCACAAGTCAAAAAGTTTGCCCACCCCTGTTCTAATCACTTTGAGGTAAAGCTTATTTTTATTCTGTTCTGGGGAAGGCAGCATAACTCCTACCACCAGAATGATAGGCCAAGTGGCTGACTTCTGCAGCAGTGGATCACAGCTTTGTTGGAGCCTTGCTTTGGATGTTTTAGCCTTTATCAGTGCATGCATTTCTGAAATAGGCAACATCTATATTTTATATTTAATAATAAACTATTATAAAAATACAATTGCAATAATCCTCCAAAATCAATGAGAGTTCATTATTAACAAATTGTGTAAGGGAAACATTGATGTACATGGGGATGCTTGAATTTGCTTTAATGGCCCCTCTTGTCCAAACAAAGTCATTACATGTTTGTGAAATATGTCCAGACCAGGGTTCCCAACTTTTTTTATGCCATGGACCAATACCATTAAGCAATGGATCCATGGACTCCAGGTTAGGAAACCCTGGTCAAGACTTTTGAAATAGCAGAGTTGAAAATGTAGAGACAAATAAAAGAAGGAGCAGGAACCCACACCAAGTATTGGAGGAATTCTGCAGCTCAGGCAGCATGAATGGAGGTGAATAAACATTTCTAGCTGAGACCCTTCATCAGGACTGGGAAGGAAAAGAGCATAAGCTAGAATATGAGGGAAGGGGAGTAAGGGGAGGAATTCAAGCTAGCAAGTGATAGTTGAGGCAAAGAGGAATCGAAGAGAGATAATGGGCATGAAGGGAAGAAAAGGGATAACAGGAATGAAGAATAAACAAGAGAAAGAGGGAGGAAGAGACGTTACTAGAAGTTTGAGAAATGGATGTCGGCGCCATCAGGTTGGAGGCTATGCCTCATATTCCTCCTTCCCTTTCTCCTGTGGTCCAGTGTCATCTCCTATTAGATTGTTTCTTCTTCAGCTTTCTACCTCTTCCACCTATACCAGGGGTCAGCAACGTTTACCACTGAAAGAGCCAATATGGACCCATTTCCCACAGAAAAGAAAACACTGGGAGCCACAAAATGAAATAACACTGCATACAACGGGTTTTTTTTTGCCTTTATGCTATGTATAAACAAACTATAATGTGTTGCATTTATGAAATTGATGAACTCCTGCAGAGAAAACGAAATTACATTTCTGCATGCAACAAAAACATTTTGAACTCCGAAAAAAAAGACGTTGGGTTGAAGGTTACTCCATAGTTAGCCTACCTTGGATCGAAGAATTAAAAGAAAGCGCGCACTGGCGGGTGTCAGGCATTGGCAGTTGTGATGTATATTAATAGTGATAAAAAAACACGTTGTAGCGGTGTAGCGCTACACGCAGCGCTAAAATAAAGACTGCAGTCAAAGGTAACTTTATTCGAACTAAACAGCCTTGCTTTAAAGCCTCCCTCAACCCACCCCCCGTGGGTGCGGATGCTCCAAAAGACACATACTCACAAACCCCCGTAGGCTATCTCCCTTAGCCTGAACGGTGGCTAATTGTGAGCCGGTTCGGATGTGCCAGGAAACGGTGTCTCCGCAAAGTTTTCAGATTGTACAAGATCACCATAATCTTCAAATTTCGAATTACATTTCAAAAGCTAACAAACCACGGGGAGCCGCATCACAGAGATCAAAGAGCCGCTTGTGGCTCTGGAGCCGCAGGTTGCCGACCTCTGACCTATACCCTCCCAGCTTCTTACTCCATCCCCCCACCATTCCTTCTCACCTTGAAGCAACTGTTAATTCCTCTCCATAAGTACTACCTGACCTGCTGAGTTCCTCCAGCATTTTGTGTGTTTTGCTCCAGATTTCCAGCATCTGCAGAATCTCTTGTGCTTAAAAGAGGCAGGAGATCAGCTTCAGTGTAATAAGGCCTTCAGATTTTCACCTTTCACATCTGCTAAATGTTTGAAATTGCCCGCAGGTATATAACTATGACTGTGTCAACTTACTCTGCAAACCACTTTGAAATAAGCATAGAATTTTAAATAAGCAATTGCAGATAGAATTCCTTGCAAAGCCGAATTCTAAGAGGAGCTGATGTACCTCATTGACTGCATCATCAATCAATGGTGCACTAAAAGCTGTACAATATGTGCAACCTAATTGTTGGTTTGAAGACAAGAGAGAACAAGAAATGTGATTAGCTGCATCAGAATGATAATAATAGACAACAAGTGTTCTCAAGGTCAATACCAGTTTTTGGATTTATTTTTCGTATTTAATGTTGGGCTTTGCTTTCAAATCAAAAGTGTAAATAAAAACTACTAAGTAATTCACAATTAATTATTACATTATGTGAAAGGAGCACACATGACCATATAAACTCTCCTATGTACTAGTTTAGACGGTAGTAAACTCAGCATGTATTGCTTGTCTTATTGAGGATTGGAATTGGTCCTGAAGCGTTTGAAGGATTAAAAGTTAGAAGCTGTTTGACTTTTTATATGGATTGAACGTACAAAGGGCTCAGAACTAAGTGGATGGAAATGGTAGTTTTAAAGAAAAAGCTTGAACTATATTTCAAGTTAAGTGGTTCATGTGCTAGTGAAGGAACAGCTGACACCTCTCATATCACTGTTATTGATAATTTCTTTCTAACTATCCCCTCCCAAACCTTCCACGGAGCTCAGCAACGTTATGAACATACTTTTACTCCATTATAGTGAGAGAGGTTATATTTTATGAATTCATCTGTGAAGGAGGAAAAGAAAGCACTAGAGGGGCATTGCTACTGGTAGATTTTGTAAAGGAGTAGAGGGTGGAGCTGCTGACTCACAGGTCCAGCAAACTATGTTCAATTCTTCTGTTGCTTTGTGTGTGGGGTTTGCACTTTCTTACTTTGACTGTGGGCTTCCTGCAAATGCTCCCATTTCCTCCCAAATCCCAAAGACAAGATAAGCTTTATTTTTATTTTAGTGAAACAGCACAGTAACAGGCCCTTCCTGCCCATTCAGCCCATGTGACTAATTAACCTACCAACTGGTACATCTTTGGAATGTGGGAGGAAACCAGAGCGCGCAGAGGAAAACCACTCAGTCACAGGGAGAACATACAAACTCCTTACAGTCCTGCCCTGCCACTGTAAGGTGTTTGTACACTCTCCCCGTGATTACATGGGTTTTCTCCAGGTGCTCTGGTTTCCTCCAACATTCCAAAGATGTACCGGTTGGTAGGTTAACTGGTCATTGTAAATTGTCCTTCTATGACTAGGCTAAGATTAAATCAGGAGATTGCTTGGCATGGATAGTAGTGGGAAATGAACAAGGATAATAGTGTTACGCTAATCAATACTCTACCATTCCACCCTGTTAATCAGCCATTGTAAGTTGCTCTTTATTTGTAGGTCAGCGAATAGAAATAAGGAAGAATATAAACTGGATTGGTGTTGATAAATGTGTAATGGTCAGCCAAAGTCTCTCTGTTTGTCTCTCGGACTCAAAGAAGTATTAGGACCTGTTGCAGGGTCTCAACCTGACATGCCAGCTGAGGTACAAAGGGCAACTTTCCTGCTTCTGACTTAAAGATTTGTGAACCTAATCTACACTGGCATTCCAGGACTGGATAAAAATACTGCTGTGCTGCCGGAGGAGCTGGAATTTGGGTTAGATTTTAAAGGGCCTTGTCTGTCAGATGAATGTTGGGGTGATTCAAAGTAAGAGTTCCTCCAGGAATGCTGGATAATGGTGAATCAACTGATACCTACGAAAAACACATGTTGTTGCATAACAATGTCACCATGAGTTAATAACAGTCTATTGATAGTTATGTACTTCTACCCCTTCAGGAGTAGCTTCCAAATCCCAAAGAAAGTATATGTCTTTTTCTTTATTTGTTGTCTTGCTTGGTATATATTTAAAGAGAGTGACATTGAGATATGCTCAAAGCACATGGCACAAGCTGAAAGTGAACAGTTTGTCTTTACATGGTGTACATTGTACACAACTTGCATTTCCTGTTGAAAAACCTGCTGCCACCACAGACTAAGAGTAGAAAGTGATATAAAGTAATATATAACACTTAAATGTCCTGGTGATCTGGTCAGTGATACTCATGTTCTGACACAGTCCCTTTGGATCAAGGATATATGGAGGTAAATATGGAAACATCAGAACATCAGACTCTCCCAATGATGGGAATGGTAGAATGGTGAAGAGTTTATGATCTGTCATTTACCAGCAGCTTCTGTGCACCACTGTTGCAGAAACTCAAATCTTTCAATAACATCGCAGTTGCCCCTTCTCTTCTCTGAGCATCAACAAGTCAACGATTCCCAGTAATCAATAAGGATATCGCACTTTTTCAAGAGGGCTTTGAGACTTTGTCAGAGAAAAAAATACTTTCCTCCATCTGCCTGTTAATCTTGGTATGAAAGATATTTAAATAAAGTATTTGCTTTTAAAATTTGGTATTAGACAAATAGCAGATTCCTGGCTGAAGAAAGTGACTAAATATTATTATGACCTCAAATATTGATGTTGCAGATCACCCAGAATATTTGCCCTGAGGTACTTTTCCTTTAAAAAGATAACATTGTTTTAAGAATTATGTTAAGCAGTTCTTCTATTCATGCTGCTACCTTATGTAAAAGATCCGAAATCTAGAACTTCATTTATTTTGTATTCTTGCTATAAGTTTAATGTAATATCATCAGAACTCGACTCTTAATAGTCTAAGCATTCTGTACTGCACAGCATAAGCCTGAGAAAGCATGTTAACTGGAAAGAAATCAATATTTGTCTCCAGTTCAGACTATGCCCTGCAGCTCCCATTGTCCTGCAGGGTTAAGGATGTTGATGCAAAAAACATATATATTCAAATCTTATTGAACCAGAGATAATGTGCCCATACTGCAGAATCAGTCATTTAACACACATTTAAAGGTGTTTCAATAGATTAATCAACCAAGCTCAGAATTCAAATAACCAGAAATATGAGCAAAGCTATTATATTTGGCAGAATGAGTTTGTCATTGGAAGATTTTCCACATTCAATTATTTGCAAATTCTTCCATGCATCTCAGTGTTTCAGCTATTGTCTATGATTAGTGTATTAGCAGACAGCTCTGAATCTACATGACATAGAACTACCCTCAATTTACTATGCTTTTGCCCAACATACGCAAAGCTGCATGGCCACTGTTATTTAGTTTCTTTCTTTTTTACCCTATCCTGAAAAAAGGGTTACGTTTAGCTTAGTCTTATAGCTTATTCTTTAATACTTACACATTTGGCCACTTGGCCACTTGTCTCTGGTGGATTTCATGATCAGTCCAATGTCCTTTAGTTCTGAACTCCCTTGCTTTAAATCATTCATGATCTATACTACAGTTACAAAAATAAGAAAGTTCATAATTAATTTACTACCAAAATATAATCTTCCTTGGCTTCAGCTGCAAAGTTATGGAATTCTGCATCTATCCTTTTAATTCACTGCCTGTTGGGGCATCTACACCAACATCTCCAGGGGAACTTCATAAATACAAGTTCCCAATGAGCACTAGCAATTTGTTTCCTCTATTTTTGACAGCTTTGTTGATCTATATGCCCAAGTACTGCCATTTTTGTTTGAATATTAATGTGATTTTATGCCACTATAACACTCTAGAAAAATTGAAAGTAATATGTCAGGCCCCCTGTTGCTTGATTCCGATGGAAGAGAGAAGTTAAGAGCACCAACATTTCCCTGAGTTTTGTGAGGTGAATAGTAGCTTCCATTTTCTCACCATATTTTCCTTACTGGAATTCTACATTGAAATCTACTCTTGAAACCACTTTGGTGCAGGATTCCATGGGAGACTTAAGAAGGAGATAAAATAATCTTCCTGTTCTGACGAAGGGTCTCGGCTCGAAACGTCAACAGTGCTTCTCCTTATAGATGCTGCCTGGCCTGCTGCGTTCCACCAGCATTTTGTGTGTTGTTTAAAATAATCTTCTGCATGTCAGAAAATATTGGCAGGCAATGTAGAAAGAGAGAAAACCTACAACACAATACAGCCCCTTTGGCCCACAATGCTGTGCTGAACATGTATTCACTTCAAAATTACCTAGGGTTACCCATAGCCCTCTATTTTTCTAAGCTCCATGTACCTATCTCTGAAAACACACTGCCATATAACTCAAGATTGCAAGATCAGTTGACTTGCAGATCCATTCAGCATTTTGTCCCTCTTTCCCCCACCTTTATAAGACATCACTCTGATGCAGTGACCATGGACACAGTTCTCTGAGACTGAACTTCTATAACTGCAAAGATACTTAAGTCTTTTAAATCTCTTGTCCATTTCTTCTATGCAGCTATCTCTATTAGTGACAGGTGTCCATTTTTGCCTCAGCATCCGAACATATTTCCCTTTGTTATAGAGGTCGTTACACTGGAGCACAACCCAGAGTGGCTTTACTTTCCCCTTTCCAGTGGTAGTACAGGCTGAGCACAAACAACTAAGCACAAACCTGATATCAAATGAATGATCATTACACTCTGAGTGATTAAGCAGCAGTTGGTCACTTCTACTTCTTGGTAGTTTGAAGGGAGCCATTGAATACTCACAAAGTAATAATTTCATATTTATTTGTGAACTTGTTAATACCTAATGATCTGTTACCTCCATCAGTAAAATAAGTGTAAAGTAAGGCTTCTTAGCTTTTGTTTTTAGTGAAAACATGATAGTAAAGCTAGCAGAACCACTGCCTCGCAGAGACAATGATCTAAGTTCAATCTGACTTCCTAGACTGTCAATGAGGAGTGTGTGCATTTTCCCTGTGACTAACAATTTGCTTATGGAAATCAGTGGGTTGAGCAGCATCTTTACGGCAATGGAGTATGGTTGAGGGGCGGGGGAGGGAGGAATCATCAATATTTCTGGTTTGAAGCCCTGCATCTGTACCGAGGGAAGAGAGGGTGGAGGGTGGTGTTATAAAGAGGAGGAGAGTGAGGCAGGAGCCTGAGCTTTTTGGTGGAGTGAGGAGGGCTAAAGGAAACTGTGTGAGTAAATGAGTTCATAAGCATTTTTTTCTCTACCTTCATCCATCTCTTTCTCTCTCTCAATGCCACCCTCCCAAGCTGAACCTTCTCTCCATCGTTCTCCCCTCTTCAGTAAACGTAACATCAATCACCAGTGCTTCTCTCCTCTTTCTACTGGTTACCTTCCCTGCCATCCTCAGTTTTAATGCACGGTGTCACCATGAAACTTCAACAATTTCTTCCCACTAGAGATTCTGCTTGACCTGCAGAGTTGCTCCAGATTCCAGCATCTGTCAGTTTCCTCCTACGGTCCAAAGTTGTGTGGGTTGGTAGACTAATTGGCTGTTGTAGATTGCCCCTGGTATGAAGGTGAATGATAGGTGAGGGGATTGTAGGGAAGTATATTCAGAAAGAGAATTAGTGGAGGGATAGAATTGCTTGGTGAGATAGTATAATTGCTGATGGAAAGAATAGTCTTGGCATTACTCATCAAAGATAGAGACTTTACAACGGTCTGTAGTTTGGTTTCCAGACAATGGAAGAAATTATGTGTACTCAGCTAGAAGAGCATGAGAGATTATGCTGAGTGATACAACTTAAGCACAGCTTCAAACTTAGTAACTACAGATAGAAAGATTAGCTTTATTTATCATATGTACATCAAAACAACAAAATGCACAGTGAAAATGAGTCACTTTGCATCAAATCAAATCAACAAGAATTGTGTCGGCCAGTTCGCACATGCTACCATGTTTCCAGTGGCCACAAGAAGCCCATAACCGACAACCCTAACCATCCATCTTTGGAATGTGTGAGGAAAACAGATCACCTGGAGGAAACCTACCCCAGCATGAGGAGAATATACAAACTCTTACGGGCAGGGGCAGAAATTGGACCCTGACTGGTGATCGTTGGCGCTGTAAAATGACGTGCTGACTGCTACGTTACCGCATTGCCTCCTGTTCAAGATATCACAGTAGGCACATCCCCTTCATAGATATTCGCCTCTAAGTTCTTGTTCTTTATTTGAGATGGAAGCGTGAAGGCTTTTAGAGGCCCTTCAGTCTTTGAAGGCATACTAAAGATATCAGAGAGGGTTCCCACTTGCCACATTGCAATTTGAAACTGGTCAAGTTTTTTCAGGGAAGTTCAAAGTTTTCCATCAAGTTTCAATTGGGGGTTTTCAAACCAGTGCCTGGAATTCAGTTCTGCATACAAAATTCTGTCCTAGTCTTCGGTGTATTAATTTAGTCCCTGGGTTCTGCGACTCACTTGCAAGATTCGGCTATGAATTTTAGCTCACTTCTTAACTCTGCAATTTCAAGTTTAGTTCCAGTATTTGCCCTCAATGCATACACTACCATTAGCATCCTTCAATGGATTGAATCCTTGGAGAGTTCAATAAATTACCACCTCCTTTAAAATGAATGAAATTGCTCCAAGTGTGTAGGTGCCTGCTGCTCAGGAACCAGGCTGGATGGTGGGTGACCGAACAATGCAGATCTCCATTAGAGCTTAGCAATTTAATAACAGTCACATCTTTTTCACTTTACAGGTAAATTTACTGAAACTCTGCTCACTGAGTTGGTGGTTGCAGGGCTTCAATAAGAATAAATGATTCAGGGAAATTGGAACTGGAGGAACTAGGGGCAAAAGGTGGAGTGGGTTGTATATGAAAGATAAAAGGATTGTAATTATATTTTTTAGGTAGGACGTCCTTGGCATTAAAATGAGTGTGCTTTCAACAGAGATAATGGAATGAATGAAAGTTTTGTGAAAAATTAATTTGCACATGAAGGTATAAATTGAAAAGAAGATTCATCCTTGTTGTTCGGAAGCCTATGCTAAATTGATCATTGCAACCATCTGCTCAAATCCTTATTTGCATTGTGGATTCTGGTTAGAAGATTTTATTTTTGGGCATCTTTCAATGAGGTTCCTGGAAGTCTTGTGAAAATTTTGACAATGCTCAAAACACCTAACCAACAAAATATTTTTCCTTTTATCCTATGGACTAAAATAAGGATGTTTGGTGATGATGTACAATATTTAATTCCTTTTTCAACTGTTCAGCAAGTGAAGTAGTCCATTCCTGCACATAAGAAGACCTGAGGAAAGGATATGATTGTATTGGAGGGAATGCATAGGAATTTACCAGGATGATGCCAACTATGGAACATTGAAGCTATAAGCAGGGTAAACTGGTATATGTTGCTTTTCTTTGGAGACTAATGGAAGACCTGACTGAGGTGTACAAGTTATCAGGAGCGTTAGTAGTGAGAAACTGTTCCTTATAGTAGAGGTGACAATAAGCAGGGGGCATAGGTTAAAGATAAAGAAGAGGAGATTTAGAGTGGATGTAAGGAAGAATTTAAAATTGGAAGGGGAGCTGGAGGCAGTTAAAAGCTGAAAGTTTGTGAAACCATAGCTTTGAAATCTGTGGAAGAGTTTTAGGATATTGGATTAGCACAGAAGAATATGATGGGCTTATTTCTATGCTGCGTGACTGCATGACTCAATTCATGACTCTGTGAACATTCAGCCATGGGCTTATAAGTAGCCAGTAACAGTGAAAGTGGTAAAGTGGTGCAGCTGCTAGAGTTACTCTCTCAGACAAGCATATGTGGAAAAGAGTACAATCAAAGTTTCGGTCGAGAATGGGCGAGATGCTGCCTGGCCTGCTGAGTTCCTCCAGCATTTTGTGTGTATTGCTTGGGTTTCCAGCATCTGCAGATTTTCTCTCATTTTTGATTGAACCGAAGGAAGCAACTGTTTTGTACTGAAACCCTGTATGATTCTAATACTACCAGGCAATGATCATCTCCAACAAGATATAGTCTAACCATTACCTTTGACTGTCAGTAACATTTTCATTAACCTGTTTTCCCACCATTCACGTTCTGGAAATTAATGCTGACTGGAAAATTCGGCTGTACCAGTGACATACGGTGACATAAGTGTTTTGTGGTGAGTGACTTACCTCTGACATCTGAAAGTCCTTCCATTATTTAAAGGGTAGTCATTGGGATGGAAAACTCAATTTCTTGAATGATCAGAAAGCTCAGACATATCTAAGTCAAATCACCCTGCTTGACTGGCACCTTATCGACTGTCCTGACCATCCATTCCTTCCATAAATGGCAGCTAGTGGCTACAGTGTGCACCATCTTTAAAATGCAAGGCAGATATTGCCCCAGTTTTCCAACATCTCTTCCCAAGCCCATAATCTCTGCCACCAATAAGTGCAATGACAACAAGTATATTGGAACACTGCCTTTTTAAGATTCCCTGGAATTGTACACTCCATACTGACTTGCAAATGTATTGTTGGACCATTTTTTAAATGTATTTATTTACAGGATGTGGGCATTGCCAGCTAAGCCAGCATTTATTGCTCATCCCTGGTTGCCCTTGAAAAAGTGGTGATGAACTGCCTTGAACTGTTACAGTCCCTGAGGTGTAGGTACACCCACAGTGCTGGTAGGGAAGGAACTCCATGATTTTGACACAGTGACAATTAAGGAACAGCGATACGTTTCCAAGTCAGGATAGTGAGTGACCTGCAGAGCGATTTCTAAGTGGTGGTGTTCCCTGGTATCTGTCATTCTTGTCCTTCTTGGTAATGGTCTTGGGTCTGGAAGGTGCTGCCTTAGGAACTTCTGTGTATTGTTGCAGTGCATCTTGTAACCATTATTGTAACCAGGTTAAATCTTGGAACTTCCAACCAATTAGCACCATCACCAGAAGCACCCTACCTCTTCTCAAGGATAGCGATGAATGGGTAATGAATTCTGACCTTGTCAGTGGTAACCAGATACTGAAAATAAACTGTGTAAATAAAAAGACAAAATACGGATTCAAGTTTGCTGAGTTAGGAGGACTGTATGAAAAACAAAAACCAAGGCAAGTTTAAATGTTGCAATTAAGTATATGGAATTTTTAATGTATTCATTGTATAATGAAACATGAGACATAGAGATTGATAGAGACAAGTGAAGAAGCTATGTGGCAGCTGTGAAGATTTGTAAAGAATTGTTCAAGAGGTGCTTGGAGACAGTCATCTAAGTGGCTATTTTACATCTGGCAATATGCATTCATCACAATCGTGGACTGGACATAACCGTTCTGTCACTGAGCTCTGTTTATTACTATGTGCATTTGCTGCTTAAAATGCTTGGGCTCTTTTCTGCTCATCTCCCAAGAGTTTGTCCCAAGGGGAATGGTGACAACTGGGGAAAAAACTATTTTCCACTTGTAAGACAATCTGTATTCGTCTGTTCAAAAATAGCATGCAAAACACCACATAAACTGAAAGTATGCATCATTTCTATTCATTTGTACTGAGTCTCCATCTCTTAAAGGGGACTAAATATTTCTTTTGGGCTTTGTATATCTTGACTTATCTGACCTGTATCATTCAAATAATGGAGTCATTTGTAAGAGAAAAATATAGCAAAATCTAGTTTAAGCGAGAATGCAATTATCAATTTGCAGCCTGATCACTATTTCACAAAAATAAACGCACATCTTCAGAATGATGGAGGAACTCAGCAGGGCAGGCAGCATCTATGGAAAGGAGTACAGTCGAAGTTTTGGGTTGACTTTTTTGCCATTGATGCTGCCTGGCCTGCTGTGTTCCTCCAGCATTTTGTGTGTGTTGCTTGGATTTCCAGCATCTGCAGATTTTCTCTTGTTTGTGACACATATTCCGAAGCTCTGCAGAGAAGCCCCTAGGTTACAATGAGCCAATTCAGATGAATATTTCATTCCTCTTACCCAATCGAAAAATAGAGGACGCTGGGTAATCCTAAGTAGTTCTAGGGTAAGGACATGTTCGGCACAGCTTTGTGGGCTGAAGGGCCTGTATTGTGCTGTAGGTTTTCTATGTTTCTATGTAATCATAGAGATATGACATATACATTTTTGCACAGGTTCTGGGAAAAGGCTGAATAGTAGGATAGTTATCCTTGTTTGTTTATTAAAGAATGTAAAAGAGCACTGAAATATTCCCTTATATTTCGGGTGAAGTAAAAGGAACTTTGTCAAAGGGTTCTTCAGTTAGTGAATTACTTAAATCACTTGATCCACATAAGACAAGGCACTGTAGTGGCATTTGCGGCATTGAACAACCTATTAACTATTAAGTAACAGTATTCATACATATTGTGGCACTTCAGCGCATGTTTATTCCCTGACCAGTTAGTGCAAGCTTAGAGGTTAGTCTGAAATGAAACAGCTTTGCTTCTCTTAAATGCTTCAGGCATTTATTGAAGCTGAACATAGTGTGTCTGAGGTCATCATGTTGCAGAATGCCTTAAGAGTAATACTTTATTTAGCACGAGGAAAGGAGCCATGAAAGACGTGGTTAAGCCCATAGACAATAGACTATGCTTTCTCTTTCCCAATACAAGGAGGTTGCTAGCAATTAGAATAGAGAATAGAGCAGGGGTTCACAACCCAGGGTCCACAGGCCCCTCAGTTAATGGTAGGAGATCATTGCATAAAAAAGTTAGGAACCCTTGGTCTAGAGACTCCACCTCTGTCTTGTTTGAGATTGATTAAGTTTGCCAGACGACCTATGAAGGCACTTACTGTTATACACCTTTTTTCACAGAGGTAATACCTGATCATTCTTTGTGGAGCTCTAGGAGACCACCCTTGTGTCTGAATTAACAGCATTTAAGGGACGTAGAAAGACAGAATATTCCCTTGTAGATCGGTTTGGTTAATGTGCCGAAACTTTCTCAGTCAGTTATCCATGCAGTTAAGTTTTTTATTACATGAACCAGATAAGGTAGTTCTGCTTTAAAGATTGTTTCTGTAATGGAAAATTAATATAATACACTTGGTGATTTGGGGACTACAGTGTATTGCAGAGTGAACTGGTTATAATGCAATTTTATTTGGGATCTAGTTTGGAAATGCCAAGCTGAAAAAAAAGTTATCTGAAAAGAGACAGTGTTGAGGAAAAAAGCACTTTCCCTGGTACCTCCCCGAAGTAATCAGACACCATTGTCTCTTCAGAACACAGGCTGCTCATCTCACTGTGGAAGGCAGTTGGAAGTTGATAAACAGTTGCTTCTATCGACTTTTATTAAACAATTGTAACGTTCTCCTTCGCGTGTAACTGATAACGTCGAATTTAACGTCGAGATAAACCAGTTAATAAGAACCAGATCGCAGTAAGATTAACCATTTACTGTTCACTCTTCACATTAACATATGGTGAAAACTGTTGATAAAACAATACAAGATTGATACAGTATTTGTTCCTTCCTTAATATCACATTTCAAGTGTAAATACTTGCAAAGGTGACTATAACTACATTACACTAAGGTGCAGTATGCAGGGAGAGTTTACCTGCTCCATTGACTACTTTAAATACACTTCCATGCAAACTATCCGCGACTCTTTAACTAACATTATCTACCGTCGTTACTTCTAACAGGATCGGCATTAACATCTTAGTTCAATATATCGATTATCTATTAACTTACAGCGTTGCTCTCACTGTGATTTCTCATGCCTGCAAAACAACTTCTGCTCAGGTGTGCCTCGTGGTGAGCCCCCACCCTCGCGCTAATTTCAAACCGGTATTTTCCCACAAGACGCGGCGAAACCGGATGTGACGTCATCGCATGCCGATATATTTTACATGCAATGAATATACTTTAAACACTTCTAATTCTAACTAGAAAATACTATTGAATGAATTACTAAGCGAAAATATTATAAACTAAATAACTGTCGTAAAGACAGCACACTCCCCGCTTGACCTTCGTAAGGTCACAATGAGCAGAGTACAAACTTAGTCTCTTAATCAGTCATTGGGTAGAAGTAGAATAACTTCTGTAACTGGCCTTTGGTAAATTTTCACATCGCCTTGGTCGGTAGTCTTCAATTCGATCTTCCTGACATGTCCATCCTCGCTAGGGAATGTAGCAGTGATTCTGGCCGTTGGCCAGATTCCTGTGGGGTTCTGTCCACTTTTGTCTCTGTTGCAACAAAGGTAGATATTTTTGTCTCCAGCGAGGCCAGAACCGATTTGCCAGAGCCTGGACTTGTCTCCATTGCTTTGTGTACAAATCCTTGTCTGAGAAGTCTCCTGGTGGAGGAGGTGCTCCTGCCTTCTGCGTAAGGAGCGTTGATGGCGAAAGTATAAAGGGGTTTTCTGGGTCAGAAGACACAGGTAGGAATGATTGTGCGTTTATAATGGCTGTGACCTCTGCCATTAGGGTGCACAGTACCTCGTGGGCCAATCGGGTGCGTTGCTGCATCTCAGGTTTCCTTTTCCGGGTTTTCCGTAAGGACGTGAACCATTTGACCGCCTGCTCTTTGTTATCTGGTGAGCGCTGGCATGGTTCTCTGAAAGGCAATGGGGCAACCCCATTATTTGCTTCATCTCTGAAGACCTTGGTGTCTTTGGGTTTTAAAGAAATGGTATCTTGAGCTGATTGTGCAAGTTTGTTTCCGTGCTCGGTTTGAACGAAAACTGACTGACCTAGCGTCTCGTCGGTTACTTTACGCTTGGTAATGTCTTGTTGTGCTTCTTTAGGGTACACCTCAGTGAGGCAGATCTCGGAACAAGAACGGCTTGACTGAGTTTGACCGCAAACTTCTGTACAGTTCAAGCTGACAATTGTTGTCCTGGAGTGAACCTCTCCCTCCCCGCCGTCCTGTTGTGGGGGTGAAGGAGCGTTGTCGGTTCTTTCATTCTTGACTTCATCACGGAGCCGTGAGGGTAAATTTCCTTCCTCGTATGGATGTGATGCAATCGTGACTCTCTGAGGTTCCTCGTAGCTGGGGAAGTTATCGAATACATATGGAGAAGGGAGACGAGCCTGCCTGTCTATTTGATATTGTACATAGTCGCTTGTGCGTTCCAGACTGGTCCTTTCTAAAGTAGATCTTGCTTCGGTCAGATCACGCGACCCTTCAGCTTCTTCTATGTACTTTGCTTCCGCCATGGCAGCTTCTTCTTCTCTTTCTAGCTGCAGCACTTGCAACTCTGTCGATATTTTTGCCATTTCCAACTGGATTTCGGCTTCTCTGGCGGCCGCTTCGGCTTCTCTGGCAGCCTTTTCTTTCTGGATTTCGGCTTCTCGGGCGGCCGCTTCGGCTTCTCTGGCAGCCGCTTCGGCTTCTCTGGCAGCCTTTTCTTTCTGGATTTCCTCTTCTCGGGCGGCCGCTTCGGCTTCTCTGGCAGCCGCTTCGGCTTCTCTGGCAGCCTTTTCTTTCTGGATTTCGGCTTCTCGGGCGGCCGCTTCGGCTTCTCTGGCAGCCTTTTCTTTCTGGATTTCGGCTTCTCTGGTGGCCTGTTTCATTTTCAAAACTGCTTCTTGTTTGGCGTAACGCAGTCGCACCTTGGCGGCTTCTGCCTTGGCTCTTGCCTGGGTGGACTTACTTGATGTCGGTTTACTGCCCTTGTCGCTGGGCGGCGTCGACTTGATGCTGGATTGAGCTGACATTGCAGCACTTGGAACACCTGATAACGCCTGGGTGGGCTTATTTGATGTCGGTTTACCGCCCTTGTCGCTGGGCGGCGTCGACTTGATGCTGGATTGAGCTGACATTGCAGCACTTGAAACACCTGATAATGCCGCTTTTTCACTGTAACGTTCTCCTTCGCGTGTAACTGATAACGTCGAATTCAACGTCGAGATAAACCAGTTAATAAGAACCAGATCGCAGTAAGATTAACCATTTACTGTTCACTCTTCACATTAACATATGGTGAAAACTGTTGATAAAACAATACAAGATTGATACAGTATTTGTTCCTTCCTTAATATCACATTTCAAGTGTAAATACTTGCAAAGGTGACTATAACTACATTACACTAAGGTGCAGTATACAGGGAGAGTTTACCTGCTCCATTGACTACTTTAAATACACTTCCATGCAAACTATCCGCGACTCTTTAACTAACATTATCTACCGTCGTTACTTCTAACAGGATCGGCATTAACATCTTAGTTCAATATATCGATTATCTATTAACTTACAGCGTTGCTCTCACTGTGATTTCTCATGCCTGCAAAACAACTTCTGCTCAGGTCTGCCTCGTGGTGAGCCCCCACCCTCGCGCTAATTTCAAACCGGTATTTTCCCACAAGACGCGGCGAAACCGGATGTGACGTCATCGCATGCCGATATATTTTACATGCAATGAATATACTTTAAACACTTCTAATTCTAACTAGAAAATACTATTGAATGAATTACTAAGCGAAAATATTATAAACTAAATAACTGTCGTAAAGACAGCACAACAATATTACATAGAGTCTTTAGTATTTTAGCTTGCAGTAACAGAATAAATATAGCTATTAAAACATGTTTAAATCTAAAAATCATGCAGGAAAAATAATTTTGCTCCTGTAAGTCTGGAACTCTCTTTTTCCCATTGGCATAGTTGTTTCCATAGTGTGATTTTCTGTAATGCAAGATTTCTTAGGGACATAACTATGGTACTGCATCAGAAATACCATAGGCCAAACAATGTATTAAAAATATTTTCTAAATCAGTAACTTGCCATGATTAGGAACCATTTTTTAAATGCAGAAAATACAGAACTTACCCTTCACAAGACATGATGAGAAGTCCATCTGGGCTTTTATAATAGTTGAGTCTCGAGAGCATTTTTATATTGAAAGTTATCTGAGCATCGCTGGTGGTAGTTATCACACTCGACCATTAAGATATGTGACAGCTTTCAGAAAAGGAGTCAACTTATGGTCTGGAATGAGTATATAAGAAATAACAAGGCAAGTGTGGACAGTGGGAATTATATCTGAAGCATAAATCCATAGAGTAGCATTATCAAACCACATTATTTAGTTATTGATTTCACCACTGCTTATAGTGTCTTGTTGACCTTACATTGACTGCCAAGATGACTTTGTAACAACATAACAGCAACCAGTTAAGTAATTTTGATATACTTTAAATGTTCTATTTTACAAAGTATGAATACATAACCATGTTTATTTTGATTTCTTACAGAGATTATGAGAAGTCACATTTTCTTTATGTTAATGAATGCATAATGTTTTTCAATTGTACAGAAAAATACTAAGTGACCAAAGGCCATATTATAAGATATTATCCTGGTGGAATAACATGACTCAGTGGAATAACAATTTGTACGAGGGCATTGAATTTCTATATTTGCAAAAGTTGTATCATCTGTACATTGGTTTAAGTTGTTCAAGTGTATGATCATCTGTTTCTGACGGATATTGTTCATGACACCCAACATCTTCTCTTAAATCTCCCAAATGGCAGAAGCCACTCTATCCAAAACAATATTTATATCTGAAACTATCGACCAAGTTTATTAATGGGGTAATTAATGCACTGCACTTAAATATTAGCAACATCTGAAACACTTAAGTGCTTAAAATAGCATAAAATCCATTAAACTAATTATTTTTTCAAGCAATGTTATTTAGATACTAAGTGGTTATGTGTTCCTTGGTCAGAGTGCTAACTATGACAGGAGGTAGACTTAAAATTCTACATGCCCAGAGGTGTGTTTGTGTGTGTTAGACGCTGTGGAAATGTGGCACTGACAACCATTTTGGTCATCTGCCTATCTGTAAACTTTAGTCACATGTTATTAAGGCAAAGGTCAGGCTCATAGATAGGCATTGGAGTAAATAGATCTATGTTGTCACCGTATCTCTTTCCCCTCTCCATCTGTCCATCACCAACACATTCCTCCCATCTTGCTCTTGCCACCTTCTATATTTCAATGTCCACTGTCCTCTCCTATCAGATTTCATCTTTTTTAGCCCTTTGTCACTTCAACCTGTTGTAGTACCCAGAAAAGGGAAACTACAACAAGTGAAACATAAATTCTGTAATGTTCATGCATCGGCCATTTTATGGTGAATCACAATAAATTACAGTACAGCCAGTTAACTGTATAACAATAGGCATTGAGATGTGCATTAAATCAAGTTAAATTCCTTTCTTGTTTATACTGTTATTCATTTAACATCCAGTCCTTTTTTTAGTTTAACTATCATTTCTGATATTCCATTGGAACATCTCAATTATAAATTCTCAAGAATATTACACAAAATATAAAAATACTCCAATAAGCTATCAGCTTCTGTTGTGAGCAATACTATGCATCCACACAGGTATACTTATGGCACTGTCTCCATGCAGCTTTCATGCACGGATCATACAAGCCATGTGGGTGAAAACAGCCTTTTCTCAAACAAACATAACTCAAAGAATTATACAAAACTTCAGAAAAAAACTACTTAATGTTTTTTTTCTGAGAACATGATTGTGCCAATTTGCTTAAAATTCCAGTTATTTCCTTTATTTGTTTCCCTACCTGAAAAGGGGAGACAAATGAAACATAAACTCATGCATGTTCATGCATCAATCATTTTATGGTGAACGAGTACAACATGTACTGCCCCTCTCCAGGCACTCCGGCAGGCATGAGCAATCAATCATATGCTGAAGATTGAATGCAAGCCCTTGCACGCAATGGTAGATCCAGTGCTAAATATTGTTAGAGAATACCTTGCACACAGATTCTCAGAATTTTCGACTAAATACATATGCAGGTTTCCCTTAACATGAAATTATATTCACATCAAATAAATTATTTTAAATCTTATTGAAACTTACTTGAACAATTATTTATAACTAAATTGAATAGATTTAAACCTTGCCACACTATCTCCTTCCTGCTTCTGACCTCATTCTCATTCTTCTCTCTCCTTTACCTGCCTATAAATAGCTAGTTCTTGCTCCTCATTTTATCTCTAATTTTGCCTACTGGCTTTCTCTCCAGTCCTGATGAAGGGTCTCAATCTGAAGCGATGACTGTTCATTTTCTTCCATAGATGCTGCCTGACCTGTTGGTTTCCTCCAGCTTTTTTGTGTGTTGCTCCAGATCTCCAGCCTCTGCGGTCTTTGTTGTCTCGATGTTGTGGCCATTGTTGAGGTTACTAGTGATGGAAATGGTTTGTATTCTTTTGATACTTCGAGACGCTTCAAAGGTGCAAGAAACACATGAAAAAGAATTGCAGCAAGCAATGTCGTTGGCAAAGTTAGAGGGTTCCAGTAGTGGATTTTGAAATGGGTAAGGGATGAGAGAGTTGATCATGACAAAAATATTGATCTAGAACAGTGCAGCAGAGTATGGACCTTTCAGCCTGTGAAGTTGTGCCTTCCTCGATACTACTTTTGAAAAGAGCCAACATTTACAAAGTCCTCTTACAAGGTGCCCAGCAAGGTAATAAATTCAGTAAAGGCAAGAAATACTCTTACTGCATGAAGAGATTTGACATTAGCCTGGTATAGATACAAAACAAACTGGAGAGGGAGAGAATGAAAAGTTAGGTGGATGGGGCTACAGTCTGTTGGGCAACCATGGGTTTGCCTGAATGAGTAAGGAGGTGTAGAAGCACCAACAGCATATTCTAATGTCAGTAGTTTGGGGTAGTTTCCCACCATGCCTCCTTCAATGCTGCACTGATTCACCTTGTTCATCTCACCTCCCCCACTCCTCATTATAGATAAGGAACAAAATGATAATTTTATTCTCTGCCCTAGTCCCTAATAAAAGAGTCCATGTATTTCACATTTTCATTCTGTGCATATTCAAATTAGGTAATATTTCATTTTCTTATTCCCTCGTTACATTTTCCTTAGTTTCTTAATTTTACTTGCTTAATTTTGTATGCTTTTTTAAAAACCTTGTGTTACTTCATCTCTGTTTGTTCAGTGCCGAACTTTAAACGGTTTCTTTCTTTGTTAGTACTTTTATTTTTAACTGTCTGACATTTAATTAGTTGGTAATGACTAGGATCAACTCCTGCCTAAACAAGGACCTGGACCAGCTGCAATTTTGCCTATTGCCACAATAGGTCTACACTGGATGCAGTCTTACTGCTTTCCACTCAGCCTTGAATCACCTGGACAATAGCTGCTGTTTACTGATTACAGCTCAGCGTTCAGCACCATCATCCCCTCATTAATAATCAACAAGCTTCAAATCCTGAGCTTCTGTATCTCCCTCTACAACTAGATCCTTGACTTCCTTATGGGAAACTACAGTCTGTGGAGATTGAAAATAACATCCCTTTCTTGTCAACAATCTCAAAGGTTTGTGTTTACCCACTATTCTATTCTCTCTACACCCATGACTGTGTGGCTAGGCACAGCTCAAACACAATCAACATATTTGCTGACCACACAACTACTGCTGGCTGAATCTCTGACAATGATGAAGACGCATACAGTAGTGAGACAGATCTGCTGGTTGAATCATGTTGCAGCAACAGTCTTGCACTGAATAAAGAATTGGAGAAATTGAGAGAACACACACCAGTCCTCATCGAGGGGTCAGCAATGGAAAGGTTGAGCAGTTTTAAGTTCCTGGGTGTTAACATCTCTGAGGATCTATCCTGGTCCCAACATATTCATGTAATTGTAAAGAAACCGCAAGAGCAGCTATCTTTCATTAAGAGTTTGAGGAGACTTGGTATGACATCAAAGAATCTTGCAGATTTCTACAAATGTACCATGGAGAGCATTCTAACTGGTTGCTTCACCATCTGATAAGGAGGGGCCACTGTACAGGATCAGAAAAGCTGCAGAATGTTGTGAACTCAGCCAGCTCCATTGCACATATCAGCCTCTCCAGCATCCAGGATGTCTTCAAAAGGTGGGACCTCAAGAGACAGAATCCATCACCCAGGACATGCCCTCTTCTCAATTGCTACCATCAAGGAGGAGGTTCAGGAGCCTGAGGATATGCACTCAATGTTTCATGAACAGCTTCTTCTCATGAGCACTACCTCACTCATTCTTTTACTTTTTGTACTACTTATTTATTTTTTAATATATGCTCATAGTACTTTATATTGTTTGTATTGTTTATTATGTATTGCAATATACTGTTGCCACAAAAGAATAAATTGCACCATGTATGCCAGTGATATTAAACCTGATTCTGATTCCAATTTCAAGTTCAAGTTCAAGTTCAAGCTCAAGTTTAATTATCATTCAACCATGCCTGAATATAGCCAAATGAAACAGTGTTCCTCCTGGGCCAAGTTGCAAAGCACATGACCGGCAGCACCGAGTGAGCACTGATGGGAGAGGCCAGTCCCCAACCCAGTATGGATTCCTGTATACCCACAAAGGCCCCTGCTCTCTCCCACACTGCCTCCAGCATCTCCACTCCTGGGTGACCACAACAGGCGATCCTGTAATGCAGCTCCTCTGCTGTCAGACTTGCCAGTGAATCAGATTCTACATTACCAACGTCCAACAGAGCCTTGTGTTCACAATAAAAACATCAAAGATAATCACTCACACTGCACACTGTCTCAGCACAACGGTACGCAGCTGGTCCAGGCGACAATATAACAATGGTATGCAATAAGTCCAGCTCCATCGCTATCGAGCAACTCACTGATGGGATAGTCCTTAGTATCCAGCAGTGATGTCATTATAATAATGACTTGCAAAACAATCATGTTCCCTGTTTGGTTCCAGTTTCTTGGATAAATTGCTTTAAATGTCCAAACAATTTTCCACAATTAACCTATGTACATTACTAATTTTTTCATCCCTTCTGAGGTATTTCCTCCATTTAAACTTTACCAGAAAGTGGTTTAAAATTGAAACTTCTATGCTATGCACTGGAATCATTTGAGATAAGAAACAAAAGCAAGTTTATCAGGAAGCTAATTAAATGTGAAGCTGAAAGAAATAGAAAGTCATGGTTGAAGCAATGTAGTGAATGTTCTTGTGTAATGTAAACACAACCATAATCTAGATGGGTTGAATCACTCTTTCTATCCTCAATTCTATGTGAATAAGTAAGAGTCAAGTTTGTGATGATTATAGGTAGTTGCACAATGAATAACAGTTTTTTTTACAACAAATAAAATTGGTTGGCAATGATTAATAATTGACTGTGGTGAATAGAAATCAGTCACAGTGGTACTGATTGTTCATAATAAACCACTTGCTCTGAATAAAAGTTGACTGATGAATAGCAGAGGATCCATAAAGATGAGCTGCACATCAATGCTATAAATTTTAATAACAATTGACTGCACTTTATTCATTCCATCTTCACAAATGCTACCCCTTCCCACTGCACATTTATTATATCTTGAGGCTTACTGAGTACTCTAATGCACTCAAATGTTTTATGGTCACAACTTTCAGTCTTGTCAATCATACCTGTGGGAAATGAAACCCACTAAATGAACGTTGACCCTTGCTTGTTCTTATGGGGAAAATGTTTTATAGCATAGAACCATTTTGCTTCATTATTTTAAATGTAGCATTTGGTTGTAGCATAATGTTAAGCAGTTAAGGCAAATGAAGATCAGCACTGGGCTGAAACATTGAAGATGCAGCAAGCCATTTCCCTACATGCAAAATGAAGCTTTGGTCTTATTGTCTTACAATAAACAATAAAAGAAACACAGTGGGATTTAGAGAAGAAGGATAAGGATGGACATGTCAAGCGGAGAAAGCATTATGATGATGGTAGGGTTTGAAATGGGGAGTTCTGGAGCATTGGGAGGGAGGAAAAGGTCATTCAAAGTCAAAGTCAAGTCGCATTTATTGTCATTTCAACCATAACTGGGGCTACAGTACACAGTAAAAACAAAATAACGATCCTCCAGGACCATAGTGCTACATGAAACTACACTAGACTTCAGACCTGCACAAAACTACATAAAGTACACAAAACAGTGCAAGACAGTACAATAATTAATAAACAAGACAATAGGCACAGTAAAAGGCAAATTACGATGTAATACTAAATTATGTAAATGTAAACAATGTTTTAGCAGGAATTGAGAAAGAAATGAGCAAAAATTACAAAGGGAGGTGTGTGTGTGTGTGTGTGTGTGTGTGTGTGTGTGTGTGTGTGTGTGTGTGTGTGTGTGTGTGTGTGTGTGTGTGTGTGTAAGTTGGTGTCAGACTAGACTCTAGATTTGGGAATTGAGGAGTCTAATGGCTTGGGGGAAGAAACTGTTGCACAGTCTGGTCGTGAGAGCCGAAATGCTTCGGTACCTTTTGCCAGATGGCAGGAGGGAGAAAAGTTTGTATGAGGTTGTGGGGTCCTTCACAATGTTGTTAGCTTTGCAGATGCAGTGTGTGGTGTAAATGTCTGTAATGGTGGGAAGCGAGACCCTGATGATCCCTTCAGCTGACCTCACTGCTGCAGGGTCTTACGATTGGAGACTGTGCATCATCATCATCATTATGCGTCATGTCATATGTTCTTCCAGTGATCAAGACTGTTCTTGTCAAATTGTTCTACAGAAGTGGTTTGCCATTGCCTTCCAGACAGTGACTGTACAAGGATGGGTGACTCCAGCCATTATCAATACTCCTCAGACATTATCTGTCTGGTGTCAGTGGTCGCCAAACCAGGACTTGTGATATGCACCAACTGCTCTTACAACCTGCTCTGATGATTTCAAGTGACCATGGTCGGGGGTGGGGGGATTGGTGCTGAGCAGGTGCTACACTTTGCCCAAGGGTGACTTGGAGGATAGCGGATGGCAGGTGTTCTTCGTTTGGGAGAGATATATGACCCCCCTGCTACCCAAAAACGGTCATTGGGAACATTAAATTCCAGCTGGCGGGAGGAGCTGCACTCTCAGTTTGGAGCTTAGCTGGAAGCTAGAGGCTGAATGCTGAATTAATGCAGGTCAAGGTCACAAAGAGATTTGTTTTGGAATCTACGCCAAAGACACACTTAGGTAATGAAGCTGAAAAAAAAATGAGTGTGGATAAAATGAATGGCTTTTTGGGTGAGACGAAATAAGGAATACTGATGTACACCTAAAAATTTTGGGATAAATGAGGAAATGAAGGTTTGAAGTAATGAGATTTGAAGTAATGAGGAGATGGAAGGTAATACTGAACTTGTTCAAAAAATCAGATGGAATCTGTGGTAATAGAAACAGGTTTAATGTTTCAGAGTGATGACTTTTCATTATCTCAGTTTCTCTCCACACATGCTACCTAATCTGCTGAATGTTTCCGTATCAGTAAATCTTTTTATTTTATATTTCCGGAATCTGCAGTTTACACTTCTGATTAAAATAGCAAATGTAAAGGGGGAAATGATAGAGGAATGAAACTTAACAAAAGTACAGGAGCAAAAATTGGAAGTGGGAGAATTGAAATGTGTTTGGACATTGCTCTTCATCTGATAACATTTGGGAAAGCAGGTGCTGAGGTATCCCTTTTTGCTCAGTAATATATCTGAGCCTCAAAGCATTTTGGCATTTAACTAGATATATTTAAGTTGCTTATAGAATCAGCATCTCATCTAGAAGAAGTAATTGAGAGTCAGTTGTATAAATGTATTTGAGTGGTGCCAGGATGTGGCATGGACAAGAAGGCCAAGACTGCAGAAACCCAAAGTAGCATCTGCATTCCATCTGGAGATAGACTACAGCAGAAAATCACCTTGTACATCTGGAGTAGTCAAAAGTGATGAAGAACTTGACAAAGATGTCAGTGTTGTTGCAGAGAATGCCTTCTATTCATCACTGCCTTTCTACGGTTCCATTTCAAACAGAATCATCCAGTGCACATGCTCTTGCACAAGTGTTACTGAGGTTGTCATTGCTGGACCAAAGTAGAGAATGTTCATCGAAGTATTATAGTAACATAAGTCAGATGTCAAGTTACCTGAGAAGATGATGGCAAGAGCAATAGGGTATTCAACTGCCTACTTCCTGATGGGAGTAAGTTGAAATTTTGTTGGTTTGCAGGTCTCCATCTTGAATGAGTCATAAGTAGAAAATAAATTTGCCTCTCCACATTGAGGCATTGTTTTGCTTTATCATTTTCAAGAGCACAGTTTGTTCATGAGGTTTCCAGACCTAAGCTTGTGCCTTGACTTGTATTTATTTTTTGACTAATTGGAATAGACTGCATGGCTGAATGGTGAAGTACAAGTGATGACCCTTTCAGCAATGTGGCAGATGAGACAATAAATTTGGCCATTTGGAAGCACAATCTGGAAGTAATTCTTCAGACAAGTACAAACAGAAATCTGAAACTCTCACCTCAGAAGATGGATGTTAGGCAAAGTGAAATTTTTAAAGCTAAGTCATAGATCTTTTCAGTGAAGATATCAAAAGATGTGACACGGGGCAACCAAATGTTAGTGAGAAGCAAATCAGCCATAGTCCCATTAATGGATTCTGTGGTCTCTAATATTGCTCATTCCTACCACTATTTGCAATTGTGGCCTCATTATATTTAATTGTCCCTTGCATGGCTTCCAACTTGTTTAGGACCTTAACTTTTTGCTATTTAGCACCTTCAGAAAGTGGCCCCCAAATTGATACCTGGTTCTCATGCACATGTCCAGAAAGTGTTTCATTCAATTTTAATACTTTTATAGCCAAACTAGTGAACATTTTCTGATTTTATTTCTTAAACATCTGAGTCAAAAATGTTTTGATCACAACAGTCTTGCTGCCTTTATTTCTTTATTTTAGTCTTTACTCCATCACCGTACACAATTCAGCTGTGAAATAAAATCAGAGAATGATAGAAATTCTCAGTGCATCAGGGAGTGTCCATGGAGGCATAATAAATTTGAGATTAATGACTTTTTATGAAAACTAAAATACAAAGTTATTATTTGATGCCTTTCACCTTCATGTGTTTTACCAGGTGGTTTTTGTAGTTTAGAAATCAGTGTGTAGGTAAGTATGCAAAATATATTTTTCCTCCTGAACTGATATTGATTGCAGTCTGCATTAAGGATCAACTAAATGATCTGGCGCTTTTGCAATGTCCTGGGTGTTTCAGTGAGGTTGATAGTGGAGTGAGCAGGGACAGCCATTGATCCCTAGTGGCAGAACGTGAGCCTGTGGTCGGAACCATTACTCTGCACCAATTAAAGAATCAAGCAAGATTAAATTTGACGAGGACACAAGCGGAAAATGAAGAGTTGTTCAGCTCCATCTGCCTGCGTTTGACCAGTCTCCCTCTTGCTGCTGCCAGCAGATGGCACAGGAGTCTTAATTCCCATGCTGCAAGGTTCACTTGCCTTGGCTGCAGACTCATTTTTGTGAGATCCGCAGTTTTATGTCTAGTAACCTCAGCGCTGATTGCATTCCATGGCCGTAGACTCTGCAGTTCATGTTCCATGTGTTTTTCTTTTCTCTTTTTAACTATTTGCGCAATTTGGTTGCGTTGTTTTGGCGCTGAGCTGCAGCCACTGACTCAGCAGCTGTGGCTACTGGACCATTTCGGGGACTTTGCGGTTTGATGTTTAATGTTCTGTGAGTTATTTGCTTGCTTTTTGCTGTTTGTGTGATTCTTTTTTGGTTGTATATTGATAGTCTTTTTCTTTAAATGGTTCTACGTGTTCCTTTGTTTTTTGGCTAGCTGTTGGAAGATGAATCTCAGGGTTGTATGCTATATTCATACTTTGATAATAACTGTACTTTAAACTTTGATACAAGGTATAAAGTGCATCCAGATTTAATTTAGTTGGATTTAAGGATTAATTTCAATTGACACCATTCTGCATCAGAACACCAAGTATAGATATACCAAGAATTAATTATCCACCACTTAGCACTCAGCTATAACATAACACATGGCTGTCTTGCTTGGCTGGTTGAAAGTCATTTGATAGAGAGGGATATGTAAAGTGCATGTTATTCTGATCTGATGGTTCTAAGGCTAAGCACAGTCATTCACTTTCAATTGGTTTAATGTAGAGTAGAGCTCCAGAAGAATTTTAAGAATCCAGGCTCATATTGGTACACAAAGGTTAACAACGAAATTAGCAAGGATTCAGAATTGAAAGAGAAGCACTGTCATCTAGAGTGGACTGGATCTTTCAGGTCCAGTTCTACTAAGTATTCCAATTAATCAAGACTTGGCCCACTGTCTCCCTTGGTATTTATGCTCCATCAGCCGAGAGCCTTCATGATATTGCACTTCCCATCAATGATCCACCCACTCTCTCAGTTCTACCAATCAGTGTTGGTGCTTCCTCTGAAACTTGGGTTACTACAGTGTAGTAACCATCCATCATGCCAGATAACAAAGTTTTTACCCTCAACTATGTAGTCCAAAGAAATCAGTGTCACTCTGATATATTTGTTCAGTATTCTGATTGAAAATCAGAAAATGCTTGAAAAACTCATCAAGTCAAGCAGTATTAATAGAAAGGAGCATTTGAATACTGCCTAACCTGCTGAGATCCAATTGTTTCAGCTTTTGCTTCAGGTTTCTAGTGTTACAGTTTCTGTCTGATTATTATGATTGCCTGGAACTCATGTCAATGGATTATGCACCGTGGTTGCTGTAGACCTTATGTAGTCACAGGAGCTTAATGGAGATCCACATAAGGTAAAAAAAAAAGTGATTGATGTCATATTCTTGACCTTTTGTTGTGTCCTGTTCAGGAGATGTTTTGATATAAAGAGGAACATAATCTGGATACACAACTGAGAAACTACAAAGAAAAATCTAATACACTTCTCTTTCACTTTATTTTTGAAATTGCTCTGCCATTTGCACATATCCAATATGCCAAGAAATCCCAGATAAAAGAATTCTGCTACTAACTTATGAAAACAATGTACTTGTCCAGTAATCACCAAAGGGATTCTGTCAAAATGGACAAGCACTATACCAATTATTGTATAGATATATATACATGAAAAAAACATAATTTTCAGGTTAGTTGTGGCTTTATGATTTGAATGTGCACCGCTCTAAAGTTTTCAGAATATACCAGTGCATCATTGTGATTTAAAACCGCAAAAACTTTTCAGGCACGGGAAGGATTCAAATAATGCATATTTTCTACATGGAAGCTTAAAGTAATTGTAACTCTTAATACTACTCTCACAGCACAGCATTCCATGTCACAGAACACCCTTCAATTTCACAATTAGCTGCAGGTAATCGACAAGCGGTAGGGTTCAGTGGTCAAATTTACTGATGTATGACAAATATAAAGAGTTTGTTCTTTTATGCTGAGTGTGTGACATTGAAAAAGGAAATCAAGAGTGAGAGAAATTCAATTTCCTTCAATGTGGCCAGCTTCGGCAAGACCTGATGCAACAGGAGTTGTGGAAGCTAATTTCACTCTCACCTCAGCTAGAAAACAGTTTTATTTATACACTGCCAAAAAGTATAGTTGCTTGGTTGAAAATGAAGTGAAACACTTTGCAGTTACTTTTGTATGTCAGCCTACTAATGCCTGGCCATGTTGAGATTTTCTACCTGCTGGCACTGCTTTTCCTGGCATCAACCATGTCCAAATAATGTCAATAGTCTTGCAAAGCAAAATATTCAATAAGAAAATTTAACTATATTTGTCTGTAAAATACAACCATTGTTTACTCATGAACAAATCAGCTTTATTAATACTGGATCACTCATCAGTATTTCAAGGACCGATCGTGCACTAAATTTTCATTGGTAGTCAGACTACTGTATCATACACACTCACCGCTCACACCAATGATTGACTTTCCTTGTACCTTTACTTTGCTATCAACAAACACTGATGTACATTGTCCATTTGTCTCAGCATGACACTGCTGTTTGTGGAAGACACTGGCATTCAGAAGCCACCTCCCAGGGGTAAATGGTGCCCATGGAGAACATGGCCCAGGGTTTACTACCAATACCACAGGGAACCACACTTGTTGGAACAGCAATGTCTCCAGAATGTATGTTTCCATGTGGTAGTCCTCACCTTGGTGCAGCTAATGAAAATAAAGGTACAAACTCACAAACAGAACTGACCTGCTCAGGTTTGGGAAGGAGAAGTCACCCTCACTCTCAGTGTCCCAGCCTTAGAATAATCCCACGGCTCACTTGCTGATATACGCCACGTATCAAAGTGTGTTCTTCACCACTGCATTAGTGAGGCCATATATGCTCTCTCCTCCATAACAGCAGACATCATGTAACGCTCCACCAACCCACACGAGCAAATCAATTGGTTGCAGGGTATTTCCAACCATTGCAGGCTTCCACAGAATGGGGCAATGATGTTCGATTTTCACAATTGTTTAATTATTGATTGTGATTCAAATAACATACAGATGCAAGTATGGTTCCCTTCAAACTCAAGCACAACTCAAATGCACTGTTTCCTTGTAATTTTTCATCTAACAGGTCATTTGCAGAAGTATTTCACTGTCTGTATGGGAGACTAAACCTATCCACAGTTTGCCAGCAAGTTGACAACAAAAAACTTTCCAGGTGCATCACACATAATTCAGTGAGTTACATTGCTGTCATTGTAAGCCATCCTCAAAACTTCCACTGAGAACAGACGTTTTCAATTACACGTATAAAAGCAGAGCATAACTCCCATTTAATTTGGAAAATATGTTGCTTAAAATAATTTCAGCTTCTGAAGTACATAATGCAACAATTATTTTCATTAATTCTTTCCTAACAATAGTATTTTTCTTCTGAAAAAGATTTCTTCTGTTTTCTAATCAAACAACTGTTGGAGCTGCACATTTTGCTAGCAGTCCGTGACTAATACCAATAATACCAATTGGTAATAATACCAATAATTGGTATTAATACCAATAATACCAATACCAATAAAGACTAGTATTTTTCACATATAAGGTGCACAAGGTGCTAAATAAAAACTTGCTGTGACAATAAATCATAATTCCTCATTAATATCATGCTAAAATATAATTTACATTCACTTTTTAAAATCATACATTCTGCACACCACAATTCTTGAGGAGATGGATTGTGTAGCAGGGTAGAGAGTTCATGTAAGGTGAGTGGGAGCAGTCACGACTTTCTGCAATGTCACAGTTCCTGAGGAGACATTAGATTAGACGTAATTAGACACTTGGCAAGGGCCATTATAAAGAAGCTAAGTTTAAGCAGAGTGGCATTTGTTAGAGTGAGGAGTTAAGGCTTTGGCTCATAGAGGTTTCAGGAGGCAGATGTTGTAGATAGATTTTGTTTTTCCTTTAAATTTTCCTTTTCCTTTATTTCATATTGCACAGTTTGAGTAGTGGAAATACCAAGCAGGATAGTGGAATGCTCTTCTTGTGGGATGTGGGAAGGCAGGGAAACCTCCAGGGTCCCTGAAGATTACACTTGCAAGAAGTGTACCCAGCTGTAGCCAGAAGCTAGAACTGGATAAATTCCAGATCATTTGGGCGAATAAAGGGATGATAGACAGGACATAAAGGGAGGTAGTTACACCCAAGGTGCAGGACACAGGTAACTGGGTGACCATCAAGAGGGGGAAATGGATAGGCTGCCAGTTCAGAGTACCCATGCGGCCATTCCCCTCAACAACAGGTATGCCACCCTGGATACTGTTGGCGGGGTTGGAGGAAAGCCACAAGTATCAGTTCTCTGTCATTGAGTTTGGCTCTGTGGCTCAGAAAGAAATGGGGAAGAGTAGACAAGCTATTATAATTGGTTAGGAAATCAGATGGGAGGTTCTGTAGATGAGAATGAGATTCCTAGATGTTATGTTGCCTCCCAGGTGCCAGGATTAGGGGCATCTCAGATCGAGTCCACAGCATTCTTAAGTGAGAGGGTGAGCAATCAGAGGTCATGGCCCTTGTTGATACCAATGACATGGGTAGGAAGTGTGACGAGGTTCTGCAAAGTGAGCTCATGGAATTAAAAGCTAATTTAAAGGACGGGACATCTAGGGGGTGATCTCATATTGTTGAAATGGAAGAAGATGTTCAAAGATTGCAGTGAGATCTGGACCAGGTGGAAAAATGGCAAATGGAATTTATTGCAGACAAACCAGAAAATTGGCAGATACTGGAATTCAAAGTGATACACACAAAAGCTGGCAGAACTCAGCAGGTCGAACAGCATCTATGGAAAAAAGCTGAGACCCTTCATCGGGACTGGAAAAAGAGATTAGAAGTCAGAGTAGGAAGGTGTGGAGAGGAAAGGAAGAGGGACAAATTAGTAAGAACATAGAAGATAGAATAGTGCAATGCAGTACAGTCCCTTCAGCCCACAATGTTGTGCCAGCCCTTAAACCCTGCCTTTCATATAACCTCCCACCTTAAATTCCTCCATATACCAGTCTAGTAGTCTCTTAAATTTCACTAGTGTGTCTGCCTCCACCACTGACTCAGACAGTGCATTGCACGCACCAACCACTCCCTGAGTGAAAAACCTTCCTCTAATATCCCCCTTGAACTTCACTCCTCTTACCTTTAAGCCAAGTTTTCTTGTACTGAGCAGTAGTGCCGTGGGGAAGAGGCACTGGCTGTCCACTATCTATTCCTCTTGTATACCTCTTATCATGTCTCCTTTCATCCTCCTTCTCTCCAAAAAAAAAGTCAATTGGTACCTCAAGAATGGTTGAAAAGAGATAAATATTTAATGAATATACCGTTGGTGGCTGGTAAAAAGACTCTTACTAGGAAATGGTTATCACAGGAGAGCCCAACTTTAAATGCATGGATGGAAATTACAATGGACATTTACAAAATGAAGAAGATAACAGCACCTGTTAACCATAAGCTGGAACAATTTGATTCATACTGGGAAAAATGGTTTAACTACATAATGCTTTTATTCTCACAAATCAATGAATATGTTGTAAAAAAAGATCACTCCCTACTTGTACATAGTTTTTTTTCGTTTTGCTTGTTTTTTCTTTCCACTCTTTTCTATAAGTGTATACCTCAGATAAATACTTTGTGGAGATTTGTGATATATATGATTATATGATATATATGTACAATGTCTGAAATACATCTTATGGAAATGTTTGATGATGAACTTCAATAAAAAAATAAATTACAAAAAAAAAGAAGTCAATTGGTGAAGGAAACAAAGGGCTGGGGAAGGGGAAGTCTGATTGGAGAGGACAGAAGGCCATGGGAGAAAGGGAAGGGGGAGGAGCACCAGAGGGAAGTGATGGCCAGGAAAGGAAATAAAGTGAGTGGGGAATGGAGAATGGTGACGGAGAAGGTGAGGAGCAATTACTGGAAGTTGGAGAAATCAACTTTCAAGTGTGAGGCATTCCAATTAGGAAGGACGGACCAGGGTGAACATTAGGGCACTGAAGAGTGTGGTAGATCTGGAATTCAGGTCCATACTTTCTTGAAAGTAGCATCAGAGATAGATAGGGCCATAAAGAAAACTTTTGGCGCATTAGCATTTATAAATCAAAGTATTAAGTACAGGAATTGGGATGTTATATTGAAGTTGTATAAGACATTGGATTCAAAGATTCAAAATACATTTATTGCCTAAATATATATGCAGTATACCCTCCTGAGAGTGCAGAGACTATTTATAAGGCTTTTACCAGGACTTGAGTTATAGAGAAAGGTTGAATAGGTTAGGAACTTATTCCCTGATGCATAGAAGAATGAGAGAAGATTTGATGGAGTTAAAATTATGAGGGTATAGATAGGGTAAGCAGGTTTTTTCTACTGAGATTGCATGAGACTAGAAGAGGGAGGTAGTGGATTAAAAGTGAAAGGGGGAAATGCTTAAGGGGCACATGAAGGGAAAATTCTTCACTCAGAGGATGGTGAGAGAGTGGAACGCGTTGCAAGCAGAAGTGGTGGACATGGGTTCGATTCCAACATTTAAGAAAAATTTGCATACCTGCTACATGTTATATAAGGGATATGGAGGGCTGGGGTGTGGGTGGAAGTCGATAGGACGAAGCAGCTTAATATTTTGGCACAGTGTGGATGGGCAGAAGGGCCTGTTTCTGCCCTGTAGTGTTCTAAACACTAAGCACAGAATATCTAAAGAGTTTTGCATTGAAAACTGAAGGCTTTGCTGGGCACAACAGGATTTTAGCTAGATTTACATTATATTCCATAGTTTCGAAACCACTGTGACATCTTACAATGATTTCTTTGTGACAACAAAATACATGGTGTTGTGTTCTGTTGGGGAGGATGGGCTCTTCAGTATTATCAGACTGAGAGAGTAACAGTGGATTGCTTCACAGATCAGTGGAGGGTGGTGAAACAAGGTGAAGATCTTTACAGTTCACTGTACAGATGAAACCTGAAAACTACAGAACCATTGAAACCTAGCATCAACAGAACTTGGTTTTCGTTTTGCAGGATTCTTTATCTTCAGAATGATTGTTTGCTTGTTAACGTTTATAGAACATACCTGAACCAACTGAGATTATAATCAACTAATCAGCTACTGCAATTTTAAGAGGTAGCTTGAAGCAGATGTAACAGCAGAACAACTATGTCAAATATAGTGCAGCAGCAATAATGAGAAAAATCGATTATGAAGGATGTGATAACAGGGTACCTAGAACACAATGATAGGGTTGGGCTGAGTCACCACAGAGTTACAGTAGGAACGTAACAAATGTGATAACAGATCGTAATCATAGAAAAAGATAAAATGAATGCACTGTATGGTTTATTCGGACTTCAACATTGTTTTGTAAGGTGCGTCAAAAGAACAAGTGTGATTGGGAGTACCACAGTAACATAGATTGATGATTGGTTTGTAGACAGAAAGAAAAGAGGGGAAAATTTAATGTAGATAATAGAACTAATCTTCACAGCATAAGACTCCATGGAGTTCACATATTCTTCCTAAGACCTCGTGTGGTTCCTTTGGGTCTTGTCTTTTCTTCCCACATCCTCAAGTTGTATGGGTTGGTAAGTTAATTGACTGCAGTATGTTGCCTGCCATATATAAGTGAGTAGTAACATTTAGACAGAGTTAATGAGTGTGTGGAGAGAATTAAAATAATGATTAATGCATATTAGTGTAAATGTTGATGTATGTGTCTGTGCTGTTTCTCTCTATGACTGTGACACTAAACCTGCTGGTCTTCTTAGTCTACATCCACATTAGACCAGATAAATCTGTAACCGAGGCTTTTTCTCTTCGTTTCAACCCTCCGTCCATGCTGAAATGGTATTTTCCTCCCCTGAAAACAGAGTTTTTCTGAAACGCCCTCCAGAGTGTGTAAATTTGAAAACACCAATTAGGCAGAGGAATGTGGACTGGGTAAACGGATATTTTTTAAAATGCTGTCATGATGTGCCGGAACAGATGGCGGCATTTTATTGTTTTCTTGAACGCAACCCCCCACACAACCTAACAATTTCAGAACAGATGGCAACAAGACTGAAGCCAGAAGAATTAGAAATGTACTCACCAAATACTTTGACCCATAACTTACTGAATAAATAAGTATACTCACTTTGCCCTGTTTTCTGTCCTTGCTCATATGAAGGTCTTTTACCTATTTATGCAAGTACTTCTCTGACAATAGAGGTGTAACAGCCTAATGTAACATTGTATGGAAATACAAGATAACACTGATGCAGACAATGTTTTATACATTTAACAAGGTGCGTTATTAATGCAACACAGTTAGTCAGTTTTTCAATGATCGTTATCAGCCAGGTCATACTGTCCATGAACTCACTGTCAGTTGCCTCCATACACTCTAATATTTGTTTTTTTTTTAGTTTTAAGTCCTCCTGCGTGAGATCCAACAGCTGTCCATCATTTGGCTATTCCCTTTTAAGTTTTGCTAGTCTGTAACTGCATAAGTGTGCACTTTCACAGTGAGATTCAACACCAAACATGTTGCTTGTTTTCTGTAGATGTGTCCTGTGCATGCCCAGTAGGAGGAGATTCACCCAAATACCCATTTTAATGTGGACAGCGGTATTTTCAAAAACGCTTGGTGTGGACGCCTATCGTTTTTACGCGAAACCGGTGTTTTCAAAATTATCTGGTCTAGTGTGGACGTAGCCTTAGTGTTAATAGATGTGAACAATGGGAAACCACAGGGTGGATACTGGGTTCTATCTGTTTGTAATCTATGTTGGTGGAGTGTCCAGCTTTTCCAGTGCTATGAAGCTTAATGGTAAAGGAGCTCTAGAGAATGTTGAGTAGTTTTAGGGGATATAGACAGGGTAAGTGAGTGGACAAGGAATTCCTTATTGAATGTAGTACAGAAATGTTAGGTTAACAATAGAAAAAGTTTCCAGTTGGAGTCATTTTTAAGTAATGAGAGATATTGGTGTTCAGAAGGACCTGGGAGTCCTTTGCATGACTCACTGGGAACAAGTATGTAGGTTGCAGCAAGCAATCAGGTATTCAGATAGTATGTTTGTCTTCATTGCAAGAGGATTTAACAACAAAAATAAAACCATCTTATAGTGTTTTCATAGGACCATGTTGACATCTCCTGGAATATGAAAGGATTGGCCTCCATGCCCAAGAAAAGAATGAGGGAGCTTAGCAAAGATTTAATAGATTAATATTGAGAGCAGTGAGGGGATTGAATAACGGAAGAAGGGAGTGATAGCAACATGAAGAGGGCTTAAACCAACTGTGCCTATGCTCTCAAGCTTGGAGCAATACAAGATTATGTAATAGAAACAGTTAAAGTACATATGGGGCTCAAAAGGATAGACACAGGGATGATGTTCCCCTTTGTAGGGTAATGAGAATCAGGGGTTATGTTGTCAGAATAATGAGTCAGCCATTTGGAATTCTTTATCCAAGAGGTCCTGGAAAGCACTGTTACTGAATACATTTGAGACAGTGATCAATAGATATTTGAATATTTAAACAAGCATTGGACATAGGGTCATTGCAGAAAACTTACTTTAAGAGTAAAGTATGCTCATCTTTTACTTCAACAGTGAATGGCAGAGCAATACCTGGAACATAATGCCACACACCTACTTCTGTATTTTGCGATCTATAATGGAACAATTTCCTGCTGGTCTGAGTCATAATTTTTGTGCATCTTCAGGTATTAGATGTTTTTATGCAATTGTTTGTGTGAGCATTTGCTGTGGAAGTGATTCAAAGCCCATTTACTGTTGTGGATAAAACGGTATGCAGATGGTTAACAAGAAAGTCTACAGATGCTGGAAATCTAAAGTGTGCTCTCACAAAATGCTGGAGGAACTCAGCAGATCAGGCAGTATCTATAGAAAAGAGTAAGCAGTCAATGTTTCTGGCCAGGAGGGGTCCTGAGGAGTCCTGAGAAGGGTCTTGGCCAAAAACGTCGGCTGTTTACTCTTTTCTATATATGCTACTGATTTGCTGAGTTTGTCTGGCATTTTGTGTGTGGTGTTTAGGAATGCAGAAGATGTGCTGTTAATCAAGTCTGAGCTGGACATCATTGTGCAGTACAGAAGGCCATAGGGAAATAGGTCAGAGTGGGAGTCGGTTGAAAAATTAAACAACTTTATCTTTTGTCTGAGCATATTGCAGTCTTACAGACTCTGTATTAAATTCTACAACTTCAGCCAACTTTATTTCTCTGTCTGTATCAGACACCCATGTGTAAGATAAACTCAACTTATTTGCTTTATTCTTTTTCTTTCCTTGGGAGTGGAATATATCCCAGCCTGACCTCCTAGTTATGTCCTTCTGCTTTGCATTTCTCAGTGGTTACATTTGTTTTTTATCTATGTTCTTTTCCCTGCGTTCTCCTCTTGAAATATTCCTTTTCACTCAATGATCAGATATTATTGTTCACAGCTTATTCTCATGGTCATCCCAGATGGGGACATACCTCCGCCTTCCCCCACCCCCACCTTCCCTGCAGTTCAACTTTGACAAGTTTATCAAGATTTTGACTCCTTCCCAGTTCTGATGGAGAGTCTTTCACCTGAAGCAGTAACTCTGTTTTACTTCTCACATATAACATGTATTTCTGGAATTTTCAGCTTTTATTTGGGAATTGGGTATCCTTTAAGAGTGAAATAATGAGCCTCCTGGGCCAGCACTCTGCAAAGTCCAGAGAAGGCTGGATATCAAGAGAGATGGAGGTTTTGATTGTGAAGAGAAGAGTGTGGCTTGTGAATAGCCTTTCAAAATTGTTTAGGGAGTACTTATATTTAAAAAAAAAACCAGGAGGGCAAAGAGGGGCTTTGCATATTAGGAGGAAGAGGACAACCAGAAAAACAGTCAGGGCAGTTAGGAACCAAATGGTAAACCTGTGTGTAGAGTGAAAGGACATGGGCAAGATCTTAAATTAATACTTTATTTCTGCATTCACTAAGAAGAAAGATATCATGATCAGAGGCTTAATTTGGAACACTAAAATTATAAAGGAGGAGGTATTAGATATCTTAGACTTTAAGATAGAAAAATGCTCAAGCTCCAATGAGAGATATCATTGGCTGTAGTAAGCACCAAGAGAAGGATTTGTTGGTGCTCTGATGGAAATATTTAAATGTTAAATGACCACATACGAGATCCAAATGACTAGAAGACAGCAAATGTTGTACACTTTCAGAAAGGAGCAGGAATAAGTCAATTAATTAAAAACTGGTGAGCTTAACATCAGTGACAGGGATGTTATTGAGGAAAATACTCTGTGGAACATGATTAATCAACACTAAGAAAGGCAGGGATTAATCAGAGGTAGTAAGCATCGATTTGTTTGTGGCCGACGAGCAATCCTCTATGATTTAATTGTTTGTTGAAGAGGTAACCAAGTATATTGAGGGCCTTATGTATGGTATGGTTCACTTGGACTTCAGTAAAACATTGATGAGGTTCCACCTGGACAGCATGTCTCTAAGGTTAGAGCCCTTGAGATCCAGGACATGTTGGAAAATTGGATCTAAACATGGCTTGATAATGGAAGACCGAAAGTGATGGTGGGGAGTTGCTTTTGTGATTGGAAACCTGTGACCAACAGTGTATCAGAGGGATCAGCGATAACAAGTTTGTTAAAAATATGTATTGATGTGAATATATGAGGAATGATTAGTTAATTTCTGAATTTCATGAACATTTGTGATGTTATTGATAGTGAAGAGAATGGTCTTAGATCATAATGATATTAATTGGGCAATGTCAGTTTGGGGTTTACTGAAACGAGTACAACATATTAATATGGATGGCAAGGCACTCGGGAGCATTGAGGACTTGAGATACCAGTCCAAAGATCTCTTAAGGTAATACCACATGTAGACTGACAGAGGTGAAGAAAGTACATTCCTTCATTAGCCAAGATACAACATCTTAAGAGTAAACATAGAAACATAAAAACCTATAGCGCAATACAGGCCCATCGGCCTACAATGCTGCGCCAAACATGTACTTATTTTAGAAATTACTAGGGTTACCCATAGCCCTCTATTTTTCTAAGCTCCATGTACCTATCCAAAAGTCTCTTAAAAAACCCTATTGTATCAGCCTCCACTGGCAGCCCATTCCACACACTCATCACTCTCTGCATAATAAACTTACCCCTGACATCTCCCCATACCTACTTCCAAGCACTTTAAAACTGTGCCCTCTCGTGTTAGCCATTTCAGCCCTGGGAAAAAGCCTCTGACTATCGACACGATCCATGCCTCTCATCATCTTATACACCTCTATCAAGTCACCCCTCATTCTCCATCACTCCAAGGAGAGCAGGCCAAGTTCACTCAACCTATTCTCATAAGGCATGCTCTCCAATCCAGGCAACATCCTTCTAAATCTCCTTTGCACCTGTTCTATGGCTTCCACATCCTTCCTATAGTGAGGTGACCAGAAATGAGTGCAGTACTCCAAGTGCAGTCTGGCCAGGGTCCTACGTAGCTGTTTGCATCTTGATGAGATGTTATAAATCCAGCCCTTTCAGCTACACCACCACAGAAATCCTCGACAACCCCGATTAACCCTAACATAATCAGAGGACAATTTATAATAACCAATTAAACTACCCAGTACATCTTTGGACTGTGAGAGGAAACCGAAGCTCCTAGGGGAAAACCCAGCCATTCCTTGGGGAGGATGTACAGTACACACATTATAGACAGCGCCGGAATTGAACTCCAAACTCAGACACCCCAAGCTGTAATAGCATCATGCTAACTGCTATGCTACTGTGACGCCCTAACTGGTTTGATGAAAGAAGAGAAAAGGAATTTTGAGAAGGAATTCCAGGGAACAATGTTTTGACAGTAGATTGAACAAAATGGAGGTAGGGATTGGGGTGTGAAAGGGAGAACAATGGGTAAGATGATCTCAAGGACTGTTATTTGTTTGGTTGGGAAAAAAAAAGCAGTATTTCGGTCAGAGGATGTGGAGAGTGCTGTATTTAGTAAACTAATGTCCACCTTCTGTGAATTTTATATTAATGATGTACCGTTCCTGTTTTTCAAGAGCATTCATCACCTTAACAGTTTGTGACTGTTTTATTAGTGGGGTAATATTGTTGGACACAGCTATCTTCATCAATCTTGACAGTGAAACAATTAAAACCCTAAGAGTAGAAACAGTGGTGCATTTTTTTTTAATTTTCTGTACTCTTGAATGTTATACATGTTATTAACTCAATCCAAAGAACACAGGAACAGAACAGCCTGAACTGAGTACACATGCTTTTCTCATAGAGGCCTATTTATTGAGATTGTTTAAGAAAAAGCTAGCTCAGGGAATACTGGAAACCTAGGACATTTTCAAAAGATGTTGACAAAGTTGCTATAATGAGTTAAGTCTGGAATATCAGCACTATGAACTGAACGACATTTTGGGAAGGTGACTCGAAATTTTCCAAGCAGCAGATTATGTTATATACTGAAAGGGAGCAGATTTAGGCGATCCATGGAACAAACAATTCACAAGGTGAATGGAAGACATAAAACATACTGTATGCAGCTGTTATTAAGTATCCATGTCGAAGACAATCCACCCAAATTAGTTTTAGGCATTATGGACAGAAGTTGCATAATAATCTTTGGATTGAGTTGTTAGATTTGGAATCTATTACCTTTGTATAATGATCCCCTATTTGAACAGACTGGGTGCCTTACAGAAATCAAAAGATTGATGCCTGTTCCATGGAGTAATTATAGTTCCCTGTTGTTTTCTTTGGAAGTTGTTTTCTGGAACAGTCTATAAAAGGATATCAAATGAATACTTGAAGAAATATGCAGGGATATAAAGGGAAAGTGGCTGCAATTGGATTGTTTTTCACAAAGATTCAAAAGGTGTAGAAAGGGATGCGGAGCCTTCTCCTGTACTATTTAATTCTCCAATTCCGCCAGCAACATTAGTGGCTGTGGAGAATACATTGCTTTTTGATGAGCACATTGAAGGAATACGAAAATTCTTCTTGATTTTCCTGAATGTCTTCAGACTGAACAGAAATTGCTTGTGTAATATCTACTCATTACACGACTCACTGCTCCACTGTGCCTATGAAACTGGGAAATAGGGGTGACTGGTTGCAGACACGTTGAGAATGCAGTTCCTCTCAGACCTAGGCTGGAAGGAAACTTCATGAAATATGCATGTCTTTCAGTCTTTCCGGTTTGACCTATTTTCATCCCACTAATATTCCCAATCTACTGTTGTATTAATTACTTTAATTCAGAACAAAAACTGACTATGACAAATCAAATTAAAGTTTTGCATTGCATTGAGACAATCATTTCCCCGAGGACTGTACACAGAAATCATGAAGTCTGTTCTTTCTTTTCATTTTAAATTCATGATAACTTTCCTAAATTCCCTGAAGCTCTATTAGTGGATGTTACTGAGCCTAGGTCATGACCGAGTGGGATGCCACATCTGCTGTATGCTTTAAGCAATATTCTTATCCTATGGAAGCTGTGATAGCGTGCATTTACTTGACATCATGTCCAGCATATCAAGCAATTCTGATTGAATTATTAGCCTACACCGTCTGTGCTGACACAAAATGAACTTCGAAGATTTAGACCATGTACCATTTCACAGAATCAAAGGCAAGAGTATACAGCACTGGGAAGAATTAATGCACAGGGGGTATTACTCAAAGAATAAGGTATGTACACAATAGGACAAGAACTTAACAGCTTGTATTGTTGCTTGGAGATAAACTGGTACCTGGGGTTGATCACAAGACTCTATAAAGATTTATATAAATTGTCAGAACAAGAAGATGTTTGCTAACATCATTCAGGTCTCCATTGAATTAGAGTCCAAGTGTTTCATTAATGGTAGTGCAGTGGATGCCAGTTAATTGGACAATGGGAGGAAACTGGAGGATCTAGAGAAAACTCATGCATTTCACAGGGAGGACATACAGAGGATGCTGGGATTGAACTCAGAACTCCAAAGCCATGAGCTGTAATGGTGTTTTGCTAACCACTACAGTACTGTGGTTTATTGATTCTTAAGATCTTAAAATTCTTTTTACTTTGGCATAATGATTGACAAACCTTCTGTGCCATTTTATAAATTCCACATATTTGTGATTTGATATTAATCAGATTGTTTTGTATCACATCGAACCATCCAATCCGTTCATGATTTTACATTAAAATAATTCCAATTTTATTTGTATTATCAGAATAAGAATGGCATCTTGGAAGCCTCTTTTGAGCAGGTGATTCCTGAAAAAAGTGACCAGCCATTAAGACTATTTCACATGATCTTGACAATGACTGGAATTTACTTGAACAAATTAGCTTGGAAGAGCAATAAGCAGTATAGTACTATTAAGATTAATGTCACTACATGGTAAAAAGCTTACCTATGTTTGCTGTAAATGGCCATCGATGGTAGAAATCTCTAACATTCTCATCTTCTGCTTCCATCATCTCAGCATTTTCAAATCAAATATTTATCTGTTTTGTTTTTAAAGGTTGAATTGAGTCAGTATTCATGATTTTTTCTCTCTATGATTTTCCCAGATATCCATTCTGAATTCCAATGACTCTGGTGACTTAGAAATATTTACTGTACAGTCATACTATTGGAGCCACAGCATCATTCAGCATGGAAACCGGCCTTGCAGCCCATGTCCACACTGACTAGTGGGCTTCCTTCCATATTATTCCTGTTTTTCAGCACTTGGCCCATATATCTCTATACCTATGCAATTCAAGTGCTTGCCTAAACACTTCTTAAATCTGTCAGTGACTCTGCTTGCACCGTTCTCTGAAACCGTGTACTCCAGTGACTCCATGCTCACTGGTCGAGAAGTTCCCATTAGATCCTCTCTGAGTCTCTTAGCCCTTACCCTAAATCTATACCTTCTGGTTTTATTCGCCTCTAAGATCAGTTTCCTGCAGTCCAACCTATCTTAGTACTTCTTAATGTTACATATCTCATCCACTGGTCACCCCTTATCGTAGTAATAGTAATAACAGTTGTAGCTGTCATAAGAGTAGTAGCATCCACTCAAGTCAAATATGATGTTCTCCTGAGGCGTTGTCTCTTGATGGGTCTTCAGGTGGCTGTAAAGCCGATCCGGGATCCAAATAACTGGAGAGTACCTGATTTGGGGAGTTTAAACAAACTAATAATCCATACTGGTTCTGCTCAGTCCCATTGTTATTTGGCCATACAGCCACTATATATAGAGTTCATTCCCCACATTTGGCTGAACTATTGATGTTAGGAAGAAAAGAAGTCAAAATGAAGCAGCACAGGGACTTATCCACAAACTAATGCAGTTATTTGAAATATTGAAATGAAGGAGAATGTTGGCTACACGCAGCAGTTCTGGTAGACCAAAACCTGACAGCCCAAAGTAGAAATACAAACTGCAAGAAATACTCAGAAGGAGGTCACGCCATATCTGTGGGAAAAGAAACAAAGATAATGTTTTAGGTCAAAGACCCTGACAGCATTATGCCTCACTGTGTCATCAGGCTTTTCTCTCATTCATCTCACTTAACTGCCAAGGCATTGACATGCAAATTGATACTGCTACAGACTGCGATAATGAGCCAATGCATGTACTTGAGAAAATTCAGCCAGATGCACTTGATAGAAAGTGCCATTTTGCTGAAAACCTGTGCTGCTGATGTTTCGCAGGCCATGCCTCTCTGTAAAGGAGATAGAATTATGATCACTGTCTCCAAAATGCTCTCCCACTGAGAGATCTGACATCTGACTAGGTTCATTTCCCGATACAAAATCAAGTACAGTCTTTCATCTTGTAGGCTTATCTACATACTGTGTCAAGAAACCTTCTTGAACACACCTAACAAACTCCACCCCATCTAAACCCCTTGCTCTAGGGAGATGCCAATCGATATTTGGGAAATTAAAATCTCCCATAACGACAACTCCGTTATTATTACACCTTTCCAGGATCTATTTCCCTATCTGCTCCTCGTTATTCCTGTTACTATTGGGTGGCCTATAAAGAACACCCAGTAAAGGTATTGACCCTTTCCTGTTCCTAACCTCCACCCACAGAGTCTCCGCAGACAATCCTTTCATGATGTCCACCATTTCTACAGATGTGACACTATCTCTGATCAACAGCGCCACGCCCCCATCTCTTTTGCCTCCCTCTCTGTCCTTTCTGAAGCATCTAAAACCCGTCAGCTGAAGTAACCTCTCCTGTCCCTCAGCCATCCAAGTCTCTGTAATGGCCACCACCTCATAGCTTTCTCTATTTGTGAGCCAACCGCCTCTTCCCCAGTCTCTTCAGTTCGGTTCCCACCCCCCAACAATTCTAGTTTAAACTCTCCCCAGTCACCTTAGCAAACCTCCCCGTCAGGATATTGGTCCCCCTGGGATTCAACTGCCACCTGTCCTTTTTGTACAGGTCACAGCTGCCCCAAAAGAGGTCCCAGAAATCTGAATCCCTGCCCCGTTCCAATCCCTCAGCCACGCATTTATCTTCCACCTCATTCTATTCCTATACTCACTGTCGCGTGGCACAGGCAGTAATCCCAAGATTACTACCTTTACAGTGCTGCTTCTCAACTTCTTTCCTAACTCCCTGTAATCTGTTTTCAGGACCTCCTCCCTTTTCCTACCTATGTCATTGGTACCAATATGTACCATGACCTCTGGCTGTTTTCCTTGTTCAAGATATCGTGGACACGATCTGAAACATCCCGGACTGTGGCACCTGGGAGGCAAGCTACCATCCAAGTTTCTTTCCTGCGTCCACAGAATCACCTGTCTGAACCCCTGACTGTAGGGTCCCCTATCACTACTGCCTTTCTCTTCCTTTCCCTACCCTTCTGAGCCACAGGGCTGGACTCTGTGTCAGAGGCAAGGCCACTGTTACTTCCCCCAGGTAGGCTGTTTCCTAACAGTACTTAAACAGGAGTACTTATTGTCAAGGGGTACAGCCACAGTGGTACTCTCTAGTACCTGACTCTTCCCCTTCCCTCTCCTGACTGTGACCCACTTATCTGTCTCCTGTGGCCCCGGTGTGACCACCTGCCTGAAACTCCTTTCTATGACATCCTCGCTCTCCCTGATCAGACGAAGGTCATCGAGCTGCATCTCCAGTTCCCTAACGTGGTCACTTAGGAGCTGCAGCTCAACATACCAGGTGCAGATATGGATGTCCGGGAGGCTGGGAGACTCCAGGATCTCCCACATCTGACACCATGCACAGAAAACTGACCTCACACACTTACTACTTTCTTTCTGCAATTAACACAGGTAAACCTAACTCACCTCATTACCACCTAAACCCATTGAGCCAAAGCCCTCTCACTCTGCTGCCCACTCCAAACACTGCCCGCTGGATATGGTGGTCTTCTTTTTAAACTTTTCCCACACTACTGCCTGCGCAGTCTTGCCTCTCTTTTACCCCAAGTAGTAAAATGCCTTTGCTCCGGAAATCCTTAGCCGTTCCACTCACAGCCTTCTTGTCCGAATCAAAAACTGCTGAAGATTCCTTGCCATTTTTAACTTTTCCCGCTTTGCTGGCTGGCATCACGCACCTGCGCAGTCTTGCCTCTCTTTTAGCCCGAGTAGTAAAACGCCTTTGCTCCGGGAATCCTTAGCCATTCCACTCACAGCCTTCTTGCTGTTACACCTTTAAATTTCAGTTAATTTCTTAAGCACATTTAACTCTCAGAGTGGATTTCTATCTTATAGAAAATTTCCAAATTACAAATGATTTTTAAAACACAAAGAATTTCCAAAACACAGGTGCAATTCTTACAAGATTACCAACAACTTGCAGATGAATGAGTTGTCCATCGCAGAAATTGAAGACAAACGGATTCTAGTCACCCATCTTTCTGTCATTCTTGTTATTGTTCCCAGACCATTCCTAACAAACTTGATTGCTGTCTAACATTAATACTTGTTTTTTTGCTATTTGGTGATATCACACACATGGTCTTCTGGGGACAGAGATCCCAGACACACACAATTGAAATTGTGAGGGCTGGCATTCTGAATACACAAGATCATTGTTTATAAATCAGCTATTTGATGTTCTACAAGATAGCATCACTCTGGCCTGCCAGCTTCTTTGAATGAATCAAGCCTGTGTTGCCTGGTTTGATACAGGCTCAATTAACATGATCCTATTGTTTTACACTAAATATCTTGAGCAATCCAGCCCCGCGTTGTGTGCCAGAAGCCCTTGCTCTATAGAGAGTGCTGTCTGTTTGCAAAACTGTCTTTTTAACTTCAAACTGATTATTGCTTGCTGAACTAAAAACTGGTTCTTGTTTATGGCAAGAACTTGAGCAAAGAATATTGGTTAGAAGTTTAACCTACTGAAAAGAAAACTCTTTGATCTCAGTTCCTTGATCAACTGCTATGTTAGAAAGCTGAGTCTGGCACCTGGCACCCGCCCCCACCCTCCTGCCCCACCGCCATCTCCCAGTGGATGCCTTACTTCCTGGTGAAAGACTGGATGAGGCACCTCAAGCAAGAGTGGAAGAATGTTTCCAATGCTGACGCCTCCCTCAAATTCACACCCTGACAACAGCGCATTCAAGATCAACTGTACTAACATAACAGGATGCACTGTACAAATTCAGATTTGACAGATAATGTTGGTCTGCCACAAGCCTAGTCATGTCTTTTACAGTAAAGAATCAAGCTGATGAGATATTGATAAGGCTAAAACAGAACAGAAAGAAAACTGGTCAGAACACATTGACCAGTAACAGTTAAGCAGCTGTGTGGAAACTTCAAGCCTCACTAACACACCACTGGTTTGTACCAGAGCTGACAAGATGGTAGGAGCTCACAAAATTGGACTTCCACCTTGCCTATACATAATTCCCATGTCAATATTAATAGTCAGCAATACCTGAGTAGCAACACACACATAGGGCTCCACTGACCACAGTGCTATCCTACTGAGTACATTTAAGCACAAGATTTTCAAAGCCATGTTGGTTAAAATGATTCATTGTTTATCTGAGCTGATCTGTTGATTGCTAAGAGAATCAAAGAAAATCTTCTGATTTTGAAAGAAATGTTCAAGGGGTTAGGCAAACACAATATGAAGTTGTCATAAGATAATTTCCTCCTTTTGCAATGAGAAGCTTAATGCTGAGGTTTGTAACACTGACACTTATCGCTTACCCCTTAATTACCTTAAAAAGGTAATGGTAAGCCACTTTCTTCAAGCTCAACAGATTTATTATATAGTGCCATAGTGCTGTTAAGAATGAAGTTGCAGGACTTAGACCAAGCACTGATTAAGGAATGATAGTTTATTTCCGCATTAGGCTGGTGTACAAAAGAAAGATGAAAAAGTGAGTAAAAGTATTCCCTTATTAATATTGTCAGGTTTGTGAGGTGCTGTTGGAGTAGCCTAAGCAAGAAACATCTGTATTTCTTATAGCTGGTGCACGCTAGATACCTGATGGCATCAAGCTTATTAAATGTTGTTTGAGATGCAAACATCCAGACAGTATCCAATTGCAGTCCCAAATTGTGCCTTGTATAAATTGAAAAGACTGTAAGTGTCAAGTGTTGAATCACTCACTGCAACATAGAAAGCCTTAGAACCATTTGTAATTGTGCTGCTCATCTGGCTGGTCCAGTTGACTTTTGATCAATGTCACTTTCCAGGCTTTTAATGTTGAAATGTTCATGAAAATAATGCCACTGTATATCAAGGATGGGTGGTTAGATGCTGAATTGTTGAGACATCATTGCCTTCCACTTTTGTAGCATAAATATTGCTTTTGTAAAGTTACCTGTATCTCAACAGGACAAAAACTTGCAAGATGATCACACGCGCATGGCTTAAACAAAAATCCTGCAAAGTTCATTGGCTTGGTTTGGAAACTGAATGTCGCAGTGCTCTATTTCTACTGGGCATTCATTTAATCAAAAGGAGCAACATAAAGTAAAACAAATTAACATTGAGCATAAAGTGTGGAGGAGATTTTGAGTCAAAATACTCTTGATTTCAAAATCTTAATGTATATTTACTTCAATAATCAATGAAAAGATGCAGATGCTGGAAATCTGATATAAAATTAGAAAATGCTGGAAACTTCATCAGGCAGGCTTCATCATCTGTGGAAAGAGAAGCAGTGATTGTTTCTGACAAAGGATCCCAGACCTGAAATATAAACTATTTCTCTTTACACAGATACTGCCTGATTTGCTGAATGGTTCCTGCAACTTTTTGTTTTTAGTTCATCTGCAAACCTTTCCTGCTGCAAAATCTCACAAACCCTTTCCATGAAAAGTAAGAACTATGCATGTTTACAGATACCATGTGCACAGATAATCTACATGTTCCAAGAATAAGAAGTAAGAGAAAATGACATTCCATAAGTATTGTAGTTTTGCATCTGTCAGAGAATATAAGATAATTTCCTTCCTTATTTATAATCACAGACCCTTAGAATAGACTACTTTTACATTGGAGTCCATCAAGATCAAGGTACCCAATCCTTTTTCAGTCAAGGGTTAGATTAGTAAATGTCAATTTGGATGGCAAACATAATAGAATGAGACCTGGGGAATGGTTAAGCAAACTGAAAGTTAATGATGCCGGTCTAATGAATAAACTTTTCAAAGGAATGCTTAATCTGTAAACAGGAAATATAGTTTTAATATCCATAGTGAGATTTTTGTCAAAACAGAAACTTAGCTTGTTAAGTTTCGTTATGGACATGGAAATGCGTGCTCACTTGCAATCAATGAACACTCAATATAATAGTTCTTGGCAACCATTCAAAGATATTTTTTATTCTCTGTAATTCAATTTTATGGGTTTGCAACTGAACAATTCTACTTCTAATTACTAAATCCCTGTCTGTAGAGCTATGCCAAGTATCATTAAGTTTCTTTGTGCTTTGGTAGGAAACATCACCACCATATCTAACCTGTGAGATACAATTCTACTTCTTGAACATACACTTCTTCATATGGTTCAACTTCTGATGAACACTAAGAGAAGATCAAGTTTTATTTCCCTTGAATTGTCTTCATGGGTATAGAAGTATTGATTTCTGTCGCCTTGCTTTTAGTTTCATTCTCTGATTGACATTAAACTCCCTTCAGCTTTCTTCGAGTTCAACTTAAAAATTCCTGATCCATTTTAGAGCTCACAGTTTCCAGCTTTAGCTTTCATAAGCATATTTAAAAGTAAGTGTGTCCATCCCTCCCTGTATGACAGTCATCATATTCTTGCTGAACTTCTACCCCATAGCAACAATTGTAATCCAAGTTTCCAAATTAATGTGGGTCTCATTTATTTCAATGAAATGAGTTCCATTCAAGACATTGCATTTCCTGACATTGATTGTGCATTAAAGCACAAATTTCATTTTTTACCCCACTTTTGTCAACTTGTCCTCATCACATAAATGTTGCCAGGTGTCAGCATTCCCTCCATTGTGGTTTCTGTCTTGGACAAACCTTCTCAAGCTCAATATGAACAAGTCCAATTAAAATCCTCTTCTTTTGATATCCATCAGTGACCTACCTGGGATGTCTTTGCATTAAATGTGGTATGACTTCTGTCTTTCACTCTCTCCAGCTTTTCACTTTGGCCTTTCATCAACTCAGAATTTCATTGGACCCCACCATGAAAATTCTGCGATTGGCACCAAATTTAATTATTCTCGATGTATCTACATACCAGCAGGTCATACAAAGTGTTTGCTCATCGGGAACTGAATAATATTTATCCAATCTCACTAACAAGATCAGCCATCACAGGGAGAACACCTGTAAATGTTAAATAGTACTCCAGTCCCTTTCTATATCCGCCATTGTTTCAGCTAATTTTAAATAGGAGGGAGAAATGCTGTCTTGATCTAACAGTGATATATGTTGTACACAACAATTGTGAGGGAAGTTTCTGAATGGAGCCTAATCTAAAAATAGTTAAGGGAAATAATCAACTCTGGAAGAAGATCTTAGACTATTAGTGCAGTGCATGGATCTTGAATTGGTCAGTGTCCTGTGTGTTCCTCTTTGTCCTGGATTATACAGAAGAAGCCTCATGAGAAACATAAAGGTGTAGATGCTGGCTTAACAACTTGCCATGATCTGTGGAGATGGTGGAGTTCAGGTAAGGTAGAAGAGGTAGGATTGGTGATCAAGAGGTTTGCAGTAGTGTTTGGTTGAGGATTTGGTGAGTGTGAAAGGAAATGTCAGTGGCTGGGGAGGGATAACAGTGGTTTCAGGGTAAAGCCAATGTTTGCTGAGGGTTTTCTTTGGTTTTGCAGAGAGGTGGGTGGTGAGCTAACGCATGGGTAAGGCTGTTCTGTCTCATGTGGGGGAAATATATTTGGGAGGAGGAGGAGATAAAAGGAGAAATAGGAAAACATCCATCTTAAAGGAAAGTTACCTAGGCTGGGTCCTCAGCACCATTTTATGACCTGTTCAGACAGTCTCACAGAAGAGGTGCTGTGAAAACCTACTTCAGTACATGGTCGACACAGCACAAGCTTGAAGTATTCCATTGAAAATACCAGAACTGGCAGTGCTTGCCCTTACACGACCTTTGGGTCACTCAATGAGTTGTGTAACATGCACAGAGTCACGGCAAGAAATGTCAAGATCTTAGAAGTCACATTAACTCAGAATTTCTTTAGATTTTTCATTGAAAGTAAAATGTGAAGTGCAGAGAAATACATTGCTGCCTACTTCAATAATCTCTAGTCTGAAAACACCTTTGTGCCTCAGAACCAACACCTTATGGGGAACTGCATACATTGTCCAAGGAATTTTTTGGTGCAGGAAGGCCTTCCATATGAATATATCACAAATAATATACTTTCCTTCCACAGAATTAATGGAAGAAGGCAGGGAAATCTTGTTCACCCATGGCAGGGATAGGACTGAGAGGGGTGTGGGATCTTGGATAGGCATCTTGGAGTGAGCATTTCAGGGCTGCATCTTGTGACTTCAGTATTTTGGTCAGGTAGTGGAATGTGAGGACCTGATTTAGCAGACGAGGGTCCATACAAAGCATTTTGTTGAAAGTCCACACTGCAAGAAAGTGTCATTATCCATTTTGTTGCATTCTAGTTGGACTGTTTTTGAGTTGATCGTTCAAGAATTTCTTCCATCAACTACTTTTCTCTGTGTAGAAGTTAAAATTTAGTATTGTGTGATTGTGCCTAACTTAAACTTTCTTAGGAACTCGATTGTGGAACAAATCCCTCATTTCCCTCATTTATTTACAGAGTCAAGATTTTCAGACCTCTAATAATTTAGCTCTCAGCACTGACCCCTAATTTGCCGCATCTTTTCACTGTCCCATCAACCCAGTACTGTATTACTTTGACTCTCTGGTGCAAGTGGGCGATAAGCATTAATTGCAAAAATAAAGCAACTGTGTAAGTAATCCCAATGTACTCTCATGGCTTTGTTCTAATCCCTGAAGCCAAGAGTCATTAAGAACATCGAACTAGTAAGTAAGTCTGTAATATTGGTGTCTGGCAGGAGAAGATTTACTGGAATTCATTATAACCACAATAATTTATGTTTCCGTGTCACAGGAAGATTATTGTTTGTATAGACTATAGATCGCCATAATGTAGTCAGTAACATGAATTAATGTTAATAATCTTACTAGTCATGTATAGCTTCATTTTATAAATATTACAGTTGTCAAAACTGCTTTGAAACTTACTGCCGCTCCCCCTACTGCAGATGAATCTTTCTACACTCGCCTACTCCTCACCAGATTGAAACTAAGACTCCATGTGCTAAATTGTACTCGATCTCTGCCTTCTGCCTCTCAATGGCTCCATCACAGAATGGTGCATTTTCAACACAGTCAGGCAGCAATGCCTTTACAGTAGAAAGATAAATCATTCAGGAAATTATCAACATTTATTCACAAGGTACGTTAAGCCACCACAAACTATAAGAAAATATATTCTATTTGCACTCCCCAGTGCCTTCTTTGTGGCTAGTGTTAATCTTATATATGTGTGGTAGCTGTTAAAAAATGTAATATGACACTGAAGTTTTCAATGGATTATAGTTATTATACCGAGGAAATGAAACAATTCATTGCGGATAAAAAGATCAATCGCCTTGCCTGAACATTTTCATTGTTTGAAACCCAATGCAGAGTTTTGCCCTGATGCATTTTGCATCACAGACAATGCAAGGATTTACAAGCCATAGATTAAAACATTCCTGTAACTTTGAACCATTGAAAGGGTCATAGGATTACAACTGAGATGGTGCAGGATTCTATCAGAATGATCCCAGAATATAAGTATACTGAAACATGATTGAAGATTAAAGACTGAAGTGTATAATGGTGAGTGATATGAAAAGGCATATCCCTGTCTTTTCACAGACTTGCCGTCTGTGTCCACATCTGTAATGCTATCACCATCAGGAGTATCAAAAAGAAAGCCGACACTTGGAACTCAGCTTGGATTTTGTTTGTTGCTATTAACTGTGAATAGAATAATTCAGCTTTCAAGAATGTATGAATTCTCTCTTGCACAACCAGGGATTTGTGAATCTGAAAGAGTGAAAGATTTACAAATATTTTACAAATTCTTTTTGTACCATAAAGGCAAAAGAATTGATGAGTATTTTTGCAGTAACACCTGAGAAGTACCAATGGAGGATGTGCAAGGGTCTGCTGCTACTTTGTAGAAACACAGAGAGGAGGCTGCAATACCTTGCTGCAGAGAGGAGCAGGATTTTGAATATTTATATCCACACAGCTGTTGGATACCAGCTGACACCCACTTATGTGATGGAGTCAGAGAGAAAAAGTAATCAAGGGCAAATCCAGGAAGTCTTGAAAAAGAATTCGAATTGCACAAATTCCACGACTCCCACCATTCCTTTCCGGACACCCAACTCCTTCTCAGCCAGAACTCTGTCCCTGCCTTCCAAAATCCTCGGCTATTTCCCAAAGTCTTTTCTCAGTCCTCCAACTCCTTGACTTTACTGAAATCCCTTCTCTTTCAAGCTTTTAAATATTTGCCCATTAACTTACCATTGACCTGCTACTGGCCAATAATAATGTCAAGGCAGCTATTCAAATGTCAAACACTGGTAATTAAACCATGACTACTGAAGTTTACTAGTTCTATTTATTTGGAAGCTCGGTCTCTAACCTGGACTTGGACATTCCATATTCTAATTCACTGGACACCATTGATGGAAGCATTATTTAGCAAAAGAAACCCTTCTTGGAATTGCATAAATATGCCCACTCCCATTTTCTGTTCCCTGTAAGTTTGACTTTGGATCATGGAGAGGGGTGGGAAGCAATTGCTGTGTGATCTAAGGATACAGTAATCAAAAAGTCAAAGTATACAGATGTTATAAAGAAAACAAAAACAGAAGATGCTAGACATAATCAGCAGCTCTGGCAGCATCCAAAGAAAGGTTATCTCCCTGAAACTTTAGCATTTTTACTTCCTGTGTAGATGCTATTTGATCTACTGACTGTTTCCAGCATTTTCTGATTCTGTTTACAAAAGATGGGACGCTTCTGAATCTTCTTACTCTCCCTCTTGTTTAAATTCCCTACATGCTTCTTCCCACTTTATTTCCCAATATTAATGAAGATGTTAAAAAAAACTATCCATAATACCTTTGTTCTCTTTTTATTGACTACCACATATTAACTCTGCTGCTGGTTGTGTTCACCTCTGACGACCAGCACTTCCAGCAAACTGAAGCATCACAAACTAACTGGTCACATTTTCACTTTCTTTCATTGTTGCTGCAGTTAATTAAGTATGCCAGCATCCCAAGTGAGAGAAAAAGAGAGACCAGGAAGGCTACAGGGCTCAACTATGTTTAACTGCAATGAAAATTGTTAAATTTTAATAAGGTTTTATAAAATCCATGTGACAATGCAACAAGTGGAATAGTGTTATAAAATCACAGTATGTAGTCTATTGCTTTGAATACAGCTATATAGATATGTTCAAATTTACCACTTCCAGATTACATTGGGTCTTTGTTGTTCTATCTGTGGAAGAAAGAATCATGTAGAGTTTCTTTGATCACCATCCAGGGATTCCTGGTCCTACTAAAAAATACTTCCTGTGTCAGGTACTTTCTGAAATTTAATATGTAATTGCAAAGCACACGATGGTGTTAGAGAAAATATTTAATGTTCAGCAGATCTTGCAGCATCTGAGAAGGGAAAAGCAGAATACATGTTTTAGTTTGATGACTTTTTATCGGAGCTAAAAAAAAGGGAACAAACTTGTTTCCAGTTGCAGAGGGAGTGAAAAGGATATCTTTGAAAGGGTACAGGCCAAGAGAAGGCAGTTGATGCAAATGATGTTCTAAGAATGGATGGTCATTAGTGATAGTTGATATGTCTAGCAGATAGTCAATAAGAGGGGCATTGATGAGAGCTGAAGAAAGGAAATAATATCATTGTTGGACTTAATGAGGCCCAGTAAGCAAATCTGAAATAACAGAGAAAACTGGGAATGTTCAGCAAGAATGAATCATCCAGTTCTTAAACTTCAGTCATTGATGCTCAGGTAGGATACATTTATGCAGCCACATAAATTCAACTGCCTGAGACTCACTTACAAAATCAGATTGCTAAACCCCTTGAGTTTCTGAATATATGCACGAAGGGCTTAAAGTGATAAAGTGATTTAATCTGGTGGACTGTGAGAAAGTGTTACCTTCAGAAGGGGAATGCAGAGCAATATGGCTTAAAGTATAGCTGCCTTCCATGAAAAGGGGAGAGGAAAACAGGAGTTCTCTCCAGTGGAAGTGTTTACTACTGAGTCAACTGGGACTGATCAAATGTCCTCAGGTAGGTAGAAATATTACTTCAAAGCTGGAGTGTTGAAGTACAGAACAAGCCTGATGTAGTAGAAAGGCAAATGGACTGGTGAAGATGAGTAACCTGATGCTGTTTCTATGTTCTTCCAACCACACTCTCAGCCCATTACCTGAATGAGCTAGAAGAAGGCTGACAGTTCCTGTGGAGTCTGTCTCCTCAGGAAAGGTGCCTTGATGGAGGAAACCTTTTAGCTACCCATGTTACAAATGGAAATTTCCAAATTACTCTTACAAGTAATGGATTGAGTCCTTTGTGCATTTGGATGTTGGATACCCAAAGAAATAATTCTAAAATCCAGAGTCTGGGTCTCGTGGTTCTCACAGTTTGCCTTCTGGAATAGAAGAAAATGGATGTCTAATATCCTACTTTGCAAAGGTAAATCTGCTAATTGTTCACCTAAGTAGGTCAGTTTAAGAGCTCATTACCTACGTTGCTGGTCTAGCCAGTTTAAGTGTACTTAAATTCCTTAATGTATCCCATTATACTATTAGAGTAATTATATATATAAAAAGACATTTTCTACATGAATTACTTATTTTACCACATCATTGCTTGTATCAAGCAGTAGTTATCAAACTGACAGTCGCTTGGCAACTTGAATCCTATAAACGTAAATCATGCTGTTAACCACAAAAAAATCGAAACAAAAATTGCTGGAATTATATGGTTATCAAAATCTTCTTTAATGATAAAGTAGAGATTCTTAATCAAAACCTGAGCTTGAATTCACTCCAGCAAGACATGCAGAGTACCACATTTTACAATTGGAAACCAGAATTAAAGCGAAACAGGTCAAGATGTGGCTGAAGTACCATCTATTGCTTTATGAGCAATTAAAAATTGTTAATAATAATTAATATTGTAAAATAGCTGAGTTTGGAGCTCCATAAACTCAATAAATAAAATGGTTCAGATAGAAAGATATGAAATACTAACCAAGCATTGTCTGATTAATCCTTTGGCCTCTAGTTCATTTGTCAATCGTCTAAAATCTGTTCTATCTGGTTATTGATTCTGCATGTACGAGAAACAATTTCCCTGCTTTATTCTACCTAAAAGCTCTATGATTTTTAACACTCTCTTCAAGATCCTAAACCTTCATAACTTTGAGGAAATAAAGTCAGTTTTCTTCGCTATCTACAAAGCTGAAATACATTTTCCCTCGAAGCAGTAAATTTCAGTCTATTACAATGCATTCATGTTCTTCCTTAAATATTGTGGATAGACTTCCACAACTGGGCTGATCTAGTATTTTATGTTGGTTTGACATAACTTTCATACTACATAATCAAGATCAGATTCCCATGGTATGACTTTGTTAAGCTGTCAAAATGGATTTTTTCATATGCCCAAGTACATGCATGCACAAGTGTAACAAAATAGTTGTGGCATTTTAGGAACACGGCATCATTTAAGCAGCATTCACAAGAAAAACTAATTTGAAATAAATTATAAACAACTTTTACAAGAACTATTTACCCTTGGAACAGAAAAAAATGCCAATTTTAGCTGCAAAGTGGTCATAGTGCTAGATTGTGGTACTTAAGAGTTTTGTTGGTTGGTTCAAGGTTCAAGTAGTTGAAGGGAAGTAGCTGTTCTTGAACATGGTAGTGAGGGACTTGAGGTGTTTGTACCTCCAGCCTGATGGTAGCTGCGAAAAATGGTATGGCCCATATGACAGGGACCTTTGATGATGGATATTGCCTTCTTAAGACAGTGCCTTCTGTAGATACTACCAATAGTAGGGTAGGAAGTGCCCATGATGTTTTGGCCAAAGTCCACTACTCTTTGCAGTTTCTTATCTTCCACTGCATTCATATTGCCAGGCCAGACCATAATGCAACCAATAAGGATACTTTCAACAGTGCCTCTGTAGGTGTTTGTTGGAGTATTCATTGATGAGATGAACCTCCTAAGGACGTACAGATGCTGGCTTGCTTTTCTTATGATTGCATCTATGTGCAGGTCATATAATATGTTAACATCCAGGAATGTAAAGCTGCTGACTCTCTGGACCACCAATCCCCCAATTGAAACTGAAGCATATTCACCCTCCACTTCTATCCTGAAGTCCTAAATTTGTTTACGTTGAATAAGTGGTTGCACTTATGGCATCATTCAACCAAGAGACCTAACTCATTCTGGAAATCTGACTTATCGCCACCCATGATTTGACCAATAATAGTAGTGTCATTGGTGAATTTGAAGATTACATTGGAGCTGTGTTTAGTCCCGTGTGTGCATGTACAGAGTGAATCAGGGGACTAAACACACCTTGAGGCACTGTTAATAATCAGCGAGGATACTGTCACCAATCATCACTGTCTTTATCATTGACAGACCCCAGTTGAGAATTACATTGCAAAGCGAGGTACAAGCCCAGGTCTTAAAGTTTGACGTTAAGTTTTGATGGGATCATTGGTGAATGCCTAGCCAACTGCAGCCTGACTTAAGAGCTCCTGTTGAACAGATGGTTCAGAGCAGAGAGAATACCCAGAGAGATGGTATCTGCTCTTGACCTATCTTGGCTGTAGGCAAACCGGAGTAGATCCAGGTCAACTTTGTGGTAAGAGTTGATCTGTATGATAACCAACCTTTCAGAATACTTCATTATGGCTTATGTAAGTGCCACCAGGTGATAGTTGGTAAAAATACTATACTACTCTTGAGCACCAATACAAAAGGTGCCTTTTTTGACCTCAGATTTCAGAAGCAAATGGTTGAATATGGCCATAAGTACTAAAGCCAGTTGGTTCACATAGATCTTTAGTATTTAGCCAAGTATGCAGACTTGATCAGATGCCTTTCATGGACTTACCTTCTTGAAGAACGCCCAGGTGTCAGCCTCAGAGACTGAAATTTCAGGGCCATACAGAGATGTGGGGGCTCATTCAAACGTGTTTGAAGATTTACAAAGTTTATGTTGAAGGTCTGTTACCTTGCATCTATATCTTTGGAAAGACCTGTACCATCTCTCACGTATTTTCTTTCCTCATTCTGCCTTCCAAAATCTGGCATGTCACAATCTTATCACCAATTCCACAAGTCTTTCTATGTTACATTGACCAGTCTTGCTATTTTCATCACTATTTGCAATATTTGATAATTTTTTCTTTCAAAAACCTCAAAATGTTGTCCTTTCATCACTGGTCATATAGTATATTAAAACAGCTATAGGCAACTTTGTATCCAGACTATTCTTTGTCTTTGTTTCCATGAGCTTCTTTTGTGGTAACAAAGCAATAACGTGCTCGTTAATTAAAATTCTGGTGAGCATCCATGTGCACAACGTCAATCGCATTGGTTATGAATGCATCAGCAATGAAAATGAAACTGAGACAGGGTTTAAAACAAATCCTGAGATTTATTAAAACTCAAAACTTAGAAAAGTAATCAAACAACTAACTTAACCGGAAGTTAACAATTGGGCGGCAATATCTAACAAACAGTCAAACGTAGAAACTGTCCTTAACGAGTTCTCATCCAAGCACAGACTTAAAGTGATAAATTCAAAAGTCCATGTGATTTATACAGTCATTAAGAAGAGGCTTCCCCGAAACAAACAATTCCTTTGAAGTAACGATGAATCTGCCGATCCCACAGCCGAGAGATGCCCTGTTCGAAGAAACCACGAGGAAATAAAAGGAACTAACCTTTTGACGGGAGGGTGGTCACTGCACAAACCTCCCAACCTTGCAGGGGTTTAACTCAAATGTGCACGCCAGAATTCGAACAAAGTCACAAAGGCCCATCATTCCCCAAAATGCTGAACAACATTAACTTTATCCAATCCTTGGAACTTGGATAACTCCGGTAATGCCTTCACTCTCCGATACTGGACTGTAAGGGAAAAATACACGTGCAACAACCAAAACCAGTGGAGCCTCCACACCTCAGACCGGCAACAACAACGTTGCACAAAAATAAAAATGGAAACTGCGTCACAGATCGTCGGCTTGGTTTAAATACCATTTGGAACATGCCCTCACGTGACATCACATCACCCCACAGTCATAAGACAATTACATCATCCCACTCACAAGACCATTACATCATCTCACTGTCTAGTGTTCAAACTATGAGTATGTAACACACTGTCTTCCTGCATTTTATCCAAAAAAATTCAGTTTTGTCAGATGAATCTTGGCTTTAACATTTCTACATCAACTGTCTTTATTTTAACTTAGTCTTGCCGGGGATTACAATTTCTGAAAGGTATTCCAACACTGAAAATTTGTCTTTTTTTCTCTCTCTGTACATTGGGGTATTGGTCTATTTTAATTGGGTTCTTTGGGTTTGTTTTTTGTGGCTGCCTATAAGTAGTCTAATTTCAAATTTGTATAATTTCTACATATGATGATAAATGAACTTTGAACCTTAGTTAACTCTGACATGTAAAGATATGCTCTGGGCCTGTGCCCACTGCCACGTTCAACCCGTGCCTGACCTTTCCTAGTTCAGCTCGACGCATGGATTGATCCAAATTTGCTCTCAATTTGGATGAACGGGCTCCGAAACTCCTCTGCTCTGCTCGCTCCAGCTCCATCTCGAACACGTACTGACCTCAGTCAACCCACTTCTCCATGAACATGCCTTGACCTCACTCCCATTTTGCATCGCACCCACACATTTTGGCCCTCATCATTCTCATTTTTGCTTGCCTCTTCATTGTTTGTGATGTAAGTTTGCCATGATTATCCACAGAAAGTGCTGTTAATAAAATATTCAGTTCTATTTCTTGCTTCACGATCTGCCAGTAGGCTGTCATACATTTTCAGTAGTACAGTACCATCTTAAACTGAAAGTTTTGAATAATGAGGTAAAATTTGCTATCTGACAATCCTCAGGAGTTGAAAAAGTTTGGGAATGCTGCCTTACTATTGGAAAAGGTTTGATAAATAGAAACCAACACCTTTTCAATTTTTATTCTTCCCTCAGATCCATCCCACCTACTCAAGGTGACATCTTCATTAAGTACAGCAGCCTTTCTATATCTACAGTGCTCTTTCCTGTTATCTTAGCCCATCTGATATCCTGACAGCCCTTTCACTTTACAGTGGTCTTGGGAAGTCCACTGCCATGGGCTACACTATATAATGTACTATAGTCATGCCTTTGCCTCCTCCAAGCATTTTTTTCATTTGGTCCCTTATCAATCCAATTGACAATCAATCTCCTAATAAAATGACAATGGCAACCATTTCTTTTGTTATCTGGAAACCTATTCCTGTCATGTCTGCAAGGGTGTTGTATCTCCGACTAAGGATAGCTAAAGTTAGCTCCAATCCCCAGGATCTATTCCTTGTTAAAGTGACAGCTCCTCACTCAATGATATATTGTGTAACACATTCTGAGGCATGGTGCAGAAGTCACTTGGGTGGAATTGTTATTGGTCTTCTTAAATCAAAGTTTACGATCAAAGCATGATGGAGGCAATTGAAATTTCTGGATGAATCTATAACAAATCGATGTAGGAGAAAGATACAGATAAAGGGCAAGTCTTTCTGGCTATATTTTATACCATCAAAGTTGGCAGCCACATTGAAATAAACTGTGCAGCTCATTGAAGATTTGTTGATATCTTTGCACAGCATTTTCAGCTTCTATTTGATTTCCTATCAACTTCTCCAGTGTGCTGGAACACTATAGAAAGCAAACTTCTTCCTCCTTCCATCACTTTTATTAAAAATGTAGAGAAAACGTAATGAAATATAGGTCCACCAAGTTACAAATGAATAATTGAAAGCATTATTCAGCATGTTGCTGATTCACTGAATACATTTACTTAGCAGCAAATATTATTTAAGGGATAGTTGCTCAGCGGGGGAGAAAGAGTTCTGGCATGAAGTTCAGAGAGAGAAGACTGAACTTGGTGCAGCGTTTGTTTTTAATATTTTTCCTTTCCTACTTTTCTCCTACTGTGTTCCTGTGTTCATAGTCATAAGAGAGTACAGATTGTCAGGGAACAGCTAACACCCAAGCATTGTTCAATGGGCTGGTCCAGGTCTAAATGATTAGGAGCTCAGCCTGTTGTGAAGATCTTTGAAGCAAACTGCATCTAAGGTGTTCTTTTGTATAGGAAAGCTGGATCACCAAATGGTTCTCAAGAAAATGAATCCAATCTGATTTCCGATCTATTACATTTCCTAATCTAAAAGTGATGATCCAGTTATGCTGGCATAACTATTGTCCCAGACAACAACTAAGAAATGTTTAAGCCTGGGTTGTTGCAGTCTGTGAGGCTTAATGATGCTGGCTGTTTGAAATGAAAGAGAACTCTGGTAGCTCGGTTGGCTGCTTGTTCATCCTGTCTGGTCGCAAGCATTTCATCACCAACGAAGATGACATCATCAGCTCATAATTGATTGTTGTTTCTGCTGAGTGCTTGTGTTTATATTGGTCCAACTTGTGGCTGTCGTGCTGGTGCTAGGCTCCACTGGGTCCTGGTAATCAGATGGCTGAGTGTGGGGACTGCCCCAAACGGGGACAGATGGGGAGAAAACTATCCCGGAGAATAGATGAACATCAGCCAACCATAAGAAGATCCTCTGTCACTCTTATCAGTACATAACTATCAAGGACACAAATTCATCTGGGAAACTACAAAATTCCTGGCAGAAGCACAAAAAAGAAATCAAGATAATTCTTAAAAGCATGTTTCTCTACAGGACTCTATTAATAAGCATATTGAACTGGACGCAATTTGCATTCCTATGCATCTGAGGGTTCAGGGCCAATTGGGAGCAGCGAACACACGAGGAAACAATGCTCACAACAACCAATAACCAGTGGGTCACTCAGCTATCCCCTGGTGCTACACCTCCTCACTCACTACCACTCAGGGCCTGTGGTGAACTATGTGCCTGTCTGGACACGCCCCCTGCTGAATGCTCCTGTGGCTCCTCCCACAGGCCCCTGTATAAAGGCGATCTGAGGCCTGACGCTCGGCCTCAGTCTCCAGGACATAGTATGATGGACAGTCACTCCTGGTTCCTTCTTCCAGTCAATAAAAGCTGATATCTCGCCTTACGTCTCAGTGTGAGTTATTGATGGTGCATCAGGGCCCAAACAGTCCTTCCCAGTAAGGTGGCACTTCTCTTGTGAGTCTGTTGTGGTTATCTACTGTATCTGAGGCTCCTGGTGTGGCCTCCTGTATATCAGTGACCCCACTCTTCACCATTCCCCATTCCCATTTCCCTGTCTCTCTTTACCTGCCCATTGCCTCCGTCTTGTGCTCCTCCACCTTCTCTTTCTTCCTCTTTCTTCTCTTTCTTCCTCTTTTTTCCTCTTCTGTCCTCTTTTATCAGATTCTCCCTTCTCCAGGCCTGTAACTCTTTTACCAATTAACTTCCCAGCTCTGTATTTCACCCTACCCCCCCCCCACCTCCTGGTTTCACCTATCACTTTGAGTTTCTTCTTTCCCTGCCCAGACCTTCTTACTCTGACTCCTCATCTTTCTTTCGACAGTGCTGACGAAGGGTCTTGGCCCAAAACATCGATTGTACTCTTATCCATAGATGCTGCCTGGAGGCTGAGTTCCTTCAGCGTTTTGTGTGTGTTGCTTGGATTTCCAGCATTTGCAGACTTTCTCCTGTTTGTGATTGGGTTACTACACAGTGAAGTCTCTTCAAGGGATGCCTACCCTGAAGAAGTTTAAATCTTCTCTTCGATGGGAGTTCGTGGAACCCTCTTTCACTGCTCCCCCTCTTTAATCTCTGCAGGATGAATGGTCTCAGCCTGAAACGTTGATTGTGCTCTTTTCCATAGATGCTGCCTGGCATACTGAGTTCCTCCAGCATTTTGTGTGTGTTGCTTGGAGTTCCAGCATCTGCAGATTTTCTCTTGTTGGTGATTCATCTACTCTTTCTGTTTTAAAAAAAGTACCCCACAAAACTCCTTTTTAACCTTAAGTGCATGTCCTCTTATATTAGTTCAATAAATCCCTTCCTGAAAGAAGGTTTGTTGTTTCATTGTTGGAATGTGAAAAAATAACTAACATCATTCACCAGCTTTAGTGTCCAACCCAGAGGGAAACTGCATGGAACAGTGCACCATTGTATGGGCCCTTCAGCCTATGATATAACGTCAAACTTTAAACTTATTCCAAGATTAAACTAACTCTTTTCTCCCTCCTTTTTCTTTCATTCATGTCCCCATGTAAGAGTCTCTTTAATGTCCCTAACGTATCTGCTTCTACCACCACCCCGACAGTGTGCTATATGCACCTACTACTACTTTGCATTAAAAAACAACTACCTTTGATATACCCTCTATATGTTTCTACAATAAACTTAAAATATGTCCCCTTCTATTAGCCATTTTCATTTTGGGAAAAGGACACTGGCTGTTCACTCTGTGCCTCTTAATATCTTATATATATCTATCAAGTCACTTCACATCCTGCTTTGCTCCAAAGAGAAAAGCTTTAGCTGGCTCAACCTTTCATCATCTGTTCTCTCATCCAGGGAGCATCCTGGTAAATCTCCACTGCTTCTCTCTCCTTATCATGAGGTGACCTGAATAGAACACCATACTCCCAGTGTGGTCTAATCAAAGTTTTATAGACCTACTAAATTACCACATAGATCTTGAACTCAATTTGCAGATTAGAAAAGGCCAGGACACCATATGCCTTCCGAACTACCCTATGAACTTATGCTGCAACCATGAGGGATCTGCACACTTGGAACCCCAAGTTTGACCTGTTCCTCCGAACTGCTGAGAATCCTGCCATTAATCTTGTACTCCAAGTTTGACCTTTGAAAGTGTATTGCTTCACAGTTTTCCAGATTGAGTTCCACCTGCCACTTCTTGCCCAGCACTGCATCCTGTCAAACGCTGCTATTGGCTAGTTTAGTGCAGCACATTGATGTGCAGTAGTCGCTGCATCATCACTTCAGCAACGCAGGTTCAATGAACTTTGGTGCTGTTAGTGTGAAGTTTTTAAGTTCTTCTCGGTGTTCCCATTTATTTCCATGTACCATATATACTAAAGAATGTGCAAGTCGGTTGGTTAATTGGCAACAGCCATGCAGGCTCTGGCAGAATCTGAGGATAGATGATCGGAACTTAGGGAAGGTAGATTACTTGGAAAATTAATTGAAGAATTGGAATTGTTCTTTTATTGTCATACATGGAGATACAGTGAAATACTTCACTTGCTATCTTGTATCGAGTAGTGTAGAATACAGAATACTGTGTTACAGTTACAGGGAAGTGCAATACAGGACCACAAAAGGTTTAAGGCCATCGACAAGGTAGATTGAGAGATAAAGTTTATCTTCATCATAAAATTGTTCTGTTCAAGAGTGTCAAAATATTAGGATAAAAGTGGACCCTGAGCTGATGGTATTTGCTTTTGGGCTTTTCAAGTCAAGTCAGGTCAAGTCACTTATATTGTCATTTCGACCATAACTGCTGGTAGAGTACATAGAAAAAAATGAGATAATGTTTTTCAGGACCATGGTGTTACATGACACAGCACAAAAAACTAGACTGAACTACATAATAAAAAAAAACAACACAGAGAAAGCTACACTAGACTACAGACCTACACAGGACTGCATAAAGTGCACAAAAAAAGTATCTTCTGCTTGATGGAAGGAAGGAGAAGAGACAGTGCCTGAGGTGAGGAGGGTCTTTGATTATGCTGGCTACTTTCCAAAGGCAGCGTAAATGATAGATAGAGTCAATGTTTCCATGATAGATCTGACTGTGTTCACAACTCTCTTCAATTTCTTGCAGTCTTGGGCAGAGCAGATGCTGTACCAAACTATAGAATGCTCCCTCTGGTGCAGAGTTAAAAATGGATGATCATCAGGAAATAGTAAACTTCCTTAGCCTTCTGAGAAAGTAGAAACTGTATGTTTTATCGACTATATACTTACTTGATCACAGTGTCCAGTATTTGGACCACAACAAGTTATTGATGATCTTTGCACCTAGAAGCTTAAAGCACTCAACCATTTCTAAGTCAGCACCATTAGTACATACTTGAGTTTGTATTCCATCCCACACCAAGTCAATGGGAAGGTCTTCCATTTTGAGGGAAAAGTAATATAGATTGTTCTGTAAGATATCTTAGATTTGGTTAATTGAATGCCATCTCCTATAGCATTATCATTTAAATTAACACAGATGAGTTCAAACTGATCTGAAATTATATTGCTTGCCAGCAGTGCAATCATTATTCCGAGAGAACCTAGCCACTTACATTTGGTCCAGATTAGGTTTATTAGGAAGGAGCAAATTAGTGGTTGATGCAATGCTATTACGACTCAGGATGTTCTAAAATTGGTCATTGTAAATTGTCCTCTGATTAGGCTAGTGTTAAATAGGTGATTTGCTGGGCAGTGAGGCTCATTGGGCTGGAAGGGCTTCTGGACTGTATCTCTAAAAGACAGAACCAGCATTTCCTTGGGTACAAAGTGAAGCAGTGATCCAGTTGAGATGCCTTACGCTATTGAATGACTTCCCTACTTCTGGAGCAGTACAGAACATGGGGGATACGATAGTAAGGATTATTCACACTCAAATCTACACATCATAGTTAGTAGCAATCTAAGGCTCACTAGGCAAATAACTGCTGAAGCTATCAATAAAATGAAAAGATCAAATGGTAACATTTATATCAATGATGAATTTCAATACATTAAGGGATTAAAATATTAGAGACTCAAAGCTGGGAATGAAATGCAACACAAATCAGCAGTGGACTCCTAAAAGGACTGAATGGCCTCCTGTCAGGATGTACCTTGAACAAAAATAAGCTAAGAGTGCTTGCTTAGTTTCTGTAATCTGTTTGAAATCAACATAGATTATGATTAACTCTGCCTTTTTGTATTTATGCATTTCTAATAAGAGCAAATTAAATTGAGCTTCTTCCTGGGACAAGTCACTTTTTCTCATGAATCAAAACTAAATCTCAGCACTAATGGAATGTAGGAATGAAATCACTCTCTCTAAATCTGAAATCAAGTCATGTTTATTGTCATTTAAATATATACATGTATACCGTCAAACGAGACATTTTTCACGACAGGGTGTAAAGCACAGTAGTGCACTATAAGTTAGAAAAGTAAGAATTAAATCTACAGATAAAGCAAAGTACATAAATAAATATTGTAGGGTACAGTCAAATTATCAGGTGAGGTTTCAAATGTGATGTGGCAGGGAGTTCAGAAACCTACTGGACTGAGGGAAGAAGCTGTTTCCCATTCTGACCATCCTTGTCTTTAAACATTGGAGTTTCCTGCTTGGAGATAGAAAGTCAAAGAGGATCTGGATGAACTGGTGGGATCCTTAATAATACTAAGGGCCCTGTGTACGTAGCACTCCTCAGTGCTATTTGGAGCTGGAATGGACCTTGGCCCATCTTCTCACATGTGCGACTGCAGACACTGGAGATCGCTAGAGGCCCAAAACATTGGCTCTTCATTTCCCTGTCTGAACTATGATCTTTTGACTGTGTTGACACGTTGTCCTACGGCAAATGGCAGCTGCTGTAGTTAAGGTGTTTCTACAATTGTATGCTCCAGACCTTTCAAGTTTTGAATTTCACTTTATTTAGGTTATTAACTGTACTGTTAAGTTTTATAGGATAGATCCTCTCACTGATGAGACTGTGAGTTTTGTGTCAGGTGAAGTGTAGATCTCAGCATGTGCTTGCTCTTGAAAACACATCATTTCAATGTTATTCATCAGCAGGTACTTAGCTGGTGATCTTGGTTGATTGCCAGTGAGTGAACATCTGTCAGTCTCCATCATCTTCATTAATAATTTGAATTGGATGAATAGATCCATCTCATCAGCTTGACAATCAGGGGTGATTGTCATAGCCAATGGCATTAACATTCTGGTAATTATGCAGGTGACAACAGGCTGGTGTACATTAATTCTACTGGCACAAAATCTGTTTAACAGTGCTTCTGAGGATCGCAAGCATTTGATGTGCTTGGAACATGACAGAATGACTCTGAAGATACGCAACAGCAGAAACCACTTTGAGACTATGTCATATTATATAAATAACTATAACTAAAATATGAAATCTTGCAAAAGGCTTCAATAAACAATTTATTTTATGTCACGTTTTCCTGTCACACTTTTGCATCTAATTAAACAGCCTCAAATCAAACCTGTAAAGGAATAGAACAGCTAAGATTTAAGGCAAATATAAAATAAAACAAATAAAATGTTGGGAATATTGAGCAGGACAAGAGCCTCTGTAGAGAGAGAAATAAGAATCACACTTAATATTGATACATTTCACCAGGGCTTTTTAGAAATGTTAAGTCAGGAGACCATTGAATGTTTAATAAAAGAGCATGATTTTGTTCAAAATTTTAAAACTATTTTAGAAAATTTCTATAGATATACCATGGCAAGCATTCTGACAGGCTGCATCACCAACAGGTATGGGGAGATGGGACACTGTACAGGATCAAAATGAGCTTCAGAGATTTGTAAACTTAATCAGTTTCATAGCCTTCGTACTGTCCAGGACATCTTCAAATATCATTAAAGACCGCCAATACCCAGGACATGGCCTGTTCTCACTGCTGCCATCAGGGAGGAGTTACAGAAGCCTGAAGGCACACACTCACTGATTCAGGAACAGCTTCTTCCCCTCTGCCATCTAATTAAGGAATGGACTTTGAACCCATGAACACTACCTCATTACTTTTTAATTTTTATTTTTGCAGTACTCATTTAATTTAACAATTAAACATATATATATTTGAGGAAGTGCGCAGTTTTTTTCTCTATTATGAATTGCATTGTATTGCAGCTACAAAGACAACAAATTTCATGACATATGCTGGTGATATTAAAGCTGATTTTGATACTGAAAACAGTGCATGAAAAAGTTCTTGGTTCCACAATGTCTATGCCAAACATGATGCTACATTAAATCTTTTCTAACTATACATGCTCTATATCCCTCTATTCCATGTACAATCATGTATGTATCTAAAAGTCAATTAAAAAAACACTATTATTTGTCCTATCACAAACAAGAGAAAATGTGCAGATTCTGGGAATCCAAAGAAACACACACAAAATGCTGGAGGAACACAGCAGGCCAGGCAGCATCTAAGGAAAAGAATAAATATTTGACGTTTCAGGCCATTATGATGAAGGGTCTCAGCCCAAAACGTCGACTGTTTACCCTTTTCCATATATACAGCCTGGCTTGCTGAGTTACTCCAGCATTTTGTGTGTGTTACAATAATATTTGTTTCCACATCTACCCCTGGGAACCCTTTCCAGTCTGTGAAATTTAAATTGTCCCCACACATTTCCCTTAAACTTCGCCTTTCTCACTTAAAGTGCATATCCTCCAGCATTTAACATTTCTAGGGCAATACACACAAAATGCTGGATGAGCTCAAGTTGGCCACCAAGAAATTCTGATAGGGTGGTTAAGAAGGCACATGGCATGGTAGTCTTTAAGAGTCATGTCGTTGAGTTCAGAAGTCAGGAAGTTAAGTTGCAACTTTATAGAACTCTAGTTAGGCTGCATCGAATGTATTGTATACAGTTCTGTTTGCCACATTGTAGGAAGGATATCAAGGCTTTGGAGAGGGCGCAGAAGACATTGACCACAATGCTGCCTGGATTAGAGAACATGCACTATAACACATGGACAAACTTTACCTGGAGCGATAGAAGCTGAGGAGAGACCTGATAGAGGTTCATAAGATCATGGAAGGCATAGGCAGCAGCTTTTTCCCAGGATTGAAATGTCTAAACCAAAGGGTTCAGATAGTTGAATGGAGATGTGAAGGACAAGATTTATGCACAGTGAGTAGTGGGTGTCTGGAATACGCTGCCAGGGATGGTGGTAGGGACAGATACATTAGGGACTTCTAAGAGATGTTTACGTAGTCACATGAATGTGAGGGAAATGGAATAGGCAAAAGGAATTAGCTTAGTTTTCCACTTGATTACTAATTTGATTGGTTTGAGACGACATTGTACGCTGAAGGGCCTGTTGGTCTGTACGGTTCTATGTTCAATGTTCTCTATCCTTTGATTGAAACAGCGTCCTGATAAACCTCTTCTGCACCCTTCCCAAAGCTTTCACACCCTTCCTCTAATGGAGTGACAAGAATTACACATAATATTTGAGTACTATATAAAACCAAAGTTTTACATAAATGCATGTTTAGCTATCAGTTTTTCCACCATCAAAATCACTTTCGACTAACCAGACATTTGTGATATACACGTTAACATTTAAAACATTAATATTTAATATCCGAAATATCTGTCTTATATTGAATTTGATAGCTGTTTTATTTGAAAATACCTGTTTCTCTTCAGTCTGAACTTGATTTAAATAAAAACACAAAATGCTGGCAGAACTCAGCAGGCCAGACAGCATCTATGGGAGGAGGTAGTGACGACTTGATTTAAATACTTTTTTTGTAGAGTGGTAATTCCACACAATGAATACATTGTGGCTTTGACCATATCATGAGATTTTGTCTGACAGCAGATTGTTGTTTCTTTGGCATTTTTAGCTTCCCTAAGGTAATTACTACTTCTTCCGAGCAATTAGAAGAAATCCAAAGGGATAAATGTATAAAAAAATAGATAATTAGATTAAGTGTTTCCAACTTTAAAATGCACCAAGGGGTGTCTAGAAAAAGCAGAGTGCTAGATGCATGCAGATGGCACACAGTGTGAAAGCAATATCTTGCATGTCTGCTTATCATCAAATTACAACCTCTATATCTAGTCTAACAGAATACTAAAATCATGTTGCATAGCAAAACTGCCTAAATTGAATTTGGGACCCTGAGATGCAAACAGCTTGAAGTGAATTGAAGTTGTGGTAATGCTTTGCCTTACACAGCCGCCACCGTGGGTCAATGCTATAGTACTTGAGTCCCATGTAAACTCAAAAGAATAGTCTAGCAGTGTAACGATGTGGGAAGTGTATAGTTATGCACCTTGGTAGACGGAATAAATGCAGAGACTATTTCCTAATTCAGAACTGGGAGGTGCAAAGGGACGTGTGCAGGATTCCTAAAGATTAACTTGCAGAGCTGGTAGTAAGGAAAGCAAATGCAATGTTAGCAGTCACTTCCAAAGGACTAGAATATAAAAACAATGCAATGGTGAAGCTTTATAAAGCAGTAGTCAGACTGCATTTGGAGTATTGTGAGCAGTTTGGGGCCCCTTAAGGACGTGCTGGCATTGGAGAGGGTCCAGAGGAGGTTCAGGAGAATAATACTAAGAATGAAAGGGTTAATGTAAGAGGAGCATTTGATGGCTCTGGGACTGTACTCACTGGAATTTAGAAGAATGAGGGAGAGGGATCTCATTAAGTCCAATTGAATATTGAAACGCCTTGATAGAGTGGATGTGGAAATGATGATTCCAGTCATGGGAGAATCTACAGCACAGACACAAAATACAAGTGTAACGTTCTCCTTCGCGTGTAACTGATAACGTCAAATTCAACGTCGAGATAAACCACAGTCAATGAGAACCAGATCGCAGTAAGAAAAACCATTTACTGTTCACTCTTCACATTAACATATGGTGAAAACTGTTGATAAAACAATACAAGATTGATACAGTATTTGTTCCTTCCTTAATATCACATTTCAATTGTAAATACTTGTAAAGGTGACTATAACAACATTACACTAAGGTGCAGTATACAGGCAGAGTTTACCTGCTCCATTGACTACTTTAAATACACTTCCATGCAAACTATCCGCGACTCTTTAACTAACGAAAGCATAAACATTATCGATCGTCGTTACTTTTAACAGGATCGGCATTAACATCTTAGTTCAATATATCGATTATCTATTAACTTACAGCATTGCTCTCACTGTGATTTCTCATGCCTGCAAAACAACTTCTGCTCAGGTGTGCCTCGTGGTGAGCCCCCACCCTCGCGCTAATTTCAAACCGGTACTTTCCCACAAGACGCGGCGAAACCGGATGTGACGTCATCGCATGCCGATATATTTTACATGCAATGAATATACTTTAAACACTTCTAATTCTAACTAGAAAATACTATCGAATGAATTACTAGGTGAAAATATTATAAACTAAATAACTGTCGTAAAGACAGCACAACCAGGACATTTCTTTAGAACAGAGATGAAGAGGAATTTCTTAATAGTGAATCTGGAATTCATTGCTGCAGGTGGCTGTGGAAGGCAAGTCGTTGGGTACTCTTAAAATGGAGGTTGATGGGAATCAGAAGCCGCTTTAATGTCACGGGAATATGTCATGAATTTTTTTGTTTTACTGCAGCAGTACATTATAATACATAAAAACTGCAAATTAAGATAAGAAATATATTAAAAAATTAAATAAGTAGTGCAAAATGAGAGCAAAAAAAAAGTGAGGTAGTGTACATGCGTTCATTGTAAATTCCAAATTGTGATGCAGACAGTTGGAATGCTCGCCAGGTACATCTGTAGAAATTCGAGGGAGTATTTAGTGACACACCAAGTTCCCTCAAACTCCTAATAAAATGTAGCCTCTGTTGTGTAATAGCATCAATATGTTCGATCTTCAGAGAGGTTGACACCCAGAGGTTGAAACTACTCATCCGTTCCACTGCTGATGCCTCAATGGGACTGGTGTGTGTTCCCTCAACTTCCCCTTCCATATCAACGATCGACTCCTTGCTGCTAAGTGCAAGGTTGTTGCAGTGACACCACTCAACCATCTGATCTATCTCACTCCTGTATGCTGCCTCATGACCATCTAAGATTCTGCCAGCAATAGTTGTGTTATTGTCAAATTTATAGGTTGTGTTTGAGTTGTGCCTAACCACACAGTCGTGGGTGTAAAGGGAGTAGGACAGTGGGCTAAGCACACATTCCTGATATGTTCGGGTGTTGATTGTCAGCAAGGAGGATATGTTATTTCTGATCTGTACTCACTATGATGTCGAGGTCTGAGATCCAGTTGCAACTGGTGGTACAGAGACCCAGGTTTTGAAGCTTGTTGATTAGTACTGAGGGTATAATGGTACTGAATGCTAAGCTGAGTTAATAAACAGCTTTTTAATTGATGTTAATATTGCTGTTGTCCAGGTGGTCCAGGGCTGAGTGGAGAGCCAGTGAGACTGAACATGCTGTAGACTTATTGTGGCGATAGGGAAATTGCAGCATGTCCAGGGCCTTGCTTAGGCAGGAGTTGATTCTGGCCATGAACAACCTCTCAAGTCACAATCACAGTGGATGTGAGTGCCATTGGGTTTCAGTCGTTGGGGCAGCTCACCCTGCTCTTCTTGGGCAATAATGTGATTCATGCCCTTTTGAAGCAGGTGTTAACCTCCGACTGAGATATTAAAGATGTCTTTTAATGCTCCCTCCACAAGTTTTCAGAGCCCTACCAGGTATACCATCAAGGTCAAAAAACCTTGTGAGAGTTTACTATCTCGAAAGATGTTCACACGTTGTCTCCAAGACAGAAGTCACAGGGTCATCCAATGCTGCAGGGATTCTCACAGGTGTACTTTTATTCTACCTTCCTTCCTGCATTGAACTCATCGGGGAGCAAAACTTCACAGTCACTCATGGGTTTCACACGGTGGAAACTACTGGCTTGAAAACCCTGACAGAGCTGACATGCACGTGATTCCATCTCTAACGTCAATTGGAATTATTTTTCACTCTTAAAATAATCTTCTGTAGGTCGTATCTGGATTCTGCTTATAGTTTTGAATCACTGGTCTTGACTGTGATGCATCTTGCCCTCTGCAGATTATGAATCTCCTTGTTCATACTTAGCTTTTAGTTTGGATATGTCCAGTATGTTCTCAGGGGCACCCACTCATCCACGCAGATCTTGGTAAATCAGTGACAACTGTGACATATTCATTCAGATTTGAAGATGAATCTCTGAATACTATACAGTCCACTGACTCAAATCAGTCCTGTAAACGTTCCTCTGCCTCCCTTGTCCATACCGTCTTGGTCCTCACCACTGGTGCTGCGGTCATTAGTCTCTGCCTGTACACCAGAATTCGAAGTACAGCCATGCAATTGGACTTTCCAAAGTGCAGGTGTGTGATAGTATGGTAAGCGTTCTTTATTATAATATAACAGTGGCCAAGAATGCTGGTTCCTTTGGTTCCAACTTTCCTTTGGTAGTAGTTGTTCAGACTTCCTCAGGCTGGTCTGGTTGAAGTCTGCAAAAATGATAAGGAAGCCATCAGGGTCCACAGTTTTGTGACTGATCACAGTGCTTAGCTCCTCCAAGTGCCTTCCTGACATTGGCTAGAGGTGGAATGTACACTGCTACCAGGATGATAGCAGAAAACTTTCTTGGCAGATAAGATGGTCAATATTTGATTACTAGATGTTCCAGGTTGGGTGAGCAGGTATGAAACAGAATTGCTGCATCTGTGCAACATGATAAGTTAATCATGAAGCATACTTCACCTCCCTTACCTTTAAAAGACTCAGCTGTTCTGTCTTTGCAATGGATAGTGAAGCCCTCGTGCTGCCATGCTGCATCTGAAGAGCTGGTGGTGAGCCACGTTTCCATGAAGCAAAGTACACGGCAGTCTCTGATACTGCTGTCCTGTTTTGAGTTCTTCACTTTTACTTTCCAGAGACTGTACATTTGCCAGCAAGATAGTCAGGAGTGAGCATCTAAGGGTTTTGTGTTTCAATCATACTTGCAGACTAATCTGCTTGCCTTGCTTCCTCTGCCACCTAGGGTCTGCCAATTTTGAGCACCAACTTTTTAAGCATCTTAAAACAATGTTGGTTATTGAAGTACCCATGGTTGTGACTGTGGATTTCAACAGTGCTAGTCCTAAACAGGAATATCTGATGATTCCCCTTGGAACTGCACACAAAGAATCATCACTTATCAGCACCATCTTGAAGAGTAAGGTCCCTGATTGGTGTTATGGGGAGAAGGAAGGAAAATCACATTGACAGGGATAATATCAGCCATGATAGCAGAGTGGTCTCAATGAATTCAATAGTCTTATTCTGCTCCTATGTCTTATGGAATGATGTTCCACACTGAGTGCAGAATTTGTGTGTATTTTTAAGTTTGATAATAAAATCAAAAGGCTATATTTTCTTTCCCTTCCACTGATTTACGTTGTTGGGTAAAAGGGCAGAGCAGGTTACATTGGAGCCATCTCTTATTTAACCAGATGGACTAATCATTCATAGAGTTGTGGAAAATAATGGTGTCAGCTTTAACTATCTCAGCACTGCCACTTCTCTGTAGAAAGATGGGGCACAGTAGAAAGAAGTGAAAATGATGGCAGCTCTGAAAGATAGGTTTTCGAAGAAGACTTACCTTGATGGAAAAGTTACTGTGTGCAAGCCTGAAGTAGTTCAAAACACATTATGCAGATAAAGGAGATACAATGGTCCACAACGAAAACTTTCATTTTGAATATTAGTTTAAGTTTTGATGGTTCACTGTTGTGGTTTCATATCAGGAATCAGAGATAGTTAACAGGAAGTTGTTCAGGCTGTGCAGGGTCAAAGGATTTGGGAAATAATGCAGTCAGATTGAATGTCAGATATACTGTGTACCGTAATAGCTGGAACACCTAACTCAACACTTAATCTATAGTTAATCTTAATGTTGGAAATCATATTCAAATCAGTCCATAAAGTACAGTTGTAAGCAGCTGCATGATCCTAATTGAAGTCTAAGCTTTGCCTAAAATCAGCAAAGCTTTTTAAATCTGCAGTTCAGGATCAATATTCTTTGATTTGCTCAAATAGTTAGCGCAGTTCAGCTCAAAATTCCCAGTGCCTGGACAACAAACATTATTTGCTGTTAGCTAGAGTTGTCTTTATACATTTAGCTTCTATATTCAGTGGCAATTGTCAGAATCTAAAGTTTATGACATAGCAGTGAGAGCATGGAGAAATCAGTTGTGGGCACCTTATCTGATTATGATATTACATTTGCAAAAGCAGGGGAGGAAATGAATTATGATAAATCCCAAATCACTTAGCCATCAAGTACTCTGAAAATAACAAGGCCAGAAGAATTATTTGTAGATCATGAAATAAACATTTGCTAAGGAGAAACCCTAAACTGGTAGCCCTCTCAGTTCTGGGACTACAGCTACAATCTCCATACGCAAGAAGATCCACACCAGACACGCATTTGTAATCGTATTAGATATTAAATGTGCAGCCAAATCTTGAAATTTTTCACTGCAAGTATTGGTAGTCCAATAAAAACTAATTTTTTACTGGATTATCTATAAGAACTGACTGACAGATTGCATCTCTTTAAACATCTAGCTGTCAGTTTGATGCATGGTTCTCTCTTTGAGAGACAGACTCCATGAAGCTAGGCTCTGCGCTTTAGACAACAATTCAAAGCAACTCTTTTGTGTGCTGGAGAATAAGTCAATTTTACCTGTTGATCTTAATAATAGATTTTTTAAAATGAGCTATTAACTTGTCACATACGAAGCAGAAGCATTTACCTCCACTACTAGGCACAGAGAAGAAATTGTGTCTGAACTCCACTGGAAAAGATTTGTGTTTGACTTCGTACTTTTGATTGTCTTTTGCTTTTGTCATCAAGTTTTGTGTCCATGGCGGGGGTATCTAATGTCCACAAAAGAAATAGATGAAATAGTAAATAATGAAAAGTGTAGTGGCAGGGTGGAAATACGTTTCTACCAAAGGCAGTGTAAGATGCTCCTTCCCTGCAATAGCCTGCAGGTCACCCTTGGGCAAGGTGTAGCACCTGCTTAGTCTCCCATCAGGGTCATGTGAAGCCCTGGGAGCAGGTGTTGGATGTTCATACGTGCAGCTGGTTCATATCGCAAATGTTGGTTATGTGACCACTAACACCAGGCAGACAATCTCTGAAGAGTATTTTTTGTAGCCTGGGTAAAATTACACAAGCAAGACAACAAATAATTTTTTAGTTCCTTAATTCCTTAATCAGTTTTAGAAGTTTTAATGCTGAAAGAGGGTATCAAAATAAAATGACGAAATTGATTTAAAAAAAAACAGTTCCTGCTGTTACAAACTTAATTTCAGTCCATACCCTTGTTGCAGATGCAGTATGAAAATAAATAAAACAAAATATACAAAACCAATACGGTAGTGGCAATTCTTAAAAAAAACAATACAAACAACATTAGAATCCCACCAACCCTGCTCCGTAGACACAACATCAAAAGTATGAATAAATGCATCTTCTTACCTTAAAACAGGCTTTCCTCACTCATGCTACGTGAACACAGATTAACACATTCACATTACTCTGTTACATTCACATATAGTCATGAAACAATAAAGAAAGACAAAAAGAAACTTTTACAAGAACTTTTATTGCCTTATATTTGAATATATTGCTTTATAGTTGAATTGCTAAAAAGACTAACTTATTAGGTTGATAAGGAAATTCACACAACCATGCTATTCTAACACTAATCAATTTAATTGCAAAAGTCTAAAGCATCCACATGTAAAACATGTCAAATTACTGATATTCTAGATTTACAAACAAATATCAACAAATTTGCATGGATATTATCAAATATTATTCACCTTTCCTCACCAAACCTGGGAAAAACACTCAAACGCCATTCTCTCTAGAACATGGCAACTTTTTGTTCTATTCCACACATACAAAATGAGGTTACTGTTTTCTCTTATAGGTACAGACAGCTATTTTAGCATTACCAAGGTGTACTTTAAACAATAAAAAATGATATTCAAAGGTCACCTGGTTACATATTCATAATGGCCGTCTTGTAAAGACACTCTCCAGAAGGAAGCAAAGGTTGACAACTTCTGCAGAAAATTTTGCCAAGGACAATCAGGTTTAAGACCACGATTGCCCACAGCATATAATGATGATGATGATTGGAGTACTGTATATCTGCCAACCGACTTAGTGGAGTAGAGTTTCACCAGCAAATTTGTGTGTGTGTGTGTGTGTGTGTGTGTGTGTGTGGAGCAGCTTCTCTGCTGTTCTGGTGACATCTCATCTACCATGCAATCTAAATTGGATGAATTCTATGGCACTAGGAGTTAGCACGATTATAGAAATGTTCCTTTATTTCTTTTTGCTTTTCCATTGAACATGCAGCTTATTTGAAGCAGTCTAGGAAAATGAATACAGTATGACTGGAAAGTATTTTGTGAAGTCACAGCAACCTGATACACATTTGGAAATATGGTCATATGCATTTCCATTTCATTTCTCTCAAAAATAATCCCAGAAATGTAGGCCACAAAAAGACCTGGAGGAGAAGCAAACATTTCATGTCCAAACTCAAAGGGGCAGTGAAATCTGTCCTCAAAAAGTCAAAAAACAATTTAGAAACTGCAGATGCTGTAAATCTGAGATAAAACTGAACATGTTGTAAAAACTCAGCAGGTTAGGCAGCATCTGTTTTAGATTAAAGGCCCTTCAACAAAACGCAAAAGAGAGAAAAGAGGTTAAGTTTTAAGTTATAGAGAAACATAGAAAACCTAAAGCAAAATACAGGCCATTTGGCCCACAATACTGTGCCGTACATGTACTTACTTTAGAAATTACCCATAGCCCTCTATTTTTCCAAGCTCTATATACCTATCCAGGAGTCTCTTAAGTGACCCTATTGTATCCGCCTCCACCACCATCACCGGCAGACCATTCCACACACTCACCACTCTCTGCATAAAAAACTTACCCCCTGACATCTCCTCTGTACCTACTTACAAGCACCTTAAAACTGTGTCATCTCAGTTTTAACATGGTGTTGGTGTTGGCTGAGAAGTTGTTGGGGAAAAAACAGGTGTTATGTAGTAAACACAAGGAAATCTGCAGATGCTGGGAATTCAAACAACAACACACACAAAATGCTGGTGGAACACAGCAGGCCAGGCAGCATCTATAGGGTGAAGCGCTGTCGACGTTTTGGGCTGAGACCCTTCGTCAGGACTAACCGAAAGGAAAGATAGTAAGAGATTTGAAAGTAGTGAGGAGAGGGGGAAATGCGAAATGACAGTGTTTAATGCTGAAAAATGTGAAATATTGCATACTTGTATAAGGGTAGACAGACAACATGCTTATATCTTTAATGGTATATGAACAGCAAAATTTAAAGTTGAATATGACCTGACAGTCTCTTTAGATTTAATATTTAACATGAACGTTCAGTAATGGAGGTGGTACTTGCAATGCAAAGCTAGTAGATCAGTGATGTCAATATTGGAACTGGTCCTTCAATTTTTGGATTGCACTTTAAATACTGTGCCAGAAGAATAGACTATTCTATGGTTTAGGAGGTCTGAATTGGAAGGAACTTTGGACCAGATAAAAGAGAGTCTGGTGAGATGGTATTATAATGGTCAGTTCTCTGCCAATTTTCTGCTCTTGCATTCTGTCCCTCTGAAGATGTGCCTCTCATGACCTCACTTCCATGCCAAAGAACCAGGACAAAATCTGAATCAAATTCAATGTAGTTACAGATGGAGTCCTGAACTCTTGCAGCTGTTATATTTCCAATCTACTGAACTTTTATTTCAGCACATACACTGAACATCTCATAAAGAAGTAAGTACCATCACTATCAGTGTTGAAAAGACCCACAGTACATAGAAACATAGAAAACCTACAGCACAATACAGGCCCTTCAGCCCACGTTGCTGTGCTGAACATGTACTTACATTAGAAATTACCTCGAGTTAGCCAGAGCCCTCTATTTCTCTAAGCTCCATGTACCTATCTGGGAGACTCTTATAAATAACATTTAGAGCTGTTGATTCCATTAACATGGTTTGTGCTTTGCTCTCTTATTTGATTAATACTGCTGATTTTTTAACTGCGGTGAACCATCTCTCATCTTGATATAGTGCAGTCCTGCATCTCCTTGTTGTTTTGAAGATGTACCTCATCAGAGTGTCCCTGCCTGAATTATTTTTTTCCCACATGCCCAACATTTGTAAACCCTCAACACATCCCCGTTGTCTTCATTTTTAAGCCTGCATTATTTTCAAAAGAAAAATTATTTCATGTAATCATTAGTTTGTCTCTTTTTTATTGTTTCTTACGCAGCACCTAAAAAACCTGGCAACCTGGTTTTTTATTAAAGGACTTTTTATTGGATTGTAATTCTGTTGCTACGTAATGGTGTTTAGTTTATTTCTTGTGAATGGTGCTTATATAATTCTATGTGTCTGTGGTGCTGCTGCAAGTGAAATTTCCATTGCACATATGCATACAAGTACTGACAATAAACTCAACTTTGACTGTGCACACTGTCCCAGCCTTTCTCTGTGTCCCATCTATGTCATTTCACAAAAGCAAATCTAGTGTGATGGGAAAGCTCGTATGTTTAAAGATTGCAACAGGTAACCGAGCCACTCTCAATTAATTGTTTTGAATGTAGTCTTCATTTTGTCAGTGTTTCAAATGCCCGCAAGTGGATAAGCTCAACACTTTTATTCAAATCAATTCAGTTTGAGCTATTCAAAGATTTATAGAGCTACTGCAGCTTCAGAAGACATTGTGTCCTTTGAAGTATTTATTATTCGGTCTGACTGTGGAATACATGTTCTCTTTCCCATTGGTCATGTCATCTCTTTGCATTACCAGCCAGAGTGATAATTACTTTTTGAGTCAAAAGAACTGGATGGAGGTTGTATTACACTTGCTGTGTCTGTGTGCTTTAACAGATTTATTCTTTTTGCTGGAATCTCTCTGAGTAATATGTTGGCTAGTTCCCTCCATTATCTTTTTACCCAGTTTATCGAAGACGTATAACAAGTCCAAACCGCTAATCCTGAAACACTGCTGTCAGAATATTCTGTGGATGAGCAGGGAGGATGCAATTTGTCAAACTGTTGTTATGTTATTGAATTGGTTTCCACTGAGAGATTTCATGATCCAGAGCCACCATGACAACTGGGAAATTTAAATTCCGGCAATTAAATTAATCTGGAATAAATTTAGTATCAGTGATAGTGAGTGTGTGACAACCACATTGTTGTGAACCCCCTCCTTCCCGATTCACTGCTACCTTGAAGATGGAAACCAGCATTAGCTGTCATCGCTGAGTCTATGAGACTAAATGCCTAGAGCATTGTTGTTGATTGAGAAATGGCCTGGAGAACCATTGATTTCAAAGGCAATCTGAACAGATAGTGCATATCTAGATCATTCAACAGATATTAAAAAAAAACAATCATAATGTTGCTATACATTTTCATTAATTGTTTTTTAATTAATAGTTGATTGTTCACATTCTCCTGTAAGAGAGTTACAAAGATTAACAGCGTTTCTGAGTGAAAATAGTTCTCAGTTTCTGATGTTATGCCTGTGCCCCAACTCTGAGGGGCTGAAGGGTACAAAGTAGCCCCCTCCTTTTTGAGAATTGCAAGATCGCTATTAATTCAGGTCAGGAGACCCAGGAAATGAGAGAAAGACACGCAGAATCCACAAGGGGTTTGGAATGTCCTGGCCCCTCGGCGATACAAAGCCACGGATAATGGCCATTGTCTCTTGGAGACGGAATTGTGTATTGAGTACTGTACTATTCATTGAAGCCCTCAGGGAATGAACAGAGTGGGCTGGGTTGAGGGATGGCACCATCCCAACCTGATTGACATCTGAGACCCCGTGAGTAAGGATAAAAGAGGGTCTGGGGAATGGCCCCTTTAGATTAACCAGGAGAAACGCTAGAAATCCCGTGACAACGTTTAATAGCGACAGCCGGTGGGGCCCGCGTGCGTCCTTTCCCATTGCCTGGGATTGGCGGGACTGACCATGGAAGAACGGCTTAGCTAAAAGGAAAAGCACACCAACGACATTTCGAAGGATCAACATCATAAAAAAGGCAACTTTGGCAAGTTCCAAAATCTCTCTCTCTTGACTCCAACCAAAGGCTGCAGCCTGAATGAACTAAAGTGACTTTTATATTTCCATCGGACAATACATTATCCCCTAGACAACGATAGAGCTTATTTCTTATTGATTATTATTATACCCGCACTTCTAGATTTAGTATTGACGATGTATATTATCTGTATGTTTGCATTGATATTATTTTTGTGTATTTTTATCAATAAATACTGTTAAAAATAGTACCATCAGACTTCAACGGACTTCTCTATCTTTGCTGGTAAGTTACCCAGTTACGGGGTACATAACACTGAATAAAGAATCAGCCATTTATATTTCGGTCCCCAATTCCAGAACTTCCAGTCTGAAAGCTTTGCACAGCGTTTACCCAGTCAGACTATTGCAATTATTTCCCTTCTTATTCTTCCAAGCTACAGTGCACTTTCACCTTTGTCAGTAGTATCAGTTGCAGATTCCACTCCCATTCATACCCAATCCTAATATGCAAGTGCATGTCATGTTGTGCATTTTTTTTAAAGATTTTGACATGACCGACAATACCACAATTTGTTCATTAATATTAGAAGTCATTATGTACGAATCAGTCATTCCTTTGGAAATACCATTGTTACATGGATTCCAACAGCTCAAGGAGGAAGTCTCCACCACAGCCTATCAATTGCAAATGTGTTTTGCCAGCATTCCCTTGACATAAACAAAGCTAATTCTAATAGACACAGATGCATACCAGGTAAAGCTTATCAGGAGGGGCTGTATGTACTCGTTTCACTTCTTTCTGCTCCTCAATGCATTCATTTGTTTTTTGATCAGGTGGTTGTGAACATTTAACTTTCTGTGAGTTGATATAGTAATTTATAACCTTCTGAGGAGGAAGAATCTTTTTTTTCTTCAACAGTTGTCATACTAGTAGATTGAATTTTGACCAATTCTTCGAGGGAAGAAAAACAATGTAAGCTCTTGGAGTCTATATGCAGGATGCCTGTGTATTGAATCTGCAATTAACCAATAAAAACAAAATTCTGGCAGTACCCGGAAGGTTGTGCAGCAAAGGTATTGGATTAATGTTTCATTTTGACAGTGTTAAGTCAGAACTCTCAACAGGAGCTGACTATTTTCTGTATTTTCATTTTTATTTCGGATTTCTAGATTCTATATTGTTTTGAATAGGGTATAAAGTGGCCAATCAATTTGTTTGTTAGATTCTATCACATTGATTTAAATCTGATTGGAGCAACTGGTTCCTAAGACACCCATTGTTTAATGGGTACTTAATACCACTGTAATGTATTCAATGATGTGAGTAATGTGCCTGCTGGAGCATGTAATACCTGCTGATTGAGTGAACTTACTGAATCCAATAACTCAATTTTCAACTCCCAGCAAATTATTTTGTTGGAATTGTCAGCAGCTGTAATGAGTCAAATACTGGGTAGTCCTTTGGTTTCTTTAAATGTTTTAATATGCTTCAGTCAGATTGTCATATCTGTTTAAATGTACATGATGGTTGAGGAAGAGGCTTTCTGAATGGACTTTGAAATAAATGGATAGTCAGTAATATCCCTGTGGGGTGAAAGATAAAGCTCCCTTTTGGATCTGGAGTAAGCATTAGATGTATACCATTCAGTATAGAGAGAATCTTACTTAAGCCTTAATCTCTCCCTTATCCAGAATGATAATGCTTGATGTGGGAGTACAGACTGAGTTTCAATTAAACACTATCTGTATGCCATCAGTATACACTGTCATAAGCAACTTGAGCACTGATAATTATTAAATTCATGGAGGCACATGTGACTGAAGAATTTGGAAACTGGAGAAAAAACTATTCTTACAGCAATTTATTGTGTTTTGCATCACTAAGTACATGTTGTAAGGGATTATCAGATTGATTTTCTTTTACAAAATCATGGATCTACACCACCACTAGATTCATTAATTCTAATAGAAAATGCTTGTAGGGCTCAGCACACTAAACTGAGAGTGGAAGCGGCTCCCATTGATGACATACTACAGAATGGGTGAAAGGTCAGCAGTCTGGACAGTTAGGTCTTATTCATCTACCTACAGATGCTTCTTGACTTGCTCAGATCGGGCACTATCTTCTGTTTTTATTTTCGACAATGCATTTGTTTATTGGTGTTGTACCTAGGATTCTGCTTTCTGGAATAGATGGTTGCAGTTGGTATTGTCAACGTATTTATCAACAATCAGTTGATGTCAGACATCACCATTACCTCCAAATGCACGTGGCAGGCACTTGGGTTCCCACCAGTCAGAGCAACTCAATACTCTGCCTGCAGAGCACCAGGTGGACCCCTCCTGCTGATTGGTGATCTACACTGCATGGTGAAGCTGAACAGTAACCAAGTCAATAGTGCGTGTTACCAAACAGACCATCCAGATCTAAATGCTTTTAGCACTGACTGGATGAACATGTTTGATCTCTGGAGGTTCAAATCATGTCAGTTGACGTCATACCACCATCTGTATGTGAGGCTATACACCAACAACCACTGCATTATGCAGCAGTGCTTCAAGAAGGTTTGGGTTGCTGCACTAAACTGCAAGCTGACTTCTGTCCCCATTCAGACCCAAACCAGTCTTCTGTCTCAAATTACTGGTACCATACCAATTGTGGAGCAAAAACTAGATCACCTGCAACAGGCTGGTATGATCAAAGCTGTCAAATACTCATGTTGAGCAGCTATAGTAGTTATTATCAAGAAAGCTAACTGTACAGTGAGGTTGTGTACAGACTTTTGAACTGGTCTCGGTGCATCTCTGAGGGTGACACACTTGTGTTCAATACTGGTACCGGCAGATCTCTTTGCAAAATTGAACAGTGGTCACTACTATGCAAAGTTCCACTTTGATGAAGCCTAACTCCAGGTAGAAGTGATAGAAAATTCACATGAGTGTTTCAACACCACAGTACAAATGGGGCTGTTTTCCTTCCTCTGTCTGCCTTTCGAGGTAAAGGCAGTTCCTTCAATTTTCTAATAGCTTATGGACACAATGCTGAGTGGTATTGACAGTGTTGTTGCTTACCTTGATGGTATCATTGTGATGGGCATGGATCAGACAGGAGTCTGCCAGCACCTGGATCACATTTGGAACAAACTATTAGAGTCTGGATTGTGACTTCAGACAGTTAAATGCAGACTCCTCATGTCTTCACTCAAATATCTGAGATTCATCACAGATAAGCATGGTCATTGCCCAGATCTTGAAAGCTTCACTGCTATCTTAAAGATTCCTCTTCCATCAGCTGTCAACACACTACTATCATTTTTGGGCATGATCAATCATTTTTCAGCATTTCTCCCACAATGCACCAGCTGAGGGTGCCATTCACTGCTCTGCTCAACAAGGGTGCTTTGTAGAAATGGTCCAAGCTACGATCAGGTGAAGAATATGCTGTCAACCTTCTCTCAACGCTTTACAACCCAGAGTTGCCAATCATCATTGTGACAGATATGTCCGACTATAGGAAGCTGTCATACCCCATAATTTCCCTGATAGTTCTGAAAAAGCTGTCATGCATGCAACCAGATCACTGACTGCAGCAGAAAGAAGCTGTGGACAAATGGAGAAGGATGTCTTGCTGTGAATTTCTTCACATCTTTGCTGTGAAGAAATTCCACACGATGTTTTATTGTAGAAGCTTCACCATCCTTACTGATCAAAAGCCACTGTTGTCCATCTTTAGGTTTAAGGCATTCTAGTGTAAACAACTAACCATCTACAAAGGGGGCAACAATGTTATTAGCGTATGATTTTGAAATCATCTACACATCAGCCCAGGCAGAAACCTTCTCCAGATTTATGAATTAGCTGGTTACTGAAAATCAAGATGCAGTTATGGCTGCAATTTCAGTGGAAGTTGAAGTTGACTGGGTTGTAATAGATGCTGCTGAATGTCTTTCAGTCACAGTTGACAAGATCAGAGTAGAGCAGCTGCAGATTCTCTTCTTGAGTTTATTCCCAGGTGCTTCGTTGATGGATGGCCAGTCAAGGTTAAGGAAGATATCATACCATTTTATTGATGTCATACATTGCAGTCAACTGTGGACCCCTTCCTATTGTTTGGAAACAGAATAATAATTCCATGAACACTTCAACCAAAAGTACTGAAACAATTCCAATTGGCCACTCGGGCAACAATCAAATAAAAGTCCTGGCAAGAAACTTTGAGTTATGGCTGGGCATAGATAAAGATATCATATCCATATGCAAGCAGTGTACTCAATACTGTACGGCAACAAGAATACAGGCAGGTCCTATCCACAGCCATGGCTTCAGTTTGAAATATTGGACTTGAGAACATTGACTTTACTGGCCTAATGAATGGGTGTACCTATCTTATCCTGATTGATGCCTATTCCAAATGGACAATAGTACTATCTGTGAAGTTAATGACTTGGGCTGCTCTTTAGGATGGCTGAAGCGTTTGTTTCCGACAATGGCACCCAATTTATTTCCCAGCAGTTTGTTATATTCTGCCAGAGCAGCAGAATCATCCACATCTGCTCACCCCCAGGTCACCTACAGTCCAACAGCCAATCACAACTTTGTGGACATCTTCAAATGGTCGCTTTTGAAATGAAGAGCAGAAGGAGCATTTTCCAAGGCCCTCAACACATTTCTGCTGACAAATTGAATTACGCCGCATCCAGAGCTCGAAAAGAAGTCACCAGTTGAAGTGCTTTTGGGAAGAAAACCGCATACAGTGTTGGATATGATGCTACTACAGCTTCTAATGTCAGAGGCAGCAGATGGTCAGGAGCACAAAGGCAGATATACAAACCTGGGTTGATGGGTGAAGTCTTTCAAGCTTGGAGCTGCAGTCTAGATCAGCCAGTATTGCAATGGGCAAGACCTTTGGATACCACGTCATATTGGCAAACAAATAGGGAATATGCTCTACAAAGTCACTATAGACAGACATCACTGACATTACTACATCAATCAGTCTTGACCATGTGCTCCCGAAGGCACAACAAGTTCATAGAGCAGATCATCAAGCATAACGCTTGACCTTCATCTCCTCCTGGAAGGATTCAATTTACCCTAACCAAACCAACTACCAGGGCCAGCACAGTCACAAACAACATTGTGAAAAAGAAAATTAAAGCCTGCAGCCACTAAGAAGAACTGACCACCAGCAAAATCCATACTTTTCTGATTCAAATCAACCTTCAGCTCAAATCCTGCAGGTAATCATCTTCCAGGGGGAGATGTTACAGTGAGCCAAAGCAACTAATTCCTATTGGTCATCTAATAACCAATCAGGCTGTTCTTCAGTAATTGATTGTTGTTCCGATCAATGTCTTGAATGTTCTTTGGTTAAACCATTTAAGCAGTCGTGTTTTGGGATGCACATTTGTAGTTGCATGGTTTTACTGAATAGAGGAATATTTTGAGTTTCGGCTTTGTCCTGTATTCTGGCTTTAAGTCTCATCAGTAGTTATGTTGTGTCCTTATAATTCAGGCTGTTCAGTGATGAACAATTAATCACAAGTCATTATACATTTCACTTTAGAAGTTTTCTATATATTGTAAGGTAGTGAGATGCCAATATTTTAAAAGAATTCAAAATGAAGTTTTAAAAAAATCTTTGAGAAGGAGAGTGTTGATGTCATGGTCTGGTCCGTGAAGTTCATGTTCCAGTTCACGGTTTGGTCCATGGACTCTGGACTCGAGGTCTTCCGGCTGCCCCTTGTTTCAGTTGGGCTTAATCATAGGCACCTGATTCTCATCTTGGAGCTGGGAATATAAGTGGCCCTGGGTTCGAGTGTAGGTGCTGGTCTGTCTCGTCGTATTCTGTCCTCGCCTCTGTGGGGTAAACCAGGCCATCTTTGCCGTTACCCTGAGGCTGGACTGTTCCCCTCCCTTCCCCTTCTTTCTGTAGCCCTTGGCTGGAGCCTTGCCTGCTACCTTTTGCCGGGAACCTTGCCTGCTACCTTTCTGCTGGGAACCTTGCCTGCTACCTTTCTGCTGAAGCCTCGCCTGCATCCTCGTCTATTTTTGCTGTCAAGTTTTACCACCGGGGAAAGACTGGAGCCTTACTGTGTCTAGATAACAATGTCTTACATTGTTTGGAACTGTCTCTTTGTGTCCTCACCTTCGCTGGGTAGGTCTGGCTGTTTGCCGCTACCTTGTGTTGCGAACTGTCTTGTCGTGTTCAGCTCCTTGTGTATGAGTCCCAGCCCTATGTCCTTTTCCCAAGGAGGGATCCTGGTTCTGTGTTCTGCGTTCCTGTCTCCCAAGACCGAGCTTCATGTCCTCATCCAGCCCAGGAGTCCCGGGTCCTGCCCCCACATCCTGTCCTGTTGCCTTGCCATGTCTTGTCCTTGCCTAGATCCATTGTCAGAGCCTGAGTCAAGACCCAGGTTCTGGGTCCCTGTCCAGTCTCTGGCTCGAAATCCTTGTCCAGGTTCCAAGTCCATGTTCCTAATTCCTTGTCCAGGTCCTGCTTTCCTAGTCTAGTCCTAGCCCAGGCCCTGTCTCCTAGTCTCATCCAGGGCCTGTGTCTTGTCCAGCATCATTTCTTCCCCACTTCCCTTGCTTTCTTGACAGACCTAGTCCAGTTCCTAGTACTTCAGTGTCTGTGTCTTGCATTTGGGTCCACAGTGAGCATTCTTACATTTGGGGAGAGACCAGATGGTTGTTAGAGGGCTCGTCTTAGTAAATTTCCATAAATCAAGCCCAGTGTACACTTGCTTATTTAAAAGAAGCAGGCATACCTCTGTTGGGTCAGTTTGCTCCAGATGGTGTGCTCATTGTTCGAACTGATTCCCTGTTGATGTCCACTAATGTGAAAAGGAAAAATGGATGGGTGTGCTAGAGTGCTCAGATCCCTGCACAAGTTGTGCAATTGTGCATTTTTTTGTCTTTTGCCAACTACAGTAGATCAAACATTTGCAAGTCTTCTAACATCTTATAGCATGCTTCTCCATGAGATTGTATCCCTACTCCTTAAAATTCAAAGTCATGAAAACTGATATATCCTACTGCATTTCCTATGGGGATAGATCTGTGAACAGCTGGTCACCAATTTAATTTGTAAAGCCTGTAACAGAGAACCATCTCCTCACCCATTCTAGATGGAGCCAACTTGATGTGTCTGTTAAATATTGATGGCTATACAACTAAAGTAGAGAAGTCCAAAGGGGATAAAAAGTTGAAAATTATTTCACATTCAAAACATATCTTAAAAGTAAAGGAAATTTCCACCTGCATCTGCGCACAATATTTGAAATGTAACTAAAGTTTCTGTTTTGAAACTGATGCATTATTTAAGTTAGCTGATCAAAGTGTGTTGAGGTTGTAGAAGCACCACAGGAGTTTCTGTCACAACAAGATGTTGCTGACTTTGGTGCCAAGGCGTTGCAGGATTCAATGAAATATGTGTATGTCAGCTTGTTTCATGAACTGTGGTGGTGCCACTCAAGAATGGTCTCAGCTCTCCATAGGGTTTTATGGATTAAGATTCCCTTTATCTTCAGTGTAGTTCCAACTGAGAGAACAATCAAGGAATCCCAGTGAAACTAATTTAACTGCAGCAGAATACTGCAACTGTGTTTTTAATTGTCTCTTACCTTATTCTGCCATTTTGTGTCCTTTCTTCTTTTATTTTGTGGAGAACCACTGGATGCATGCTAAATCAACATCATGCTCCCATTTCATGTCAGGCTAAGTTTGAAAAGCTTGAATTCAAAACAGTTGTTAACTGATTGAATACACCATTAAAGTTCCTGTATAAAATTGCTGCTTTTGCATTCTTACCCAAAGAAATAAGTTGAGTTAATGCAGTGATATGAAGCGTAATTTTACCCATAGGATCTAAGATTTATTCAGCTGGGAATGCTGGAAGTAAAGCTCACTCAATTAATGACTTGTATCTTCAATCAGGTACATTAAATATGGTCGAAGCAGGTTGAAAAACTGTTGTACTTACATTGTTTCCTCTTGAAACTGGCCTAATTGAACACTGTTAGAGAAAGAATAGCTTTCACTATATCAAATCCTTGTTCTGTAATCCTGGGAATGTTGAATGGAGTAATGTAGAAAAACAACCCTTTCTTTAATGTGTTTTATGTGATATGAGAGTCCTTGTTGGTATAAATTGTTGTGCCTTTCACCGTGAACTTATGTTGCAATTCTTTATGTATTAAATCTAACGCCTTTAATTTGTATTATATCTTGATGAGAATTTTGGTGCAGTTGAGAATTCAGCTTCATTCTGGGTGTATCTAGTATTATAACAACAATGAGTAGACAGTATATTGGTGCAGTGTATGGAAATGCTTTACTGCACTTGGTTTTGACTACACCTGAGCTGGGAATGCTGAATAATGACCCATGATTTCATTCCCAGCTCTGGCACTGCTCACTTTAATGAGCCAAAAAATAAACTTCCTGAAAAGAAACTAATTTGAATGCAATCAGAGGATGTTGTTCTCCTGGAACGAGCCAAGTCTCTTCAACAAATATTGCCATCATGATGAAACACTCAGAAACTCATTTGTGATACTGTAGATACACACTAGGCTATGGGTATCTACTGATGAAGCCTAGTTTTAATTTTCAAACAAAACGCAAAGCTCAGAGGTTGAATAAATGGATTTCTTTGATATGCAAGTATAAAAAGTTAACATTTGAAATCTACCAAGGGCTTCACTTTCTCTGACTTTCCTAAAGATCAGAATTGATTTGAGGAAATGTTTGTAGTTTGTTTGTTAATACAGTTGAGACAGACAATTGAATGTCAAATAACAAATGGAACACTTCACAGCCAAATTATTTCTTCAACCTCTCTCCTTCTACATTACATACACAAGGATGCAGGACAACAACATCTCTCAGTGGATGTGAAATAAGTAGACTTAACTATTGCTGCCTTATTCCCAAATCTCCAATCCAAGCTATGTCCAGTCATAAGAATTTCTGCAGGCAATACAATTGGAATTGCTAATATATAATTTCAATAACCTACGTCCATTTCTCTTTCAATGTCTGAACACTATGACCTTATATCTCCTGACCTGAAAGCTTACTTGTTGTTGTAGCATTTACTCCCTACTTCAATCTACTAAAATCAATTGTCAATGTAATAAAAATATAAAAAGTATTCAGTGTCCTTGGTAAAGTGTTCTGTCATTGCAAGACAAATACATCTGCATATGCATATCTGAAACAAAAACTACACAGGGAAAGGTCAAGTCTGACCGAGTGATAAGGCTCACCTCCATGTGGTCTTCTGTTGATACTTTGTCCCTTTTCCAGCTCTGCTTTGAAGAGCATAAACTCACCAATCCAGTTCTCAGAAAGGAACATTAACATCAGGCAGTAATTTGTTTTTCTTTCTGCAGATGTTTCAAATGTTTGTATTGCCTTTCTCCTTGAGTTGTTTTTATATGTATAATTTCTTAACCTAGTTGTAACTATTGCCAGGAATATTCTTTTTCTTAGCTATTCCCTCACTCTTGAGGATAACTTGATTCCACTCTGGCTCTGTTGGTTCTGAAGTGTCTGATGAAACTAGTGTGGGAACCACAGATAGGGTATGAAATACGTCGTGGGTCAGGCAGGTGGGATGTTCGCAATGAAAACGGGAGCACTGCTAACTCAAATGGATCTTCTTTTTTCCACTCTCTCCATCTGTGCATATTCCATAATGTCATTGAATACTGCAGCACCTAAACAGGCTCTTTGGCCTACCTAGTCTATGCTGGCCTGGTCTTCTGCACACAGACCATAGCCCTCCATACCTCTTCCATCTATGTACTTAATCAAGCTTCTCTTAAATGTTATAATTGAACTCTACCACTTCCACTGGCATCTTGTTCCATACTTACACCACTCTCTGAATGACACAGATTGAAAATTAGGCATTACTTCTCTATATACAAAATAAAGATAAATTGACATATTTGCATGCTTTTATGAATTCATCCTCTACATAATGCTCAGGTCTTTTTAATCATCTCAAGACATGTTGGTATTGTATCCATTTCTTGACCTGAAGGTGTCACTTCTGGGACCCGAGTCAAAATTTTTTGTCATTCATTCATTCATTCATTTATATTCATTTAACACAGAGTATTTTCTTCCAGCGCTTCGAGCCAACCGTTCCCAGCAAACCCCAACAACCCTAATTTAACACTACTCTAATTACAGGAGAATTTTACATTGACCAATTAATCTACCCAGTATATCTTTGGACTATTGAAGCAAACCGGAGAACTTGGGGAAAACCCTATACATTCCACAGGGAGGACATACAGAAACTCCTTACAGATGGTGCAGGAATTGAATTCTGAACCCCAACACTCTGCACATTGCACTGCCATGGTGCCCAGTTCCACAGAATCTACCGGGTCTTCTTCCTGAATCATATGATGCTTTAAACTAATCTTTTATATCTCTTGATAAAATCCATTAAACTACCTGTTCCTTTGTAATTATGTCTCCTATTTTCACAAGATGTCTCTTTTGTGCTGCATATTTCAACCAACACCATGTCAATTTTGCCAGGCAAACTCTATCATGTTTGATGGTTTCTTTCAGTAACTTGAGTAATAATATTATTTCTTTCTCAGCTTTCTCTCTGGCATTCCCTTCAGTATTTTTGTGAACTAACATCAATCATGTTCTGAGCCATGTACACATTTATAACTCAATAGGAGAATGACCTGCCCTAGAATGGAATGTGAAACATGAGCACCCTTTGTAATATTTGATTTTTCAGAGATTTTTGATAGTTCTCTTTGATCTTTCCATTGCACATTGAGGCTGGATGATACAGTAAAGTAAGAGTGTGTTTAATATCATTTGCTTTCCTATAGCACGCACATACAATGGCAATGAACAAAACTGAGGATCATTGAGTAAGACCAGTTCTAATAAGCCAAGATGTGAGAACATGATTCTCAATTGTTTAATATTATGCTTTATTGTAGTATAGGACTCAGTATGTTTCACTTTGAGTGACTGTGCGAACCAAGGTATCAATCTCTTTTCATCCAAGTGACAAGGTAACTGTGGCAACTTCTACTTTTCAAAAGGACCACTCGACAATTTTATGGCCAAAAGAACATGTTTATCAGGGACGACAGATGATATTTACAATACAGAGGCTTTCAGGTACCTCGTGCGGCATGGGTGGTGGAACTATACACAATGCATACCGGGCGTAAAACCCCGCCAACCCTGGAACCCGCCTCTTGTTACCAACAGCTTCCCGATTAGTATTAACTTACTTTTAATAATACCCACATTATGACATTTCTCACCTTTAAAATCCAACATTCCCCAAATATAGAAAAACTGGGAAATAAAAACAGTGGTATCATTAGCAATAGTTTACCAATACAAAACACCTAAAAAATGTGGCAAATTCAACATTCAATCTAACAACAAAAAACTATCCAATCAAAGATTCAGTCTGTCAGGAGGTTGGCGAGGGTGCTGCGATCTACTCACTACCCCCAGTGACCCAGCCGGCACCACTGGTGAGGATGTTTTGGGATCTGGTGTTGGGGGCATAAGAGGGATCTGTTTGTCTGCATGAGAATGTCCATCCTCTTCAGAGGACTCTGACCCCTCTGCCAGATTCTCTCTCTCTCTCTCTGGCAAAGTCACTGGTGGACATGCTTCCCCAGTAGTCTGTCTCACCATTGGAAACTCCATGGAACTGTCTACCTCTGAGCCGGAATCATGACGCAGGTGCACGTGGTCCTGATGTCTGTGGAAAACACATCCATTAGTCAGCTTAACAACATAGGAGACTGGACCACTCTGCTCAAGAATAACCACAGGAAGCCATTGCTGATTGTTGCTACTGCGGAAGTTTCTCACATAGACATTCTCATCCGGTTTTAACTGTCTCTCTCGCGCATGTTGATCATGTCCCCATTCTGCTTTTCCTGCTTTCTCTCCACTTTGCTTTCATGTCCGGGTGCAGCAGGTCCAATCTTGACCTGCGCCCCATCAGCATCTCTGCTGGAGTGTGTGCAGTCGTAGTCTGTGGCGTGAGGTGGTGTTCAAACAGGAAACATGAAAGCCGGGTACTCAGAGTACCCTGTCATCTGCTTCAGGCCTTCCTTCACTGTCTGAACAGCCTGCTCAGCCAAACCATTTGAGGCTGGGTGGAAAGGGGCCGTCCGAATGTGACGAATGCCATTCTGTTGCATGAACTCACTGAACAGATTGCTGGTAAATGTTGGGCCATTATCAGTGACCAGAGTGTCAGGCAACCCGTGGACTGCAAACACTTGCCCGAGTTTGTCTATGGTTGAGGGAGCTGTGATGTTGCTCATGATGTGAGCTTCGATCCACTTGGAATGCACATCTACCGTTACAAGAAACATCTGCCCCATAAAGGGGCCAACAAATTCCAAATGTAGCCTAGACCAGGGGTAGACTGGCCACTCCCATGGGTGCAAAGGAGCTGGTGGTGGCATGTTCTGATTGGTCTGACATTGTGTGCATGATTTTACCTTGTTCTTCAGACCCTGAAAGTGTTTGACCGCAAAAACTACAGCCAGATCTTCTTCATCTAGCTGTGAATATCCCTCCTCAGCAGCCATCAGGGTACGTGAAGCAAAACCAATAGGCTTCTCTGAACGGTCCTCCATCATATATGAGAGAACTGCCCTGACTCCATAGGGCGAAGTGTCGCATGAAAGGGTGATCTCCTTGTCTGGGTCATAGTGAACGAGCAGCTTCGCTGAGTGCAGGAGTTCTTTCACTTCCTTGAAAGCTTCCTCCTGCTCTTCACCCCACCACCACTTAGTGTCATTGTGAAGCAGCTTATACAGTCGGGCCAAAACCCTTGAGAGGTCAGGAAGAAACTTGCCATAATAACTCACCATGCCCAAAAACGATCTGAGTTCAGTGACGCTCCTGGGACTTGGGGCCTCCTTGATAGCTCTCACTTTGTCCTCCACTGGGCAGAGCCCCTCAGCTGTAATCTTGAGTCCCAGGTAGGTCACACTAGTGCCAGGAACACACATTTTCCATGTTTCAATTGATTGTGGCATACTCCTTTGAATCCTGGTCGAACAGCAGCTGTTGATGGGCATGGCTCATGTCCAGCTTTGTGAACAGCTTACCCCCTGACAGGGTCGCCAACAGTTCATACACCTGTGGCAATAGGTACTCCGGCAGCTGAGAGACCTGATTCACCGTAAGCCTGTAGTCCCCACATATCCTCACCGTTTTATCTGTCTTCAAAACTGGGACATTAGGAGCCGCCCACCTTGAAAACCGGACAGACTCAATGATGCCCAGCCCCTGTAAGCTCTTCCACTTCCAAGTCATTTATAAAGATCACAAAGAATTAGGGTCCTAGAACAGATCCCTGACCTCCATGCAAAATACATCTACTACCAGGCTTTGCCTTCTGTGGGCAAGTCATTTCCAAACCAACACAGCCATGTTTCTAGGGATCCCATGCCTCATGACATTCTGGATGACTTTATCTTGGGGAACCTTGTCAAATACCTTACTAAAATCCATAAGCACCACATCAACTACTATAAAACTTGTTTTCTCACCTCCTCAATGAAGCTTATCAGGCATGACCTGCCCCTCACAAAGTCACGTTGCCTGTCTTTAATAAAACTCCAAATGCTTGTAAATCCTGTCCTTAAGAATAATCTCCAATAGGACTCACTGGTCTATAATTCCAATGATTACCCCTGTTAATTTTCTAGAACAATGGAACAACATTTGCGATCCTCCAGTGCACATCTATCAATCTGGTGTCCATAAAAGACGCAAAGATCATCATCAATGCCCTAGTAATAGAAGAGCATAAGGTACAGGAACAGAATTAGGCCATTTGGCCCATTGAGTCTGCTTCACAATGTCATCATTATTAATCCATTTCCCCTCTCAACACAAATCTCCTGCCATCTTCCCATATCCCTTCATGCCTTCACTAATCAAGAGTCTATCAACCTCAGCCTTAAATATACCCAACTGCTTGGCCTCCACAGCCGTGTGTGGCAACAAATTTCACAGATTCACCACTCTTTAGCTAAAGAAATTCCTCCTAAACTCTTTTCTAAAAGGATGCCCTTCTGTTTTGAGGCTGTGACATCTGGTCTTTGACTCTCCCACCATAGACACCATCCTCTCCACATCCATTCTATCAAGGCCTTTCAACATTCGATAGGATTCAAGAAGGTAAGTTCTTCTAAAGTCCTGTGAGTAAAGGCCTAGAGCCATCAAGTGCTCCTCACATGGCAAGCTTTTCAATCCAGGAATCATTTTTGTTAAACCATTTCCAATATCAGCACATCCTTTCTTAGATAAGAGGCCCAATACTGAACATAATACTCCCAAGTGAGGCCTCAGCATTGCTTCATAAAGTCTTAAGATTATATCCATGCTTTTATATTCTGGTCCTCTCGAAGTGAACACTAACAATGTATTTGTCTTCTTCACCACCAACTTAACCTGCAGATTTACCTTTAGGGAATCCTTCATGAGGACTCCCGTCCCCTTCCATCTGAAATGTTTTAATTATTTTCTCCATTTAGAGAATAGTCTGCACTTTCATTTCTCCTACCAAAGTGCATTACCATATATGTACTTCCCAACATTGTATTCCATCTGCCACTTCTTTGCCCATTCTCCTTACCTGTCTAAGTCCTTCTGTAGCCTCTCTACTTCATCAAAACTATCTGTCCCTTCACCTATCTTCGTATCTTCTGCAAACTTGATCACAAAGCCATTAATTCTGTCATTGACATTAATATAAAAAGAAGTGATCCCAACACAGACCCCAATGGAATACCACTAATCAATGGCAGCCAACCAGAAAAGGCTCCCTTGATTTCCACCCTTTGCCTCCTGCCAATCAGCCAATGGTCTATCCATACAAATATCTTTCTATAAAGCTATGGGTTCTTAACTTGTTAAGCAGCCTTAGTGACACCTTGTCTAAAGCCTTCTGAAAATCAAAGTACACAACATCAACCGATTCTCCTTTGTCTTTCCTGCTTGCTAGTTCTTCAATGAATTCCAACAGATCTGTCTGGCAAGATTTGTCCTTAAGGAAATCATGCTGACTATGGCATATCATATCATGTGCCTCCACGTACCCCAAATCCACATCCTTAACAGTCAACTCCAAGACCTTCCCAACCACAGAGGTCAGACTAACCTCTTTCCTCTGCCTCTCTCCCATCTTGGTGACGTTTGAAATTTTCCATTCCTCCAGAACCATGCCAGCATCAATTGATTCTTGATAGATTAATAGTAGTGGCTTCACAATTCTTTCAGCCACCTCTTTCAGAACCAGGGGTGTATACCATTTGGTCCAGGTGACTTAACTATCTTCAGACATTTCAGTTTCCCAAGACCCTTCTCCCTAGTAATGGCAACTTTACACACTTCTGCACATGACACACTTGAACTTCTGGCATACTGTTGGTGTCTCCCACAGTAATGTAAAACACTTATTCAGTTTGTCTATCCCTTCCTTGTCTCCCATTAATTCGTCTCCAGAGCAATTTTCCAGCAGTCAAGTATCTACTTTTACTTCTCTTTTGATCTTTATATGTCTGAAAAACCTTTGGTATCCTTTATTTTATTGGCTTCTCAATTTTCTAACTTCCCACTACCTTTTGGTCTATTATATGCCCTCTCTTTGGCCTTTATGTTGGCTTTGACTTTTCTTGTCAGCCAGAGTTGTTTCATCCTGCCATTAGAATACTTCTTTTATTGGGAAATATCTATCCTGTGCCTTTTAATTTGCTCCCAGACACTCCAGCCATTGCTGCTCTGCTGTTATCTCCGGTAGTATTCCCCCTGCCCCCCATCAGTTTTGGCCAGCTCCTCTCTCATGCCTCTGTAATTTCCTTTACTCCACTGTAATACTGATACTTCTGACTTAGCTTCACCTTCTCAAATTGCAGGATGAATTCTATCATATTATGATCACTGGCCCCTAAGTGTTCTTTACCTTAAGTTAATCAATTCTGGTCCATTGCACAACCCAGTCCAGAAAAGTTGATCCCCTAATGGGCTCAATCTCAAGATGCTCTAAAATGCTATCTTGTAGACATTCTAGAAATTTCCCCACTTGATACCCAGTATCAACTTGATTTTTCCAATCCACCTGCATTTTGAAATCCCCCATAAATATCATAACATTGCCCTTTGTCATGCATTTTTTCCTCCCTTTACAATTTGTAGACAACATCTTTGCTACTGTCCAGAGGTCTGCTTATAACTCCCATCAGACTTTCTATCCTTTCACTCTCTAAGCTTTATACACAATAATTCAACACCTTCACACCTTAAGTTACCTCTTTCTCATGATTTCATTTCATACTTAACCAACAGAAACACACCACCCCTTCTGCCTGACCTTTAGATATAATGTGTATCTTTGGACATTAAGCTCCCAGCTATAATCTTCTTTCAGCTATGATTCAGCAATGCCCTCAATCTGTAACTGCTACAAGTTCATCTACCTTATTCTGTGGATTCAAATATAACACTTTCAGTCCTGTATTCAATCACCCTTTTCAATTTTGTCCCCCTTTTACATTGCAACTCAGTCTGTTGACTGCAATTCTGCCCTATGATCAGCCTCTCCTTGCTTGCAGTCTCACTGCAAACTGAGACTTGTAGCAGTTACAGATTGAGGGCATTACTGAATCATAGCTGAAAGAAGATTATAGCTGGGAGCTTAACATTCAAAGATACACGCTGTATCTAAAGGCCAGGCGGGGTGGGTGGTGTGATTCTGTTGGTTAAGTATGAAATGAAATCATTAGAAAGAGGTAACATAGGGTGGGAAGGTGTTGAATTATTGTGCGTAAAGCTTTGTGGTCTAGCAAACCTGCCCACAAGGATATTTCTCCCCTTTGGGTTCAGGTGTAAACCATCCCTTTTGTATGGTTTGTAACTTCTCAGAAGAGGTCCCAATGATCCAAAGATCTGCAGCCCTTCCCCTTGCACTAGTTCCTCAGCCACACATTCATCTGCCAAATCATCCTATTCTTGCCCTCACTGGCACATGGCACAGGTTGCAATCCAGAAATTACTACCTAGGAGGTCTTGTTTTTCTACCTAGCTCGCTAAAATCTCTATTCAGGACCTCTTCACCTTTCCTACGTATGTCTTTGGTTCCAATATGTACCAAGAGTTCTGGCTGTTCACCTTCTCCCTCAGGCACTGTCCTGATCCAAAGTATCCCTGACCTTGGCACTTGGGATATTTTCCCTCTCTTCCCGTAGTAATTTGGGAGATATCCCATTCAGCTCCGGGGACTTATCTAACCTAATTTTTTTTTTAAATCTCCAACACTATCTCTTTCTTAACTTCAAGATGTTCCAGCACATAAGCCTGATCTACACTGACTTTAAAGTCAGTTCATCAAAGTTCCTCTTCCTGATGAATACTGAAACAAAGTATTCATTAAGGACCTCCCCACCTACAGTCAACATTTCAGGCAGAGGCACTTAGGTAGGGCAAAATAGTATTCCAGGAACTCAGAAGATTTAGGAAAACAGACAGACTGAAACTCTTTGATGAATGGGTGTAGACCAGGGCCCATTGTGTACAAATTAAATCCAGTCCTCAGAGTGAAAGTAGTCAGTGTTCCTAAACTTGTGAAATTTATTCCTTCTTTATATGGTAATTAACTTGGACTAAATTGCTAATTTGAATGTGGTGATTGGTATATTGTTGATAACCAGCAGTGCTGAGTGATGCAGAAGAAAGTTATATAGCAGTAGACTCAAGCAGCTAAATAACTAAATAGTTCTAACTCAATATTTCTTTAGCATTTACACAATTCAACAGCATATTTTGGCAAAAATATACAGTATGCATTGGCACTTGAATAGTTCAAGATGCTCAATTTTTGCTGAGTCTGTGGGAACATTCCTGTGGCCTTTGTGTTCTTGCTTATATTCTACTGGTTTGATGCAGTACTCAATCTGCAATCTGGCACTTGGGTGGTTTTGAGTATATCTACAATTTACAACACAATCCTCTCGAAATGTAGTCCTGGTATTTGGATGATCCAGACTACGTCCAAAGTTTTCAGAATGGTACTAGACTTGTTCCTTGCCAATCAGTGTCTCGATAAAGTCTAAGTCTCCAAAGAAACCAATCAAGTTTCTGAGAATGTTGATGACGGGCACAGGGTACTTTTGTTTCTAACATGTAGAAATGTAAATAGTTCAATGACTTAGGTTGCTAACAAAACATTATCATAACTTTATTAAACACACTTGATATAAACAACCATAAAGTAAATACTTGCTGTCACACCTCACTCTCAGGTGTGAGTAAGCGTACCCAACGAGGGTCACCAGTTGAAAAGAAAAACTTATGGTAAGCCACAACAGCATCTTAGTGCAAGACGTTTTATTTAGTGCGCAAGTGGGGGAGAAAAGAGCAAAATTTGTGAAGAAAAATAGTATTTACAAAAAGACAAATGAAAACAAAGATGTCCAAAAATTTGCAAATATACAGAGGCTTTCTCTATGACACACTTAGTCGTTAACTTTCCAATATAGCTATTCACCATCCATCAAATCCAATTTCCACACTCCTTAACAAAGCCAAACTGAGGGTTTAAATCTGCCTGCGTAGGAATGTCTGGCAGCTCTTGGGCTGTATTCCCTGGAGTTGAAAAGAAGGAGAAGGTATCTCATAGAAACATTCTGAATGTTAAAAGGCCTGAACAGATTAGATATGACAAGGTTATTTCCCAAGGTGGGCAGTCTAGGACAAGAGGGCATGACTTCAGAATTGAAGGACATCCATTTAGAACAGACATACGGAGAAATTAGTCAGAGGGTGGTAAATCTGTGGAATCTGTTGCCATGAGCAGCTGTGGAGGCCAAGTCATTGGGTGCATTTAAGGCAGAGATAGATAGGTTCTTGATTAGCCAGGGAATCAAAGGGTATGGGGAGAAGTCAGGGGAGTGGGGATGACTGGAAGAATTAGATCAGCCCATGATTGAATGGGAGCAGACTCAATGGGCCGAATAGTCTACTTCTGCTCCTTTATCTTATGGTCTTATTATTTTAGGATGCCCCAAACTGTCCCTTGGGTTTTTGGGACCATTCTGCTGTCTGCAAACTGATGTAATAGTGTGAGTGAAAATAACAGGAACTGTTTGGAATGTCTGTGTTTAGAATCTTTATTTTTGTGACTTATAAACAAACCAGTTGAGCACATTAACTGAAGGGATTGTTTTGATTAGCCAAGCAGGTGATTGTTTTACTGTTGGGGTGTGTAACTGGTGAACTCCCAAGAACTGCAGAATGGGAGGGCAAAGTGTGTGAACTACTGGGCAAACTAGACCAGGGACAGAACGAGAAGAGTAACTAACTGGGCAAAGGGGCAAGGTTAGTCAAAGAATTAGCATTGCCAACCTGCCCTGTCACACTTGCCCAAATGTTAGTTTGAATTTCATCTACTAAAATGAATTTCTCATCAATGATTAGTTTTATTGTTACAACTTGTTATTTATACATCCACCGGGAGACTCCTGAAGCAAGTCCTTTACTCAAAGCTCTGTCATGGAAAGTGATAATCAGGTAGACAGAAAGGAAATTATTTTGTGATATGCTCAAAGCCACTACAAACACAGCATTCCCTTTGAGCTCTAAAATTCCTGATTCATGATGCCTTGATTGGATGATTTTGAAAACTTAAAAGCCAGGTATTAAAACCACACAGAAGCCTTATATAAACGGTGGAAGGAACACAACCTCTCACAAGCACCCATCCTGTCAGGTTCCCACATTAACCCCACCTACCACATCAGAATCCATAAAATAGAACAGAACACAAGTCATCCTCTAAAAGTTCAAAGTCCAAAGTAAATTTAATATCAAAGTACCTATACAGTATGTCACCATAGACAATCCTGAGATTCATTTTCCTCCAGGCATATTCAATTAATCCATACTAGAATAATAACCGTAACAGAATCAATGAAAGACTGCATGAATTCCAGGAACATAAGAAAAGCTTGATTGATGTTGCTATTCAGTCTTCCAGTGTTTTACATCCTTCAGGACATTTCTATCAGGTGATTTTTATAGAATTGTGAATTGTTTCCAAGAAGCTCCTGATGCTTTCCTGCAGAAGAAGAATGGCAGAGGTTATTAGGAAATTCTAAGATCTTGACTACACCAGACCTTTTCCCCATTTCCTGAAACCTACAAATTGCCTAGTAAAAATTGGAATTCTAATTAATTCCTTAACAATCAAATCCATTGAAGGGAATAATCTGGATCATTGAGGACTTCCCACTATATCTGTTTTTAATGAAAAGCCATGGCCCTGGTTCAGAGGGGAGGGGTTGAATAGAAAATGCTAGGAGCCAAGGAAGATGCAAGTTAATGAGCTGAAAGCCAAAATATTTGATGTCCCCCGTTCACTCCATGCAAATTATGTTTTCCCACAGCAAGCAGTTTAGACACAATTGAATCATAAACACAAAGAATTATATCTTCCTTTTTACAATTTTAATCATTTCAGGCGCTTAAGTAAATAAATTCCTGAGACTAACTACACAAAACACTTTACTTTGACTACTGATCATGTTTTATCAGGGATTTAGTTGTAAAAAAAAACATTGAGTAGATTTTTGAAGCTTTCAGTGTTGGCCGCAGGATTGACAAATTAATTTTCAAGATGATTTGCCTGCTTTTTAATCTTTCTGCCTGTGCTGGGCTGCAATCGTCCTGTTAGTGTTCATTGAATCAAAGTTCAATGAAACCAAATATGAATATGTATTGCAAGCATTCATGTCAGGCTTGGGACTAATCCTCTCTATCAAACTCAAATATTATCTAATTATTTTCCTTCAAACTGCTTATTTTACTAGGCTACCTAAAAGAAATATTTCAGTAGAATGGAAACTAAATAGAATTCCTTATGCAACTTTTGGTTTCTCCTCATGGGCGTCAAATAAAAAGCTTCCTTCGGAGTCATTAATAAAATATTACTCATGAAATTGCAGAAAGTAAAATACATATTAAATTCAAAGAAGAATCATTGCACACCTGAATATACTAATATTGATTATTCTCGCAATTGGTGTTATCCAAAATAATACACACATGCACCACTCCATAACCATGCTCTGCAGAAAAGAGTAAATTTAGGGTACACTTGCTTCTAAATATATCTACCAACTGCTTACTGATATTAAGAAAGCTTAAGACTCACAGATATTGCTGTTTCAAGGGGGAGAAAAAGAGCAGAGGAAGATGGATGTCTTTCCACTGAGTGTGCTTCAAATTGAAATCCAAATTAATCTGCACTGGAAACGAAATTTCTAAAAAAGCTTAGGTACAGGAAGTGATATTCAAACAAATCAAACTGCATACCAAATTGACTGGGAAGTTAAGTTTGTGCAGTGAAAAGTACAACTGAGAAGGTGTTCAGTAAGTTTAGTGGTCTGAGGGTGGATAAATCTCTTGGACCTGATTGAATGCACCCTTGGGTTCTGAAGGAAGTAGGTGGAGAGATTGCGGAAGCAGGAACGATGATCTTTCAATTATCGATAGATTCTGGCATTGTACCAGATGAATGGAAAATTACAAATGTTACTCAGTTATTTAAGAAGGGCGAGAGGCAGCAGAAAGGAAACTATAGACTTGTTAGCCTGACATCAGTGGTTGGGAAGTTGTTGGAATCGATTATTAGGGATCAGATTGCAGAGTAACTGGAGGCACATGATAGGCCAAAACCAGCATGGTTTCCTAAGGAAAACCCTGTCTGACTAAAAGTTAAATTAATGTCTGTCCTGAGCCCTATAGGTTCATCAGGCCGGTGCTTATGCCGGTTTCCGTGGTGTGAAGCCACTGTGAGTACGAGACTCCCCACCGGATAAGAAGCCAGTCTATCCCAAGGTTAATCCCCAGCATTTTGCTGGTACCCAATGTAAAGGGGTGGACTGGAGCAATGTGTGGTTAAGTGCCTTGCTACTCGTTACCTTGGCTGGAACTGAACTCATGACCTTCAGATCACTAATCGAACACCTTAACCACTTGGCCACGCACCACACTGTCTGACTAACCAGCTTCAATTTTTTGAGGAAATTATATGCAGGGTAGACAAAGGAGATGCAGTAGATCTGGTGTGCTTGGATTTTCAGAAGGCCTTTGACAAGGTGCCGCACATGAGGCTACTTCGCAAGATAATATCCCATGGAATTACATGGGACTTACTAGCATTAATGGAGCATTGGCTGATCGGCAGAAAACAGAGAGTGGGAATAAATGGATCCTAGCCTGGCTTGATGCTGGTTACCAGTGAAGCTCCACAGTGGTCAGTGTTGGGGCTGCTGCTTTTTACTATGTATGTCAATGATTTAGGCAATAGGATTTATGGATTTGTGGCTAAATTTTCTGATGATGCAAAGATAGAAACATAGAAAATAGGTGCAGGGGTAGGCCATTCTGCCCTTTGAGCCTGCACCGCCATGCAGTATGATCATGGCTGATCATCCAACTCAGAACCCTGTACCTGCTTTCTCTCCATACCCCCTGATCCCTTTAGCCACAAGAGCCATATCTAACTTCCTCTTAAATATAGCCAATGAACCGGCCTCAACTGTTTCCTGTGGCAGAGAATTCCACAGATTCACCACTCTCTGGGTGAAGAAGTTTTTCCTCATCTTGGTCCTAAAAGGCTTCCCCTTTACCCTTAAACTGTGACCCCTCGTTCTGGACTTCCCCAAGATTGCAAACAATCTTCCTGCATCTAGCCTGTCCAATCCCTTTAGAATTTTATACGTTTCAATAAGATCCCCCCACAATCTTCTAAATTCCAGTGAGTATAAGCCTAGTCGATCCAGTCTTTCTTCATATGAAAGTCCTGCCACCCCAGGAATCAATCTGGTGAACCTTCTCTGCACTCCCTCTATGGCAAGAATGTCTTTCCTCAGATTAGTGGACCAAAACTGCACACAATATTCTAGGTGCGGTCTCACCAAGGTCTTGCACAACTGCAGTAGAACCTCCCTGCTCCTGTACTCAAATCCTATTGCTATGAATGCCAACATACCATTTGCCTTTTTCACTGCCTGCTGTACCTGCATGCCCACATTCAATGACTGGTGTACAATGACACCCAGGTCTTGTTGCATCTCCCCTTTTCCTAATCGGCCACCGTTCAGATAATAATCTGTTTTCCTGTTCTTGCCGCCAAAGTGGATAACCTCATATTTTTCCCACATTAAATTGCATCTGCCATGAATTTGCCCACTTACCTAACCTATCCAAGTCACCCTGCATCCCCTTAGCATCCTCCTCACAGCTAACAGCGCCACCCAGCTTCGTGTCATCCACAAACTTGGAGATGCTGCATTAAATTCCCTTGTCTAAATCATTAATATATATTGTAAACAATTGGGGTCCCAGCACCAAGCCTTGCGGTACCCCACTAGTCACTGCCTGCCATTATGAAAAGGTCCCATTTACTCCCACTCTTTGCTTCCTGTCTGCCAACCAATTCTCTATCCACATCAACACCATACCCCAATACCGAGTGCTATAAGTTTGCACAATAATCTCCTGTGTGGGACCTTGTCAAAAGCCTTTTGAAAATCTAAATATACCACATCCACTGGCTCTCCCTTATCCACTCTACTAGTTACATCTTCAAAAAATTCTATAAGATTCATCAGACATGATTTTCCTTTCACAAATCCATGCTGACTTTGTCCGATGATTTCACCTCTTTCCAAATGTGCTGTTATCACATCTTTGATAACTGACTCTAGCATTTTCCGCACCACAGATGTCAGACTAACCGGCCTATAATTCCCTAGTTTCTCTCTCCCTCCTTTTTTAAAAAGTGGGATTACATTAACCACCCTCCAATCCTCAGGAACTAATCCAGAATCTAAGGAGTTTTGAAAAATTATCACTAATGCATCCACTATTTCTTGGGCTACTTCCTTAAGCACTCTGGGATGCAGACCATCTGGCCCTGGGGATTTATCTGCCTTTAATCCCTTCAATTTACCTAACACCACTTCCCTACTAACATGTATTTCCCTCAGTTCCTCCATCTCACTAGACCCTCGGTCCCTTACTATTTCCAGAAGATTAACTATGTCCTCCTTAGTGAAGACAGAACCAAAGTAGTTATTCAATTGGTCTGCCATGTCTTTGTTTCCTATGGTCAATTCACCTGTTTCTGACTGTAAAGGACCTGCATTTGTCTTGACCAATGTTTTGCTTTTCACGTATCTATAAAAGCTTTTACCATCAGTTTTTATGTTCCCTGTCAGCTTTCTCTCATAATCTTTTTTCCCTTTCCTAATTAAGCCCTTTGTCCTCCTCTGCTGGTCTCTGAATTTCTCCCAGTCCTCAGGTGTGCCGCTTCTTTTTGCTAATTTATATGTTTCTTCTTTGGACTTGATGCTATCCCTAATTTCCCCTGTCAGCCACAGGTGCACTACCTTCCCTGGTTTATACTTTTGCCAAACTGGGATGAACAATTGTTGTAGTTCATCCATGTGATCTTTAAATGCTTGCCATTGCATATCCACCGTCAACCCTTTAAGTATCATTTGCCAGTCTACCTTAGCTAATTCACGTCTCATACCTTCAAAGTTACCCTTCTTTAAGTTCAGAACCTTTGTTTCTGAATTAACTATTTCACTCTCCATCTTAATGAAGAATTCCACCATATTATGGTCACTCTTACCCAAGGGGCCTTGCACGACAAGATTGCTAACTAACCCTTCCTCTTTGCTCAATACCCAATCTAGAATGGCCTGCTCTCTAGTTGGTTCCTCGACATGTTGGTTCAGAAAACCATTCTGCATACATTCCAAGAAATCCTCTTCCTCAGCATCCTTACCAATTTGATTCACTCAATCTGGATGTAGATTGAAGTCACCCATTATAACTACTGTTCCTTTATTGCATGCATTTCTAATTTCCTGTTTAATGCCATCCCCAACCTCACTACTACTGTTAGGTGGCCTGTACACAACTCCCACCAGTGTTTTCTGCCCCTTAGTGTTATGCAGCTCTACCCATATTGATTCCACATCCTCCAGGCTAATGTCCTTCCTTTCTATTGCACTAATCTCCTCTCTAACCAACAATGCTACCCCACCTCCTTTTCTTTCCTGTCTATCCCTCCTGAATATTGAATATCCCTGGATGTTGAGCTCCCATCCATGGTCACCCTGGAGCCATGCCTTTGTGATCCCAACTATATTATATTCATTAATAACTATCTGCACATTCAATTCATCCACCTTGTTATAAATGCTCCTCAGGCTTGTTTTTACAACACTCTTAGCCCTTATACAATTATGTTGAAAAGTGGCCCTTTTTGCTTTTTGCCCTGGATTTGCCTGCCTGCCACTTTTACTTTTCACTTAGGCGGAGGAGCGGGTAGTGTTGAGGAAACAGAGAGCCTGCAGGGTGACTTAGATAGTTTAGGGGAATGGCAAAGAACTGGCAAGTGAAATACAATGTTGGAAAATGTATGGTCGTGCACTTTAGTGGAACTTGTTACATGCACCTGTTAGGGTGCATTCTCCAGATTCCTTACGAGGTAACCATAGCCTTCAGCCAGGAGCAGATGTCATCAGGTGGTTCCCAACCTTCAGAGTGTTTCAACCCTTAACCACGACACTCTCCAGTTGGTGGGCCAGCAGTGGTGGCCAAATCACTGCCCATCTGCTCCTGGCTTCCAGCTTCCCTCCTCTCACCTTCTCCAAATCCAACAAGAGGTTTGTTTTGCCTCTTTCCACATCCTACAAGCTGCTTGTTTTTTGCTCCTTTCATCCAGAGCTGACAACAACTGCCATGCTGATTTGGCTGGGAAACTTCGGCAGCCGATCTCCACAGGGAACAACCATGCCTGCCATCCCTTGTCTTTGCACTCCTGCACTATGGGCTGGTACTTCAAGGCCTTTCTCTCATGGGCCTCTTCCCATCCCTCTCCCATGACACCATCAGCTCAACCAGAATTATTTTCTGGTCTTCAGTTGACCACAATACAATGTCTGGGTGGAGGGTTGTGTGCACCACCTCCGGGAACTGCAGCCTCCCTCCCACATCGACCCTCATCTCCCAGGACCTGGCCGTTAGCAGCAGATTTGGCTTTGGTTGTTTGGTTATGAAGGGCCTAGCTCCCGCTTTGATGAAGGTGATGGCCTTCCTCAAATCTGTGCGAGCCGTTCTCTTGCATCTCTCTCGCTCTAGTGTGTCAGCAAGAGCCAGCGGCACCTTATCATGGTGCCACCTATACCGCCCTTGAATTAGAACTGTTTTGCACCTGGACAGTATATGAGCCAGTGTCCACTTCTGACCACAGAGCTTACAGTTCGGGTCCTCTCTCATCCCCCATGTGTACAGATGTAATGGCGAAGGAAGGGTGTCATACACCGAACGCAAGAGGAAGGAAATAAGGAAGGGCTCCAGTCTCTATAACTCTGCCCATGAGATCTCGTGCTTGGGCAGATCCCATTTTGTCCAGGCACCCTGGGACACTTGTTCCACTGCTTTTGACATTTGCTTCTCTTCCTCACGGATCCGTACTTCTGCCTGTACCATGTCTCGCCTGTTCCTTATGCTTGCATTTCCCCACTGCTGGAAGTGAACTGAGACGAGGCCTTGCCGCCCGATGCGGGGGTTTCCGATGATATCTCGCAGCTTCAGAGAACACACTGCCTGTTCTACTGCTGCATTGGCTGCCCACTTGTGCCCAGTTCTGGTTGTAATGCCTGCTTACTTTACCAGGTCATCACTGAAATCTCTCAAACTTAATAAGGATCTGCATTTAGCCACCTTGAATTCCTCCATAATAGACAATAGACAATAGCTGCAGAAGTAGACCATTCGGCCCCTCGAGTCTGCATCGCCATTCTGAGATCATGGCTGATCATTCACTATCAATACCCAGCCCCTGCCTTGTCCCCATATCCCTTGATTCCCCTATCCATCAGATATCTATCTAGCTCCTTCTTGAAAGCATCCAGAGAATTGGCCTCCACCGTCTTCCGAGGCAGTGCATTCCACACCTCCACAACTCTCTGGGAGAAGAAGTTTTTCCTCAACTCTGTTTTAAATAACTGACCCCTTATTCTCAATCCATGCCCTCTGGTACTGGAATCTCCCAACATCTGGAACATATTTCCTGCCTCAATCCTATCAAATCCTTTAATTATCTTAAACATTTCAATCAGATCCCCTCTCAATCTCCTCAATTCCAGCGTGTACAAGCCCAATCTCTCCAATCTCTCTGCGTAAGACCTGTCATCCCAGGAATTAACCTAGTGAATCTACGCTGCACTTCCTCAATTGCCAGAATGTCCTTCCTTAAACCTGGAGACCAAAACTGTACACAATATTCCAGGTGTGGTCTCACCAGGGCCCTGTACAAATGCAAAAGGAGATCGGTGCTCTTGTACTCAATTCCCCTTGTAATAAAGGCCAACATTCCATTTGTCCTCAGATGACAGGGGAAGCTGCAGCTGCCCGTATCGAATATAGAGCCCCACTGAAGAGAAGCTTGGGGGAACACCTAACCATCTCCGCAGGTGCTTGATGGTTTTCTTCTTAATGCCCTCTACGGCAGTCATGGGGAACTCGTAAAGTGTGAAGAGCCACAGAAGCCTGGGCAGAAGGCCGTATTGGTACAGCCGGGTATTGAATTTACCAGGAAGCCCGGATCTGCTTCAGCCATTCATCTGTCTGCTTCACAGCATTGGTGACATTGGCCCCATCTGCCAGTGACTCACTAAACCACCTCCCTAAGCATTTTATCGGGTTATCTTCGATGGAAGGGATGACTTCACCTTGAACTTGGAGGCTAAGCTTGCTAGTTACTTTGCCCTTTCTGATCAGCATACACCTGGGCTTCTTGGCCTTGAAGGACATCCTCGCCTAAATGGATACATTGTCCAGGGTTTCCAATACCCGTCTTGCTTGAACATTTGACACAGTTGTTGTAGTGATGTCATCCATGAATCCTCGTAGAGCCGGCTGGGCAGTGCCTGTGTCTTCTGCTGCTGATATTAGGAGGTTCATTCCCATTATAAATAGGGTGGGGGAGATGGTGCACCCTGTTGGAATCCCCTTCTGGAGGTCCTGCCAGCTAGTTGTGAAATAGGCTGATGTAAATCTGAGTTTGAATCTTCCTAGGTAGCTGGTGATTGTGTCTTGAATAGCCACTGGGATGTAGTAGTGGTCAAGTCCTTCTAGGATACTGTTTTGAAGGAGGTATATTAATGTCATTTGACCAATTAAAGAACAAATATAAAATATCAAATAACACTGTTTTCTGTTATTTCCAATTAAGGGCTTATTTAAGAGATAAACTGGGTCAAACAATGTTATTGCCAAAACCTAATGAAATAGACACTTTAATTCATAAAGGAAAAATTAAAACATTTATTTCTGGTATGTATAATTTGATTCAAAAACAGGCAATTAAACAAGGAATTCATAAGTCAAGGTAAAAATGGGAAACTGATTTGAATATTAATATTGATGAAACAAGTTGGTCAAGATTATGTCTTGACAGTATGACAAGTACAATAAATGTTCAACTAAGATTAGTACAATATAATTTTTTACATCAAATATATACTACACCACAAAAAATAAATAGATTAAACTCAAATTTATCTGATCAATGTTTTCGATGTAATCAAGAAATTGGTACTTTTTTACACTCTACTTGGTCTTGTTCTAAAATTCAACCTTTTTGGACAAATTTAAGAGTTTTACAGGAACAAATTATTGGAATACAACTTCCACAAAATCCAATATTATTTTTATTTGGTGATATTGAAGGGATAAAATCAAAATCCAAATTGAATAAATATCAAACCGAATTCATATAAATGGCATGGCAGTAGCCAAAAAGGCTATTGCAGTTACTTGGAAATCGGATTCATACTTAAGTATAGATCGTTGGAAGAATGAAATTTTTAGCTGTATTCCACTTGAAAAAATTACTTATAATTTAAGAGATAAATATGAAATATTTCTGAAAATTTGGCACCCTTATTTACAAAAAATAGGATTAAATATATAGGTGCTCTGAAGATAAGATTATTGGTTATCTGGGGAAAGAAATAAATATACATATTAAAGCTATTATGAACTGCATGGAGCATGTGGGGATCTTCTGAAATCCGGGCATTCTTTCTTTCTTTTTTCTTCTTGTTTTTCTATAGGGATATGTTGAGGGGAGGGGTTAAGGGGAGGGGGGAAGGGTTGATCATTAACCCTTAATAAAATAAAATTCAATAAAAAAAATTTTTTAAAGTCCTTCTAGGATGAGGTCACATCAAATAGAACCGTAGGCGTTTGCAAGGTCTAACCAGACAACTGTTAGATCGCCTTTTTTCTGCTTAGCCTCACGGATCAAATGGCTAATCACTGAGGTGTGTCCCAGACATCCCGAATAGCCTGGAATGCCGCCTTTCTGGGTGGATGTGTTGATACAGTAGTTCTGTGTCATGTAAGAAGTCAGCCTTTTTGCAAGCACAGAAAAGAAAATCTTACATTCCACATCCAGGAGAGAAATTGTCCTGAACTGGGCAATTATGGAAAAAAGCATCCCTCTGCCAATTTCCCACTTTTTTAGAATAGTACCTTTGATCCAGAACTTTCTCAGGACCTTCCGCAGCCTCTGAAGAAGTTTTGGGCAATTTTTAAGGTATGCCGCTTGGGCCTGGGGCAGCTGATGCTTTAGCTTTCTGGATGATGTCCTGGATTTCCTGCCATGTAGGCTCCTTCACATTCAGCTCAATTGATGGTTTTTCCAGTCTACACACAGCACGAATGGTTCCAAGTTCCTGACCCCTCCATGGGTCGCTGTGTGCCATCCGCAGGAACTCTGGCTTTGAGCTAGATAGTATGCCAGATATTTGTTGGCCAAGAAGAGCCCTGGTGAAGCTGAATGGATCTCTCACGAACTGCGCATGCCTTTTCGCTTTCTTCCTTCTTTGCTGTTGAAGATGATCCACCCTCTGGAGTTTACACAGCTGTTACCACAGCATGCTGGTTAAGTCCTTGATGCCTTCTTTTTCGGCTGGTGACCTGGTTTTAAACCTCTTGTTGAGCATCTTTAATTTGCCTCTCAAGCGATGAACCTCCCTTTCCCTCCTATTTGCTTGCCATGGTAACTCGGGCTGACTTTTCCGCTCTGTTGGGCCAAATCATTTCTTAGCTAGATTGTATGCTATGGCTGTGAGTGAGTCTATCTTTCTGTGTACTGGACCTGCTAAGGCAACTTCCAGGATGCCGTCTAGATCATCATCAAACTACATCCAGGAAATTTTGTCTGACGATCTAGACCATTTGACCCTCTTTTTCCTTCACCAATGTATTGGGGTAGCCGAGGGGGCACTCTCTTGGTCTGTTGTTTGGTGCGGAGAGATCTTCAACTCTGTGGGGTGCTTCCTGGCTGACATTCTCTTTCGTCTCACTGGATACCAAGTCCGTGCGCTGCACTTTGGTCACCATTGATCCACATCTAGACCTGCACTGGTGTATCTTGAGCCCTCTATGTTTTTGCAGATTTTTCTGCAATGACACCTTACCGTGAATTCCTCTCTGGTCAGTGTCGTTTTCTTTAGCTTTCTCGTAGTCACGTTTCCTGTCCTGGCCGTTGCTGGTGTGACCATTCCATTGAGTTTCTCATCCTCCCCCCCCCCCCCAGGAAACTCTGGGGGTATTGCTCTTTGTGTTTAATCATAATAAATGGGCAGACTTTTATTTAGATAGAGAGAGAATTCAAAATGCAGAGATGCAAACGGACTTGGGAGTACTTGTGCAGGATACCCTAAAGTTAACCTCCAAGTTGAGTCGGTGGTGAAGAAGACAAATGCAATGTTGTCATTCATTTCTAGAGGTATAGAATACAAGGAACAGGGATGTGATGTTGAGGAACTATAAGGCACTTGTGAGACTACACTTGGAGTATTGTGTGCAGTTTTGGGCTCCTAATTTTAGAAAGGATATACTGTCATTGGAGAGGGTTCAGATAAGATTCATGAGAATGATTCCAGGAATGAAAGGGTTACCGTATGAGGAACGTCTAGCAGCTCTTGGGCTGTGTTCCCTTCTGTTCAGGAGAATGAAGGGGGAACTCGAAGACACATTCCGAATGTTACAAGGCCTGAACAGATTATATGTGGCCAAGTTATTTCCCAGGGTAGGGGATTCTAGGACAAGAGGACATGACTTCAGAATTGAAGAACCTTCTTTTTAGAACCGAGATCCAGAGAAATTACTTTAGTCAGTGGCTGTCCCCCTTAACAATAAGTATTCCTGCTTGAGTACTGTGGGGTGGGGTTGCCTTCCTGGGGGAAGCAACAGTGACCGTGCCTCTGGCACAGAGTCTGGCCCTGTGGCTCAGAAGGGTAGGGAAAGGAAGAGGAAGGCAGTAGTGATAGGGGATTCTGTAGTTAGGAGATCAGTCAGGTGATTCTGTGGATGCAGGAAAGAACTCTGATGATAGTTTGTCTCCCAGGTGCCACGGTCCGGGATGTTTCTGATTGCATCCCCAATTTCTTGAAGTGGGAAGGAGAACAGCCAAAGGTCGTGGTACGTATTGGTACCAACGGCATAGGTAGGAAAAGGGAGGAGGTCCTGAAAACAGGCTACAGGGAGTTAGGAAAGAAGCTGAGGAGTAGGACCACAAAGGTAGTAATCTCAGGATTACTGCCTGTGCCATATGACAGTCAGTACAGGAATAGAATGAGGTGGAGTATAAAGGCCTGGCTGAGGGATTGAAACAGGGGGCAGGGATTCAGATTTCTGGATCATTGGGACCTCTTCTGGAACAGGTGTGACCTGTACAAAAGGGACGCGTTACACTTGAATCGGAGGGGGACCAATATATTGGCAAGGAGGTTTGCTAAAGCTATCGAGGAGAGTTTAAACTAGAATTGCTGGGACCAAACTGAAGTGACGGAGGAAGGGGAGGTTGGCACTCAAACAGAGAAAGCTTGGAGACAGTGTGAAAGGACGGATAGGCAAGTGATAGAGAAGGGATGCACTCAGACTGATGGTTTGAGGTGTGTCTATTTTAATGCAAGGAGTATTGTGAATAAAGCGGATGAGCGTAGAGCGTGGATCAGCACTTGGATCTATGATGTTGTGGCCATTACAGAAACTTAGATGGTGCAGGGGCAGGAATAGCTACTTCAAGTGCCAGGCTTCATATGTTTCAGAAAGGACAGGGAGGGAGGCAAAAGAGGTGGGGGTGTGGCACTGTTGATCAGAGATAGTGTCACAGCTGCAGAGAAAGAGGAAGTCATGGAGGGATTGTCTACTGAGTCTCTGTAGGTGGAAGTTAGGAATAGGAAGGGGTCAGTAACTCTACTGGGCGTTTTTTTTTATAGACCACCCCAACAGGGACAACAAGGAGCAGATAGGGAGACAGATTCAGGAAATGAGTAATTATAACAGGGTTGTTGTGGTGGAATATTTTAATTTCTTAAATATTGATTGACACCTCCCTAGAGTGAGGGGAGTTTGTTCAGTGTGTTCAGAAAGGATTCTTGACACAATATGTAGATAAGCCTACAAGAGGAGAGGCTGTACTTGATCTGGTATTGGGAAATGAACCTGGTCAGGTGTCAGGTCTTTCAGTGGGAGATAGTGATCACAATTTTATTTCCTTTACCATAGCATTGGAGAAGAATAGGAACAGACAATTTATGGAAACGTTTAATTGGAGTAAAGGGAAATATAAGGCTATCAAGAATGAACTTGGAAGCATAAATTGGAAACAGATGTTCTCAGGGAAACGTACAGAAGAAATGTGGGAAATGTTCAGGGGATATTTGCATGGGGTTCTGAGTAGATAAGTTCCAATGAGACGGAAAGGATAGTAGGGTACAAGATCCATGGTGTACAAAGGCTGTTGTAAATCTAATCAAGAAGAAAAGAAGAGCTTATGAAAGGTTCACAAAACTAGGCAATGATAGGAATCTAGAAGATTATAAGGTTAGCAGGAAGGAGCTTAAGAATGAAATTAGGAGAGCCAGAAGGGGCCATGAGAAGGCCTTGGCGGACAGGATTAAGGAGAAATCCAAAGCATTCTACAAGTATGTGAAGAGCAAGAAGATAAGACATGAAAGAATAGGACCTATCCAATGCGTCAGTGGAAAAGTGTGTATGGAACTGGAGGAAATAGCGGAGGTATTTAATGAATACTTTGGTATTCACTATGGAAAAGGATCTTGGTGATTGTAGGGATGACTTGCAGTGGACTGAAAAGCTTGAGAATATAGATATTAAGGAAGAGGATGTGCTGGATCTTTTGGAAAGCATCAAGTTGGATAATTCACCGGGACCAAACAGGATGTAGTCCAGGCTACTGTGGGAAGCTGAGCCTCTAGCAATGATCCTTGCATCATCAATGAGGACGGGAGAGGTTCCAGAGGACTGGAGGATTGCAGATGTTGTGCCCTTTTTCAAGAGAGGGTGTAAGGATAGCCCAAGAAATTATAGGCCAGTGAGTCTTACTTCAGTGGTTGGTACGTTGATGGAGAAGATCCTGAGAGGCATAGTCAGCATGGCTTTGTCAAAGGCAGGTTGTGCCTTATGAGCCTGATTGAATATTTTGAGGATGTGACTAAACACATTGATGAAGGAAGAGCCATATAGATGTATCCCATGCAAGGCTTATTGAGAAAGTAAGGAGGCATGGGATCCAACGGGACATTGCTTTGTGTATCAGGAACTTGCTTGCCCACAGAAGGCAAAGAGGGGTTTTAGATGGGTCATATTCTGCATGGAGGCCTGCAACCGTTGGAGTGCCTCATGGATCTGTCCTGGGCCCCCTGCTCTTTGTGATTTTTATAAATGACCTGGATGAAGAAGTGGAGGGATGGGTTAGTAAGTTTGTTGATGGCACAAAGGTTGGAGGTGTTGTGGATAGTGTGGAGGGCTGTCAGAGTTTACAGTGGGACATTGATAGGATGCAAAACTGGGCTGAGAATGGCAGATGGAGTTCAACCCAGATAAATGTGAGGTGGTTCATTTTGGTGGGTCAAATATGATGACAGAATATAATATCAATGGTAAGACTCTTGGCAGTGTGGAGGATCAGAGGGATCTTGGGGTCCGAGTCCATAGGACGCTCGAAGCAGCTACACAGGTTGACTCTGTGGTTAAGAAGGTATAATTCATCAGTCGTGGGATTGAATTTAAGGGCCGAGAGGTAATGTTGCAGCTATATAGGATCCTGGTCAGACCCCACTTGGAGTATTGTGCTCAATTCTGGTCGCCTCACTACAGGAAGGATGTGGAAGTCATAGAAAGGGTGCAGAGGAGGTTTACAAGGATGTTGCCTGCATTGGGGAGCATGCCTTATGAGAGTAGGTTGAGTGAACTCGGCCTTTTCTCCTTGGAGCAACAGAGGATGAGAGGTGACTTGATAGAGGTGTACAAGATAATGAGAGGCATTGATTGTGTAGATAGTCAGAGGCTTTTCCCCAGGGCAGAAATGGCTAGCACGAGAGGGCTGTTTTAAGGTGCTTGGAAGTAGGTACAGAGGAGTTGTCAGGGGTAAGTTTCTTACACAGAGAGTGGTCAGTGCGTGGAATGGGCTGCCAGCGACAGTGGTGGAGGCAGAAATGATAGGGTCTTTTAAGAGACTCCTGGATGGATACATGGAGCTTAGAAAAATAGAGGGCTGTGGGTAAAGCCTAGGTAGTTCTAAGGTAGGGACATGTTTTGAACAGCTTTGTGGGCTGAAGGGTCTGTATTGTGCTGTAGGTTTTCTAAGTTTCTGTTGTGTCAGAGGGTAGTAAATCTGTGAAATTTGTTGCCAAAAGCAGCTGTGGAGGACAAGTCATTGGATGCATTTAAGGCAGAGATAGATAGGTTCTTGATTAGCCAGGGCATCAAAGGGTATGGGGAGAAGGCAGGGGAGTGGGAATGACTGGAAGAATTGGATCTGCCCATGTTTGAATGGCAGAGCAGTCTCGATAGGCCAAATTCTCCTATATCTTATGGTCTTGTGGACTGCACCCTTAGAGGGCAGAACAGTGCTACTCTACATCATCACCTCAGAATCATGGTCACAGAGAGGCGAGATGGAGAGTAGGCCCTACAGTCAGCAGTTTCACATCTGCTTTCTTTATCACTTTGATGATGAGTTTGTCTGCTCAGACCACAGTAAAGAGAATTCATCTACTTATAATCAGGGGTAAGAACTGTTCATATGGACTCTCAGACCAGCTATGTTGATCTGAGCACTGGCTTCAACTCTGTTTTCCTACTTGAGTTCCATACCATTAACCAGAATGGAATTGAATTTTGGAAGCCAGTAGGACACACAGGCAGCAGCATAACAATGCATTTGGATAATCTCTATTGTATGATTTGAAGAAAAACATTAAACAGAAGGAGGCCATTTGATGGTTGAAAAAGAATGATCCAGACAGTTCCTCTATTCCATTCTAGGTCCATGGCTCTTCTATTGCACAGTGAGTATGTTTAAGTGTGATGAGGTTTTCTGTCTCTACCATTTAGGCACTGAATTTCTGACTTCTACACAGTAGAGGCAAAACAAAATCTTCACTTGCCTTCTGCTCCCTCTGCCAAATACTTGAAAACTATACTTCCTGGATTTTATACCCTCTGCTGAAGGAACTATTTAGTTCCCATTGAATCTACTTCATAGAGGTCAAGACTGTTTCACCCTGAGCATTCTAGCTTCAAAACCATTCCAGGGTACCACATATGAGCTCTATCATGACTTGTCTTTCACGGCAAGAAGTCACTGACACTCGTTGTGCTGGGAAATTGAACTCTATGTTTACCTCAGCAGACCATGCATGGCTGAGCGAGCATGGAAATCTGACAACATTGCCAGTTTCCATGGAGTTCAGAGGTAATGGATAGACCACATAAGACATTCCCATTCAGGGTACCCTTAAGAAACTAGAGCCTTTTGTGAATCACAAGGGTTCTCTCTCCTTAGAAATCCAAGCCATGGTTGACTACAACAAGAAATTTGACACAATCAATTCCAAACATCCAGGAGGTTGTCATGACTTCCCAACTCCACTTTGCCTGCTATCATTTGAAGTTGACATATCTTCAAACTGGGATCCTGAGGTTGTCCCTTTCCTCCATTGGCTTCTGATTCCTGTCCATGTGCCACTTCTTTCAGCTTGCCATCACTCCCAAAAAATCAACAGCACTGCCAGACGTGTGGATAGTGCCTGGCCTGCTCAAAATAAACTTTCATTACCAGCAGCAATTAGCATCTCAGGAGCACATCTTATATCTGCCTCATCTGGTACCATATAGGCCATGATTCAATGTCAGTCTCGCCTGAGAATTTAGAGCCAAGAACTTGCTGGTGAAATCCTTTTCAGTGCATTTTTACCTCTGTTCTGCCATTTAAAAGGTTAACCTTTGTCCACTTATTGAATAACAAAATTATGCCTGAGGGAGACATAAATTTTATTTTTTTCTTACTATTGATTTTATTTATGTTCCATAGATTAAGCAATTCAGATTTTAGATTGACAAGTTAAATATATGGAAATCTCTAATTACAGCAGTTTGCTAAGAGATCCTAAATCAGGAAGCTGCAGGTTTAGCATTCAGGTATTTTTAAGCATGGTGAGCTCTTTCTGTCACTTAGTGGATCAGGGACAGATGTAGCTATAGAAGTCTTATGGAGAAGGTTCAGATGGGAAGAGATGTGCTTTACCCATTGTAGGGCAGAAGCCCTGCTTGCCATTTAGTCCCTTACCTTTCCTTCCCACTGTTCTGCCAGATCTCCATCTTTTCCCCATCTAGACCAAAGGAGGTTCCAAGCAAGTTGCTTCTGACCAAGCCTTCCTGTTCTCCTGTGACAACTTATAACATGTTCAAAAAGGTGGAGCAGCAAAGCATTGATTTTAGACAATATCTAGAATAAATTGTAAAACCATAAGACAAAGGAGCAGAAGTGGGCCATTCAGCCCATTGAGTCTGCTCCATCATTTTACCATGAGCTAATCCATTCTCCCATTTATTCCCACTCCCCCGCCTTCTCACCATAACCTATGATGCCCTGGTTACTCAGATACCAATCAATCTCTGCCTTAAATATACCCATTGACTTGGCCTCCACTGCCGCCTGTGGCAATAAATTCCACAGATTCACCACCCTCTGGCTAAAAAAATTTCTTTGCATCTCTGTTCTGAATGGGCACCCTTCAATCCTTAAGTCATGCCCTCTCATACTAGAATCCCCCACTATGGGAAACAAATTTGCCACATCCACTTTGTCCGTGCCTTTTAACATTCAAAATGTTTCTATGAGTTTCTTCCTCATTCTTCTAAACTCCAAGCAGTACAGTCCAAGAGCGGTCAAACATTCCTCATATGTTAACCCTCTCATTCCCAGAATCATTCTAGTGAATCTTCTCTGAACCCTCTCCAACATCAGCTCATCCTTTCTTAAATAAGGAGCCCAAAACTGAACACAGTACTCCAAGTGAGGTCATATCAGTGCCTTATAGAGCCTCAACATCACATCTCTGCTCTTATATTCTATTCCTCTAGAAATGAATGCCAACATTGCATTTGCCTTCTTCACCACCAACTCAACCTGGATGCTAACCTTAAAGGTAACCTGCACGAGGACTCCCAAGTCCTGTTGCATCTCAGAACTTTGAATTCTCTCCCCATTTAAATAATAGTCTGCCCATTTATTTCTTCTACCAAAGTGCATGACCATACACTTTCCGACATTGTAATTCATTTGCCACTTCTTTGCCCATTCCCCCAATCTATCCAAGTCCCTCTACAGACTGTCTGTTTCCTCAGCACTACCGGCCCCTCCACCTATCTGTGTATCATCAGCAAACTTAGCCACAAAGCCACCTACTCCATAATCCAAATCATTGATGTACAACGTAAAAAGAAGTGGCCCCAACACGGACCCCAGTGGAACACCACTGGTAACCGACAGCCAACTAGAATGGGATCCCTTTATTCCCAATCTCTGTTTTCTGCCAATCAGCCAAGGCTCTATCCACGTATGTAACTTTCCCGTAATTCCATGGGCTCTTTTCTTGTTTAGCAGCCTCATGTGCAGCACCTTGTCAAAGGCCTTCTGAAAATTCAAATACACAACATTTACTGCATCTCCCTTGTCTAGCCTACTTGTAATTTCCTCAAAAAATTGCACTAGGTTTGTCAGGCAGGATTTTCCTTTAAGGAAACCATGCTGAGTTTGGCCTATCTTGTCATGTGCCTCCAGGTACTCCGTAACCTCATCCTTGACAATCGACTCCAACAACTTCCCAACCACCGATGTCAAGCTAACAGGTCTATAATTTCCTTTTTGCTTCCTTGCCCCCTTCTTAAATAGCGGAATGACATTTGCAATCTTTCAGTCCTCCGGAACCATGCCAGAATCTATTGACATTTGAAAGATCATTGCTAATGCCTCCGCAATCTCCACAGCTACTTCCTTCAGAACACGAGAGTGCATTCCATCTGGTCCAGGAGATTTATCTACCCTTAGACTATTCAGCTTCCTGAGTACTTTCCCTGTCATAATGGTGACTGTGCACACTTCTCTTCCCTGACACCCTTGAATGTCTGGTACACTGCTGATGTCTTCCTCAGTGAAGACTGGTGCAAAATACTCATTCAGTTCCTCTGCCATCTCCTTATCTCTCATTACAATTTCTCCAGCATCAATATCTATTGGTCATATATCTACTCTCACCTGTCTTTTACTCCTTATAAAAACTTGAAAAAGCTTTTAGTATCCTCTTTGATATTATTTGCTAGCTTCCTTTCATAGTTCATCTTTTCCCTTTTAATGACCTTCTTACTTTCCTTTTGTAAGCTTTTAAAAACTTCCCAATCCTCTGTCTTCCTGCTAATTTTTGCTTCCCTGTATACCCTCTCCTTTGCTTTTACTTTGGCTTTGACTTCTCTTGTCAGCCACGGTTGCATCCTTTCTCAATTTGAAAATTTCTTCTTATTTTGGAATATATCCGTCTTGCACCTTCCTCACTTCTCACATAAACTCCAGCCATTGCTGCTCTGCTGTCCTTCCTGCTATTGTCCCTTTCCAGTCAACTTTGGCCAGTTCCTCTCTCATGACACTGTAATTTCCTTTACTCCACTGAAGTACCGACACATCGGATTTTGTCTTCTCTTTCTCAAATTTCACAGTGAATCCAATTATGTTATGATCATTGCCTCCTAAGGGTTCCTTCACCTCAATCTCTCTAATCACCTCTGGTTCATTTCACAATACCCAATCCAGTACAGCTGATCCCCTAGTGGGCTCAACAACAAGCTGTTCTAAAAACCCATCTCGTAGACATTCTACAAATTCTCTCTCTTGAGATCCAGTGCCAACCTGATTTTCCCAATCCACTCGCATGTTAAAATCCCCCACAATTATCATAACACTGCCATTCTGGCAAGCCTTTTCTATTTCCTGTTGTAATTTGTAGTCCACATCACTGCAGCTGTTAGGAGGCCTGTGTACAACTGCCATCAGGGTCATTTTACCCCTGAAATTTCTTAGCTCAACCCATAAAGATTCTGCTCCTTCTGATCCTATGTCACCTCTTTCTAAAGATTTATTATCATTTCTTACCAATAAAGCCGCACCATCCCCCTGCCTATCCTTCCGATACACCGTGTATCCTTGAACATTCAGCTCCTAGAGACATGCAGCCTTTAGCCATGTCTCAGTGATGGCCACAATATCATACCTGCCAATCTGTAACTGTACAACAAGATCACCTACTTTATTCCTTATGCTGCATGCATTTAAGTATAATACTTTAAGTTCAGTATTTGGTACTTTTTGCTTTGATTGCACTGCAACTCATTCCAATGGCTGCAAATTTGCCCCATCACCTGCCTGTCCTTCCTGACATCTTTACTGCTATCTTACATTTATTTCTGTTCTCCCTCCTCCTCCTCCACTCTATCATTCCGGGTCCCATCTCCTGCCAAATTAGTTTAAACCCTCCCTAACAACTCTTTTAAACCTTTCCAGCAGGATATTGGTCCCCTTCGGGTTCAGGTGTAACCCATCCTTTTCGAACAGGTCATACTTTCCCCAGAAAAGATTCCAATGATCCAAGAATCTGAAGCCCTGCCCCCTGCACCAGTCTCTCAGCCACGCATTCATCTGCCTGATCCTTCTATTCTTGCCCTCACTAGCATCTGGCATAGATAGCAATCCTGAGATTACAAACCTGGAAGTCTTGCTTCTCAGCTTCCTTCCTAACTCCCAGAAATCTCTCTTCAGGACCTCCTCCCTTTTCCTATCTATGTCATTGGTACCAACACATATCTAGACAGCTAGCTGCTTGCCCTCTCCCTTCAGAATATTCTGGAGCCAATCTGAGACATCCCATACCCTGGCACCAGGGAGGCAACACACCATGCGGGTATCTCTATCAGGCTCATAGAATCTCTTGTCTGTTCCCCTGACTATGGAATCCCCTATGACTACCACATTCCTCTTCCCCCTCCTTCCCTCCTGCACAACAGTACCACAGACCCGGTCACCGTGGCCGTCCCCTGTCAGGTCTTCCCCCTCAACATCATCCAAAACGATATACTTGTTGATGAGGGGGGTAGCCACAGGGGTGCTCTCCACAATCTGGGCATTTCCCTTCCTTCTTGTAACAACCTCCCAGTTTTCTGACCCCTGTAGCCTAGGGATGACTACCTCCCTGTAGCTCCTGTTACTGTCTTATTAATTTTGATAGTTTCCCAGTAATATCACGGGTCATCTTCAGACTTCAATTGCAGGTGACCATCTAAATATTGTTTGAAATCCATGATGCTCTCTTCCTTTCTCAATGGCTGGTGGCTATTGGGAGAAGCATTGGAACAAATGAAATCCACCATATAGTCGTAGGCTCCCAGGTGAGTGCAACCAAGGATTACCATCAGTAATTAGTCATTTACTGAGCCACTGATCAGTCCTTCCAAAAGTTAATTTCAATTCTTTTACCAAGCTAGAACCTTGAATTAAAAACATGATAAATAATGGTTCAGCTCAGAACCCTATCTCAGAAAATTCCTTGTGCCTGGTCCAGCTGCCAAATATTGTCAGTGGAATTATTTTCTCTTCATTTTGAACAAAAAAAAATCCCTTTAGTTTTATTTGGCAATTGAAAAACAGGAGGCAAACGCTTCAGAGTTATTGAAGTCTCAGATGGCTTCTACTTCACAGAATTGTTGCTTCTCATAGTAACACGTACAATGACATTGAAAGCAAATCATAAATATTTGGTAATTGGAAAATATGAGGGAATTGCAGTCACCTCTGTCTGTATATTTATCTGTGGACCAATTCATCTGTTTTAATTAAGTAGTTTAGTGAAAAATGGTGAACAAGGCCTCATCTGTGCTTTAAGTGGAACTGTAAAATTGTTTTGTCACCCTGAAAATGGCTAAATCCTGCAGTGCTGCACTCCCTCAGTACTTCCATGAATTGTATATTTAGCTTGTACGACTACATTTATGGAAAACTATTCCTTTTAACAAGTGAAGTAAACAAAATGTCAATCATCTCCACAGCTTGTAGAAAATGAGATAATAGCCTCTTGTTTGCTTCAGATTGCTTTCACAAGCAGAAATTACATTCCACTTTGGCAAGAATCTGCATTAGATAACATATTCAACACATTGCCTTGCCATCAAAGCAAATCATCTTTAACTACTAATTTGGGAAATACAGCAGCAATTTTTCCCCCCTCACAACACACTTCTCTTTCTGAGTCACCATTTTGTACATGGTGAAAGCATTTCCTTTTAAAGGAACAGTGATTACCACATAATAAAAGTACTACTTACTTCGGGTATAATGGACCGATTGATTACACATGCTTGAAAGTTTCCATTATCTTGGACCTATGAGCAATTATGGCATGAATTTTCTTGGGATTGTGTTTCAATGTTTAAAATTAAAAGAAAGTGCACACAGAGTAGGGTCTGCAGAGGCTTCCAATGCTGTTCTGAAAATATTTTAGTTAAAGTTCATAGGGCATCAAACTACAGAGACTGACACATGCCTGTGTTGGTGTTAGTTTGAAATCATCTTTCGTTTATTAATTGTCGAATATCACTAATCGCATTTATTGTTGTTGACATTTTATTGCAGCTTTAATGCAAAGAGTAATATTAATTTAAAATGTTGCTGAAAGCCTTTGTTATAACAGGGTTTCAATGGTGGTAAATCAAATGATTTTGCCCTTCCTTTCTTTTGCATAATTGAACCTGTTGACATGAATGAGAGTTGATTTCATCATCAACCAAACCTCCAAGCACTGGTCTGCATTACTTTATTTCATCACCATCTGTAGGTAAAGCTTTCTGTAAACAACAAGTGCATGTGAACATTGTAAGATTCCTTTTCTTAAAATGTTATTGCATGCACCTTATATTTTGGATAAACCCTCTGATTAGTGGCAACAAATGAAGAGTCATCTAAAATGGTTTAGTCATAACCTGGTGCTGTTTATTGCTAAGTCCAGAAAGAAATAAGTCACATAGTTCAATAGTAACAATACGCGAGTAATATGTAACACGCAACTGAAAAATAGTGAGTGTAACACAAAATTATCATCTGTCTCCTGTTGTGAGATTTGTGTTTGCAACACCGTACTGCAGTTATTCAGCAACATTTGCACTTTCTTACTGTTAATAATTTTGTATACCCAGCTGTCTTGGTCAACAGTTATTACTGATAAGCACTCAACAAATTAAGATTGATATAGATTGCAAAGTGTTAACATTACAGCCAAGTTTAGAGTGGAACTTCTTTTCATCTGTAAAGTTCACTGCTAGAATATTGATAGATTGGCTCCCATGCTGCTGTTTACTGGCTCTTTAGTTTCCTTCTTACAAATTATTATAAGACAGGACTTCCATTTTGAATCTGACTGTGCTGTCCTCACAGAGTAGCTGACCCTTAGGGTTTGGCAAACTCCTTTTCCAAGTGGATATCTGATTCTGAAATGAAATATTTCACACATAAAAAACGTTAGTCTATAGAATGAAATGTGAAACTAAATGACATGTATTAATTCCTTATGATCAAAAGAGTGCTGCCTAGTGACCAGAGCAGCAATGCTGCTAAGAGAGACATTGCCTCACAGTGATCCAGGTTTAATCCTGACCTCAGGTTCTCGCCATGTGGAGTTTGCATGTTCTCCTTGTGATCTGCAGGCTTCCTCTGGGTGAAAGATGTGTGTAGGTAAACTGGCCTCTGTAAATTATCCTTAGCGCAGGGGTTACCAAGCTGGGGTCTACAGACCCCTTGGTTAATGGTATTGGTCCATGGAATAATAGCTGGGAACCCCTGCCTTAGAGTGTAGCTGATTGTAGGATCTGGTGGGAGATGATGGGAATGAGGACAGAATAGAAGTGCATATGGGTCGGATTTGTGTAATGATGAGTGCCTGATGGTTGATGCAAACTCAAGTCAATTGGAGTTAGTCTAGTATGGGTGAGTATGCAGTATGTTATTGCAACTAGGACTTCAACATACTAATTCTTCTGCTCTGTGCATAAAAATATTGTTCCATAAATGTCAGAAAGCAATTGAGATCTGGCAGGATTTTTACTCTTAAATACCTTATTTACACGCAGGCACTTCAAGGCAAGGTCCTATTTTTACTAATCTTGAATAGCAGCTGATACTTTTGTAAGGATCACCACATCCGAATGTAATGCTTTAATACAAATTTAAACTGCTATTTTCCTCTGGTTTGTTTTGTCTCAAATCTCCAAATGAAGAGGATTTGGGATAAAAAGCAAAATTAGTAATGGGACCTTAAACGGGAGTGTTGCCATGACATTACTAAGCTTCATTTGAATTTGTGAAATCTCCTCAGCTGGTAGTTCCATTCACCAGACTGGCTGGGGTGACTTAATTTAAAGCTAGCAGACTTTTTGTCAAATGCACTGACAAGACTTGAGGTCATTCAAAAAAACTGCTAAACTCCATGCAAAATGAGATGTGTTTTGGACAATGAGTTTGAGACAAGCATTCTGAAAGAAAGTCAAAGGAATTGCAGTCCAGTAGTTTGTAACCTGCAACCATTTGTATTCATCTTCCAAACCCTGTCTGTAATCAGGTAGGTACTATCTGTGGGGATAATTCTGGTGACATCAGATGTGCTCAAGCATCAACCAGCTGAGACAGATTATGTAATGTCAGACCTTTTCCTTTCGCTCATACACTGTGGCATCACACATCCAGCGGTAAGGATGGTAAAATTATGGAACAGTTTCCAAAGTACTTGGTGTTGGATGTAAAAGATTTGGTGGGGATTGATATTTAACCCATAAAAAAAGACAAAAAACAGCTTTTGAAAAACCCGAAGACAAAACAAACTGTTAATGTAGTAATGAGCAAAGGTCTTGGGCACATATACTATGTGCAGCTAGGACACCTGAGGCTTTTGCACAATACGGTATCTGTCAACAGGCAACAGAAAGTGAGTTTGTAAACCTGACAGGAGCAAAGGATTTGGGAATGGTGAGGGTGAAGCACCGCAAGAGGAGTATGGAACAGATGGTGAAAAGGAGTGCCAAAGGCAGGGAGGGGAGTGGCAGTGTAGGTCCAGACACACCCTGTCTCTCTAGTGCTGCCCACTCCCTCCCCTCTCCTTTTCCCAACCATGATTCCCCTCTTCCCGCCCCTTCCACTCATAGTCCACAATTGAGACCCATATCAGGTTTATCATCACTCACATGTGTTAAGAAATCTGTTTCTTTTACAACTGCAGTACTGTGCAATACATAGAATTACTACAGTACTATATAAATGTCTTGGGCACCCTAGCTAATGCTAAGCCATGTCAAAGACTTTTGCTCAGTATTGTAGGCCATTGTTTCTGATTGGCATGGTTTAGCATTATCACTATTATCAGCCTGCAGGATTATGGAATTAAGCTGTCTAGGGTTCAAGAACATAATCGAATTCTCTGTTCAGTATTATATTAAAAGAATGATACACTGGTGGAGATACCACTCATGGGTGAGATGTAAAACTAAAGGCACTCTTTGAGTGAACAATCTCTTGACATTATGAAGTAAGCTTCTAGCACTCACAATTGATCACTGATTGAAGTACGCTTTTTATTGGTCATTGCTGTGCACAATCTGGCTGCCACGCTTCTCTCCATATTATAAAAGTGTCCACATTTCAAAAATAGATCAGTACCTGTGCCATTGTTTGAGATGTGACAGTCCTTATATAAATAGAAGACACCTCCGTTCTATATCCATGAACAACACTTTCAGACACTGTGTTATGGAAAGGTAAGGTGCTTTCCATAATCACTCCAATTTATTCAGAGACAATCCCACCCAGATTACTTCAAAACTCAGTGTCAAGACTAATTTCAATCCTTGATATATCACAAGCTCAACATGGAAAGTGTAACCTTGTCCCTGGGTTAGTTTAGCAGTTTGCAGTCCAGCTGATTGTCCTAGATGGGTTGTGTATTGGAAAGCTGAGCTTGGATATTCAATGTAGCCTTGCATTTGGACTTGACCTTAACAATTTCTGGTTGTCACTTCAAATTCAAATTTAAATAAATGTCCAGAAATATTATAATGACAGCAAATACTTTTATTCTGTAAATTGCATTGTCACAAGTAATTATAATATTTGCTAATAGAAATACCATCTTGTCACACTGTTAATTTCTGCCATTTATGGAAATGTTTGCCCTATATAATAATAAATGCCTTATTCTATCATCTAGCCAACCCCAAAGCGAAACATCCTTATATAAGCACAGATCCGGGAAATTAAAGTAAGTTTTTCTTCAAAGCAACATAGATAAAACAATGCCTGAGGCCTTTGTGCCTGAGAGTTTAGGGCTATACTGCATTCCCCAGCCTGATATTGTTTGTCAGCAGTATGTTGCAGAACCAATGTCTTCTCCTTATAATCTATATCATTGTCTTTGCGTGTTTGCATTGAGATTTTAAAGAAAAGCAGGCTGTCAGTTTCCTGTTAAACATGCCAAAGATAGGAATTAATTAAGGTAGAATCATATCAAAGGGAACAGAACTAAATGTCTTTCATCTGAAACAATGGGGACATGCAGCAAATGACTTCGGATATAGAAGTGGTAGGAAACTGCAGGTATGTCTTGACGAGGCTGACAAAATGGTATCATTGCAGCCCTACAAATATTACCAACCAAGGATATGCAGTTTCTTTGATCGTGTTCCTTGCTAGACAAATAAACTGTTAGACTCAGTGATAAAATTATTTTTTATCTTTTACTTTCATTCTGTAATTTTCAAATGAATATCATGGGATTAACTTGACCGCAAATTGTAGTCTTTTCCTGAACATTGGTAGACAGATTTTATAACAGTCATTACTGAAAGAAACAGTTCAAACTCTGTTACATTTGTAAACTCGGAAAGCTCATTTCCCCCATATATGCTTTAAAGCTACAGTTGCTTGATAAGTAAAAGCTGTTGGCAAGATTTACATTTTGTTCACACATGAAGAACAGGCTTAATACTTTTCCATGCTTTTGAGCTGGGATGTTTAGAATGACAGGTGAGGTAGCTGTACTTTATATTGAGTCAGACCTCAAAAGCAGAGGAAATGTTAACTAACATTACTTGTTTCTACCTTTAAAATAAAGTTTATAAAGGCACATACACTAAATAAGAAGTAAATAGCAAGTTATGAATCAGGAGAAGAGGCTTCTCAGGCTTCCAATTCCATTGTTTAAGAATAGTCTCAGTCCTAGGTTCCACCAGGTTTCGCTATTTTCTGTGATTCTACATTATATTGCTTAGCCTTAAGTGTGCTCAGCTGACTGGATCAGGCTTAATCTGACCATATTGCCACTCTTACTTTGATCATGCTTGGATGTTATGATTCTGCAGAGCTATTATGACTGAAACTCTTAGTGTCACAATCAATCCACAAGGTAGAATAGGTTGTTGGTGGCAACTGTTGCCGGTGCTGACCCTGAGGCCTTTGACAGCTTCTACATGTCTATTTCCACCATTTTTGCATTTCTCCAAAAGTAGAAACAGTACAAATGGATATATGTTTTTAAAGAAGCATGTTAGTATTTTTTAAAATAGTATAAGGTAAAATAAACAAACCACTTACCTAAATTTCGGACAGGAAGTGACTACATTCAAATAGATTTGATTGAGGGACTGGATGTAAAGTGCATCTAGTCCTTGGGTAATCAAGTTGTGTTCGGCCATTGGATTCAGTGGAGAGGTCAGATGCGTCAGAACCTTGCATTCATTTTGCCTCTGTTCTCGATATTGTACTGCTGCATTGCAAAGGGGAGATTCAGCATACTTAGGGTCTCGGCCCAAAATGTCGACTGTACTCTTTTCCATAGATGCTGCCTGGCCTGCTGAGTTCCTCCAGCATTTTGTGTGTGTGTGTGTTGCTTATCAGAATTACTGGCTGGAGATGGTCACATTCTCGGCGTATGCCAGAGCATCCACAGTCTTAGTGGCAGAGAATTTTGACCAGTGACAACTCGAGATAAACATTTCTCTCTGTGGCTTAAGTCGCCAATCTCTGAAACTTTGTCATTTGATTCTAGATTCTATCGATATTCAACTGGTCAATTCTTCTCCACAAATATATATGATTCCCTACCAGTATCAACCTGTTAATGTAAAGATTAACTGTTCATTCCAAATCTTTATTTGCTAATCAGTTTTTAACTCAATTTGATGTGTAACCTCAATCCCCTGAGACCCTACTTTCTGCAATAGCTTTGTGTGCATTAGTTTATCAAATGCCTTTTACATCCATTGCTGCTGCTTTCTCTACCCTGTTCATTGCATCCTTAAAATATCCATTTATATTTTGCACAGGTAAGGCAATATTCCCTCTGCTATTACAATCCTTTCAGTGCTTTATCCCCAGTGATGGGTAACAACACAGCACCTGTGAGACTGACTGCCCTCTAGTTCCTTGTGTTCTCTCTCCCCTTTCCTTCAATAGTGATGTTATGTTTCCTCCTTCCACTCTACTGGGACTTCCAGAATTGAGGTGAGGGAATTCTGGAAAATCATCACTAAGGAATCACTTGTCTGTCAGCAATATATCTACTTTCTCCCCCAAACACTATTTTTGAGATTCCTGGCTTGCAGTCCACTAGATCCAGGGGATCTGTCAGCTTCTAATTCCCCTTTACATTTGCCAGTGTATTTTCACCAGTAGTAACAATTACTTCAATCTTTTACAATAGTTAAGACTTCTTTTTCCCTCTTTTATTTCTATATTTATCAGTCTTCTGCAATAAAGGTGGATTCAAATATTTGGTTATAATCCCAATATATTTTTAACCATCATTATAATATCTCTGGAAGATTGTCTCTTAAGAGTCCCATATTAATTTTTGCAGTTGTCTTCTCTATAAAACTATGATTTTATCTTTCTTATTGATTCACTCTTCTGACACACTTGGTTCTCTTTATTACATTATATCTTTGGGGATCATGTAACCATATCTCTGTAACTGCTATAGGTTAAATTATTTGTCTCTATTTTTTTGCTGCTGATTAGCAGGCATTAGGGTATAACACCTCTAACTTGGTGTTTCTTGAAAGAACTTTGTTTCTCACTGAACAATCAATCTTATTTCTCCATCCCTTCCTGTATCATTCTGTTTATTGTTCTTCACATTGCTGCTTCCTGACCTTCACTCTGACTTTTTGTCTTTCCCTACAAGAACCTTTTCTCTCTTATGAGATAAAGGTTCTTTCCACAGTGCAAGTTTATTTTTTGCCTTGTTAGTCAAAACTCATTTCTCTTTAGTTTAAAAAAATAAACTTTTGTCTTCAGTCTAAACCAATGCTTGATTAGCATGTGGCTCAGGAAGTAGACCTATCATTACCCTTGAGGACCTGCATTCTAATTCTGGCTTTAGCTCATTAAGCTCTCTCAGGTGTGTCTCATTTCTAATTCCACCTATGTTGTTGATTCCTGTGTTACTCATGACAACTAGATTCTCCCTCATTTAATTTATTCCCCTGCAGCCCAGAAAAAATACTGAAGCCTGGCATCAGGTCAGGAATATAACCCTATAGCCACAGTTTCTGAGAACTGTATCTTTTCCTGAATGGTATTATACCCAGCACAACCCTTCCTTTGTTTCCTTACTGGAATTGTCTTGCAGTGAAGTGGCATAGTTGGATTATCTTTCACCCCCCTCCCCACTGTTTTCATTCATGAATATATCAGAAATAGCACGAGCAGACCATCTTGTTTTTCACTGTTCAATAAAATTGTGACTGATCTATTACTTAAATGCTATTTTCCTGCACGTCCCAAATCTCCTGATACCCTTAATATCCAAACATCCCTTGCTCTCTTTTTTTTAATGAACTTATGAGACTGAGCCTCCACAGATCTCCAAGCTTGAGAATTACAAAGATTCACCAGTCTCTGCATGAAGGAATTTCTTCTCACCTTTGTCCTGAATGGCGACCTGTTAGAATACAACTATACATCTTAGTTCTAAGATAGGGGAAAGGTGATACCCAAATTGACCCATAAAATTTCTGTTAAAAATGATAGAAATATGAACAAATTCACTATTCTAATCTAATCTTACCAGAGTGTAGGCCTAATCTAGTTAATTACCTTTATTTGATGAAGGTCTTGGATGTTGGATTCTTATGCCAGGACGGAACCTGATGAATCTCTGTTGTAATCTTTCCAGTGCAAGTGCAGCCCTGGGTGAATAGATCTGATCTGTAAATGGCATTTCCAGGTTGTTTGTCTTAGTCAGTTGACATGATCATTTGAAATGGATGAACTGAGCCTTCAGTCACTGACTTAAAACTACTAGACTTTAAAAGTTAAAACTTCATTGGTTACAAGCTTTTGTCTTCAAAAACGATGAAACCTGATCACTAAATCTTAAAAGTGTTCCTATTATTTTCCTATGAATGAATAAAAATGCTTTAAATGGGCTTGAACTTGAAACACTTCTAAATGAGTGTGAGAACATTACCCTGGTATCTGAATTTGAACAATGCATCATATTTTTAATACAAAAGTAAATATATATGTTTGCAGATGGTGAACTATATATAAAAAAAAGTTTTTGAAAACAGCAGATCAGACTGCACTTTTGGAAAGAGAAACATCTAATGTTTTAGGTTAGAAATTATTCATCAGAATTAGGAAAGAGATGTGAAAAAAGGCATCTTACAGTTTTTTTTTACTTCTGGGGCACCTCAGTGATGACTATCTTGTGCAGCACAGGTTGATGGATATGATTAAATGTTCCCGTTTCAGCCTGATACAGCTGAGAATCACAATTGCTTCCCAGGTGTGTACAGTTAACAAAGATGTCTTGACGTGGTTGAATAATCTATCGCTGCTTAAAACCGATGGAATCAACGCCAATTGTGGCCAGAAGAGAATTTCTCATAGGAAATATGGCTGCCAGTCAGGTAATACAGGTGCAATTAAGAAAAGTGGGTTTTTGACTCCCAATACCGACTATCTTGCTGCCAAATATACAGTATCTAGTAAATAAAATTGAAGATCTCAGAGCTAGAGTGCTGTATCAAAAGGTAATTAGGACCACTTGCGTCCTTTGTTTCACAGAACCCTGGTTAACACCTTCTGAACTAGAAGCAGTGATTTAGATTGACGGGTTCATTACAACTATCAAGTCTCTCAAAAGCAGAGGTGGGGGTGTATGCCACATGATCCACTCCTCTTAGTGCACAATGTTGTCCCAATTCTGCTCACTGGATCTGGAATATCTTGCAATTAAATGCTGTCCATTTTGCCTGCCACAGGAGATATCAGTGATGATTTTGATACATTCCATCTCAGGCCAATATCAAACAGACTCTGGATGATCTAAGCAATAGGACCAACCTGCATGAAAGAGCACACCCTGACAACTTCACCATCATTTTGGGGGGAAAGGTCACTAAATAATTACCATCATCAAATAATGTAGTACCAGAGGAATCAACACACTGGACCGTTGTTACACTACCATCAAGAATGCCTACCATGCTATTGCATGCCCATACTTTAGTAAGTCTGATCACTTGGCTGTACTTCTACTCCCTGAGTCTAGACAGAGACTAAAGGCTGCAGCACCACTAGTGAGGACCAGGAAGGTATGGACCAGAGAAGCAAAGGAGAACCTACAGGACTGCTTTGAATCAGTGGGTTGGACAGTATTCAGAGATTCATCTTCGAATCTGGATGACTATGCCCCAGTCATTACCAACTTCATTAAAAACTGTGTGGACGACTGTGTGCCTACGAAAACTTGCCGTACATTCCCAAACCAAAAGCAATGGATGAACCAGGAGGTTTGTCGTCTGCTGAGGGTTAGATCTGCAGCATTTTAGTCTGGTGACCCACATAACATAAAAACAAACAATTCCAGAGTGACTGATATAGAACCAAAAATTTGAAAGCTCTTTCTCTTGGCAGGTATAAAATGAAGCTTTGATAAAATCTGCTCTCTGGGCCTAAAAACATGTCAAACAGCTCTCCAGCTGAAGATATCTCTATGTACTTTTCATCTTTTCCTGTGTTCATTTACTGTAATCAAATTAAGGTGATGATTAAATTCTCTGATTGCAAATTATTTCCTGGTGTGAAGTAATTCCTAATTTGTCTTATTTGTAAAGACATAGCAAACAGGACCAGGAGTAGGTTAATTGGTTATTCACCCCTCCTCTGCTATTGATCAGGAACATGGTTGACCTTCCACCTCGGTGCCATTTCTTAATTATTCCTGTGCTCCTTGATTGGATTAATTTCCAGAAACTTCTCAATCTCTGTTTAGAGAATTCCAATAACAAGTTCTCTACACTCTCTGTGGTAGAGAATTCCAATGATTTTGCCAGCATCTATATGAACAGACTTCTCCTTATTTCAGTCTTAAGTGACCGGCCCCTTATTTTGAGACAAGAACCCCAATTCCCAACTCTTCATCATGAGAAATATACAGCTAGTCAAGCCTTGAAAGGGTTACATGATTTTTCAATGAGTTCTCCTCTTTCCAGTAAACTCCAGAGCAGGGATTCCCAACCTGGGGTCCATAGACCTCTTGCTTAATGGTATTGATCCATGGCATGAAAAAGTTGGGAACCTCTGCTTCAGAGATACATACCTTTCTGCTCAATCTCTCCTCATTGACGAGCCAACCAATCTAATGAATCTTCCCAGCATTCCCTACGTGGTAAGTTTGCCCTTATTAGAGTAAGGAGACCAAATCTTCACCCAGTTCTCCAGATGCTCCCAACAGGCTCCCAGAAAACTGCAGTAAGTTTTCTTCACTCCTGTACTCAAGTGACAATCAAGTTTATTGGTACATGCACAACTATATTTATACAAAGGCACAATGAACAACCTATTGCAGCAGCGTCACAGGCATCAAATAGGTAGCATTCACAAGAAAAGCAACAATGTTGGAAGAAATCTCAATTAGAACAATTGGGGTGACACAGTATTGTAGTAGTTAGCACAATGCTTTACAGTACAGGCAACGGGTACAATTCCCACCGCTACCTATAAGAAGATTGTATATTTCCCTGTGACCGCTTGGGTTTCCTCTGGGTGCTCCAGTTTCCTCCCACCTTCCAAAGATGTATAGGATGGTAGATTAATTGGTCTTTTTAAATTGTCCCATGATTAGGCTACAATTAATTTGTGGATTACTCAGCAGTGTGGGTTGAAGGGCTGTAAAAGCCTATTCCCCATGTTGTATTTCAATAAATAAACAAATAAGTCCATTTGAGTGCAAAGTGATCAAAGCAGCAAGAACCAAATGGTTGAAGTACCTATTCTTGAACCTGGTGCTGTAGGTCTTCAGGCTTCAGTACTTCCTGCCCAATGGCATGGACCATGCAGGGGTTTGTCGATGACAGATGTTACCTTCTTGAGGCAGCACCTCCAATAGATACTACTAATAGTGGGGACGGATGTGTCCATGATGACAAACCAAACTTTCTTGACCTCCAAAGAAAATAAAGACATCAGTGTGCTTTTCTTGTAATTTTACCTATGTGTGAGACCCAGGACAAATCATCCAATATGTTAACACCCCAGGAATTTAAAGCTGTTAAAGTGTCTCTACTACCAATCTCCCAACGTAGACTTCCTGACTTCCATATACTGTATATGGAATAAAGCAGGAGCCGAAGAGGTGCATCTGTGTTAATGATCAGCAAGTGAGAAATGTTGTTATTAATGCTCATCAATTGAAGTCAACTGGTAAGGAAGTTGAGTATTCAGCTACAGAAGGAATCACGCCTCTTTAATTAAAACTCGTATCATATAAGCCAATGTAGAAATATGTTTCTTATTGAATGCTACACTTGCATATTGGTTTTCTATGATTTGTGCATAAGGAAACCTGCACCACTAGAGCACCATATTAGCCAATCTCCTGTCATATAAAAAAGATACATACTTTCTGTTTTGTTCACCAAATGTAAGGGTAGATTGTCAACATGTCTGGCATGAGCGTGTTTGGCTGAAGGTCCCGTTTCTGTTCTGGACAACTAGATATTCTATGTAGGGTAATTAGATCAGTAGGCCTTGTTTGCTTTCTTGTGTGCTCTCCAGACGACAGGAACGATCTGAGGACCTACTGTATTTTAGAAGCTGTTAGCTAAGGAATCTATTATTACCTTAGCAACCTGTTACAAACCTCTGTGATGTAGATGTTTGGGTCCTTGGGATTTATCCAGCTTTAGTCTCATTATTCTCTCTAGCATGACTTTTTATATACTTAATTCCTTCAGTTACTCATTCTCAATGGACCCTCTAGTATTTCAGTTTTATTGTGTCTTCCATGAAGACAAAATTATTGTTTAACTTCTCTTTTAAGTTCCATATTTCTTATTATAATTTACCCTATTTCTGTCTGTAAAATGCCCACATTTTCCCTTGTGAGTTTTTATCTTTATCAGTCCCCATAGAACTGCTTTATCTTTATATTGCCATTCTTTATGATGTGTTAGTCTTTTTTTTAAGTTTCAAAATGTTCCCAAACATGAGACCATCTGCTATTTCCAGCAACTGCATGTGCTTCTTCTTTACATAGAGTGTCCTTTCTTAATTTCTCCAGTCAACCTCTTCTGTTGGGTTCTGTGCCTTGAAAGTATTAACTGGATGATGTCTTATTGCCTGTCTACCTGTATACCTTTCAGTGTGTTCTCCTAATTATCTGCAGCCAGTTCTGTTGTACATATTAATTTTCCTTGTTTTTAAGATTTAAAACTTAATACAAAATTCTGTCATTGTATGGTCACAAATCCCAAAGACCTCTTTTACAAGATGATCAAAATTAACCCTTTCCCATTACTCAGAAGCTGGTTGTTTCATCAACGCATCATCCTGGAAATATTTTTATGCATTCTGCGAGTTCTTAGTCAACATTACCATTCACTTATACAGTCTATAAGTGTATTAAATTCTCTTAAAATAACTATATTTTCTTACATTCTCCTTGGTACAATCCATATCCAATGTCATATCCACTATTTAGTGGCCTGTAATTGCTATTAGCTCTGTCCTTTTCTGTTTCTGAATTTGACCCAACTTTTACTCAGAAGGAAAATGGAAGACATCCGCCCCTTTAAGTTCATGCTGTTTTTTTTTTTGGAGTATTCCCATGTGGACCATTTCCCTAAATTAAACTGATATTTAATTCTCTATCAAAATCAACTGAGTCAGGTTGATTTTGTACCATTGTACTAATGGCACCACACCACTTTTCTGCTTTATATATCTTTCCTGAATGTTAAATATACTTGAACATCCTGTCACCTGCAGCCCTATTCCCATTCCTTTTATTCCATAATTGACCTTGTTGCAGGTGCTGCAGCTATTCAGATACAGTGACTTTAGTCTTATCCTCCATTGAACTTTGGCTCCTTTTTCTAATTGTCTTTGCTTCTGCCATCTTTTTATTTTGTTTTATACTTCTCAGCTGCCATCTCCTGCTTCATTATTCTCCTTTCTGAATTCTCTTTGAGCTATCATCCCTTAAACACAACCTCTTCTCACCCCTGCACCTCTTTCCGGTGTGAATATTAATTCCAGTCTTGCCTAGGAAAAAATAATTCAATTTATGCAGATACCACATGCCTCAAAAATAGTTCTAATGCCTAATATATCTGGAATTCTCCAACTACACAGTCACTTGCATTATTCTGCTCTTTCTACACCTGAATAATACTGCCTTTATAGACTTGCTTTTGAATCTCTCTCCCAGATCCCAATCTTCTGCTTACAGGCCCTCAACTTCTGTTCTACATATATTATTGGCACTGCTTCAGACCACAACTAGTTATCCATTCTCCTCTTTCAGGATATTTTCAGAATTTGAGTTTTCTTCTGCATTTATCATCTAAAATATAGTTTATCTGCTTTTCTCAATATGTTCCTTCTGGGAGGATTTAGTCCAGATGCTCAGAGGAAGAGCAAACTTTGAAATTAACAGGTAACTTCTGTGTCTAAATTAACAGAAAAGCTTTTGATCTATCCAACCACATAGCTGAACAGGGAACAAAAATTCATTGAGTTTCAAAATTTTTTTACATATCATAACTCTTGAAGTGTAACTTGGGTGAGTTATTTTTAATTCCTCTGATATCTTATTGTATTGTACCTTTATTGATGCTTTCACTTACAAAGCATCTGACTTGCATCCCATTATAACAAACGTAATTGTAGTCAGTCAACTGGTCTATGTGATGTAATTAGGGCTAGCGTCATGGAACATGGGGCAGAGCTCGGTAATCATATCTTCATTCCTCCATCTCATCTCCAGAACATGGTGCAGTCCTCTGAGATGGAACAAAGTAATTTTTGGGAGATGATTTGATTCTCTAGAATATCTGACACCTGGTCGTGAATCAGCTGAGCTTATTCAGTGTGGAGGTTGTACAATTTATTGTTGTGCAGCTTTAATTTTTTTGAAATAATGAATTTAATCAACAGCTCCCTTGAGCTTTCACTTATTTTCACAAATGACAGAGAGCTCATCAGATGCACTTTTCAAAAAGCAAAGTTTATGAAACAACAAAGACAAAGACTAGAGATATTTTTATAAAATCCTTCAATCTTCTTTCTGTTCAGAAAGTTATTTAATTGTCTCTGAGGCTCAGTTGTAACGTCCTCAATGATAATTTAACCTTACAATCAACATCTGACAATGTAGGAAACTATACAATCCTTTGATGTTGCAATACAAATGGACTCAAAGTACACACCTTACCATCAGGTAACTTTGAAGCTTTCAGCGTTCACTGAAGTCAACATTAAAATGAATGGTGTCCACACATTTGCAGTAATCCTGGGATTGCGTCAAGAGTTCGGTACTGTAAAGCTGCATTGACATTTCTGGAAAATGGGTGAAATTGTGATACTTGTGTGGAAAACAGACTAAAAGATTTAGACAGTAAAGGTTCACTTTTACAATTGTAGACTCACACTTAAGTCTTTAATTGTGGATGACTTTTTGTTGTTTATTCTTTGTCCCTTCCAACTCACTTTTTTAATCCAATCTTTCTTTCCCCTTTCACTAAAACAGCTGCTAAATTGACCTTGTATTGAATGTATTACTCTAACTCAATTGATGCCGCATGACTTTCTGCAATTTTTCACTCTGGTTACCCAGTCTTTTCCCTTTTCCTTGTATCTCCGATAATCTGAAGAATTTGCATTGTTTTTGTAACTCCCTAATCAAATTCCAGTGTAAAATTGCACAGTCTGTGGGCAGATGTAAGATACAAGAACTATGATTTTAAAATCAAGTTTAGGAAATCTGTATTCGGGACCTGTATGTAATTCCACAGCTGCCAGGTGACACTCTTTATTTGATGGACCGTTGTTTTAAAGTGAATCAAAAAATTATATCACCATTTTAACAAATGTTGCATCACTGATCATTGGCAGGATTCACTGCCAGAAAACCTGTGAAAACAAATTGCTCAACACCTTCTTTTACATTGTTGAAGTATTTTATGGTGCATAATGAAGACTTCTACATATGGTTATTGACTTAAATCACAGGACTAGTAAAGCAGATAACCTGGACTAACAATCTGCAGACATAATTCAAATCCCATCACAGCAGCTGTGAAAATTAATTTTATATATTTTTGTTCTATTTTAACGCATAATTATTGATGGCTGAAAAACTATCAGAGTGTTATGGAAACTTCTTTAGTTTCTATCTGTCCTTCAGGGATGGAAATCCATTATGCTTTTTTAGTTGAGCCAATCCCCTTTTTAGGCAGTCCTTTAGCACTGAGGATGACTTGCTTACATTCCAGTTTGATGCATTCTGGGATGACCAATAAGGGCAAAATTGGAACCACAGACTCTTCCACAGATAGGGCAAGAGAAGCTGATAGTTTGTGAAGTGATGTGTTTCTTTAATTACACAGAGACTCTGATTGCCGTAAGCTTATCAACACCACACCAACTGCTGCTCATCCGTTTCCCTAGGGGGCTTTGAGTTTCTCCCTCCATCTGCCTGCTGACATCTCCCTGTGATGGAGTTGGAAGTACAACATGTGTGTTAGGAGTCTGGTTTAGTATGTATGAACGATGTGGTATACTCAACATAATTGACTGAGTGTAACTTATGCCCCAGTGATAGGGATTTGTGCTTTTGGGAGAGAACACTGACATTGCTTTCTTTATTCTTTCAAGAATTTGGTAAATGATGTGGATAAAGCATTCGTAATTTCTTTAAGTGACTGAAAGTGCCTGCTCTAAATTAGAAGCACAGCAGGGATCACTGCTGCCCAGATTACATTAAGCACGAAGCCGGGTCTCAGGTCTTAAACAACTTCATCTTCAACCGACAAAAGGCTTCACTGGAACATAGAATGTGATGATGAATTTCATCATCCTTGGTTGCCTTCATCAGGAAATGACTCTAGAGTGGCCCATGATTTCCCAAAAGCCACTGAAAATCCTTATTATCAGAGGGTAGTGTTGTATATTGGGGACAGTAATTGAGTAATAAGAAAGGTAGAAAAGCAATGTAAGGTATTGTGCTACAATTCTAGAGAAAGTGCAGAACAGGAAGACAAAAAGTTCAATGGTCATGGCGAGGTGAGTTGAGAAATCAAGAATTCATCTTTATTGCATATGAATTCCATTCAGAGTCATGATAGGGGATAAAAGCTCTCCCTGCATCTTGTAATACATGTTCTCAAGGTTTACCACCATATCCAAGGTCAACAAGTATAATGTAGGCACCCAGTGATAACCATCGATATCCACTTTCTCTAAGCAAGTCTTTGGTGGCTCATTAACTTCCCAGCACAGTATTCTCCCCACATTCACATCTACACCACCTCCAGACAATCCCATCCACCTAATCTAGGACCAAGTTGCTGCCACCAGTTAACCTACCAACCTGCACCGCTTGGGATGGGAGAGGAAACTGAAGCATCAAAAAGAAAACCCACACAATCATGGGGAGAATGCACAGATTCTCTAGAGATATCAGAGGTGAGGATTGAATCCCACCTCTACTAGCGGAACCATTCTGCTCACTTACAAGGAATTGGAGACCAAAACCAATCCTCCAAAGTGCCAACGTTGATTGTTTGTGTTTTATAATATTTTCTTATTCTCCCACTGAGCTCTGTTTGTATTACCTCTGCCAACTCACCCTGAGCCCCTTTTGCTTGCCTCAGTACAAAGGGATTTGGTTTTGCCTTGTTTCTTCAGTTCAGAGGTTCATTAAACTCACTCCAGTAATGCTTACTCTTGTTTCTAGTGTGGTGTATTGGGTGGTCCCTGGACTTATGCTGTGGAGAATACATCCATTCACTTGGCCTTGCAGCATTGATTTACTGAACTGAAACCAATATCGATAAAATATTGCTAAGCTACCCATGTAACCAAGGTAATTTGAACTCCATCAAACCTGAAGTTATTAGGAATATACATCAGCGGGCCAAAACAAGACACACCCAATATAATATCAACATCTTCCAGTTCATTAGAGTTTTTTGTCATTGGTGAGGACAACGAGATTGCAGTTCTAATCCATTCAATACAAAACTGCATACTGGCAATTCAATTACTAAAAGCACAATGACTAGATTTAAAATAACATCTGAGTTATTTAGAATGACATCTGGGTTACAACTGAATTAAAAACAAACAACTCTAAAATTAAAAGAAACTGTGGTTGCCCAATACAAATATTGCACATGCCTATGTTATAAAATACAATGATTAAATATAAAATAGCTTCAAGAATTAACGCTGAATTAAAAAAAAAACAAAGAGCTCTGAAATCAAAGGAAGGTAGCTGCCCCATTTAAACCAAAATATTGCACTGCCTATGTCTTATGCTTTGAGATTATCTATGTGTCTATGGACCATGGTCCAGAGGGGAATTGTTCAGTTTCACGACAGCCCTAGGGAAGGAAGCTGTTTTTCAGTCTGGATGCCCATGCAAAGATGTTTCTGTATCTCCTGCCAGATGGTAGGAGATTGAACAGGTGATTACTGTGGTGAGATGAGTGCATTTCATCATAGACAGTGTGAACTGTAGATGGTTTCCGTATCTGGTAGTTGTGTCCAATGATGTTCTGTGCACTCATTCCAGATCACTCGTTGAAGTGTTTCTGGTTGATCTTGTTGCAGCTAGTGGATCATGGTGGCAATGCAGTAGGTCAGTATGCTCTCAATGGCACATTGATATGGAAGTTTACCGGCAGCTTTTGAAGGAGATTTGCTCTCTTTAAATTTCAAAGATCATATAGGCGCTACTGAATCTTCCCTACCATCAAGGTGGCGCTTCAAGAGAGCTCCTCTGTGATGTTCACTCACGAAACTTTTAAACTGGAGACCCTTTCCACTGCTTCACCATTTCAGTAGTGTAGTTTATTCTTACCTTCTTGATCTCCTGAAGTCGATATTAATTTCTTTGGTGTTTTCGATGTTCACTGAAAGGTTATGGCTGTTGCACCATTCAGACCGTTTCTGCACCTCCTGTCTGGATGCTGGTTCATTTGTAAGTGAGATACGTGCAAGTCATGATAGGTCGCCACCTGGTTTAAGCCCATAAGTACTTCGTAGAACTTACAAAATTGAAGAAAAATGACTTCAGGAGTGGTTATTAATGTATGTAATGTTCTGGGGAAAATATTTGCATAACACTGAAAATTAAGCACTACGCAATTGAATTTTCAGGTTATCAAGATACTAAATCTGCCACAGACTTTAAGGAGAGGTACCCTGAGGCTCGTAAGCATTAACAGGTCAACAAAAGAATTGAAGCACACCAGGGAGCCCTTGTGTAGTACATATTGTATGATTCACATGAAAAAGCAGATAATTATCTAAATAAAGAGAAGTTCATAGGCATTTAAGTATAGTCGTCTACGAACTATAATTTTAGCAGGCAAATCCAACACAAAGATAAACAGTATGTTACCGTGTTGTAAAAAGTCTGGAGTTTAAGAATAGAGAGATTTTGCTACAGTCATCGAGGATGTTGGTGAGATCAAGCTGGTGTACTTTGCACAGTTTCAGTCCCCTTACCTAAAACATAGTAGCACTGGAGACACTGCAAAGCAGAACCACCAAGCTAATTCCTGGAATGAGAGGACAATACTGTCAAGAGAGTTTCAGTCTGGATTTCTTCGAGTATAGAAGATTGAGGGATGACCTTATACAAACATACAAGATCTTAAGAGGACTTGAAAACAGGATACAGATTGGGATGTCACTGTTAGTGGGAGATTCATGAACAGTGGGAAATAGCTACAAGCTAAGGGATTGGTCATTTAAAACTGAGGTGGACTGAGATTTCTTCTCCCGGAGACAGTGAATCTTTGGAATTCTCTACCCCTGATGATGATAGCAGTCAAATTATTAGATGTATTTAAGGTGGAGATGGGCAAACATCTGAAAGGTTGAGGGACAAAGGGTTACTGGGAACTGGCACAAAAGAGAATGTGGGGCCAACATAGAACAGCCATGATCATACTGAACGTTAGGATAAGCTTGAGGGCCTGGTGGTCTACTCCTGCTTCTATTTTCTTGTGTTCTGGTGAAGAATTGTACTTTCACCTGCAACTGCTTGGGACTGTGTTGTTGTAGCAATGTACAAAGTACAGGATTAAATTGCTAAAAATACTCGAGGTCAGCTACATCTGTGGAGAGAGAAGAAATTAATGCTTTGGCTCTGTATTATTTTACCAGAACTCAATGAGAAGATTCAAAAAGGTTAACAATGGATGGTCAGCATTGATTTCACAAAGAAAGGTCTTCTGTGATGGAAATTTAGAGGGGAGATTGTGGTAATGCAGCAGGGAGGATTAAAATCCAGAGCTTCAAAAAGGTGTTTAATATGTTACCACACAATAGATAAATGAATATGGTCAGAGGATGCAGAGTCAGGATCTCTGGTTTTAAAACAGGATACAGAGAGTGGGAATAAAGAGTAGCATTGAGAGAAAAAAATGAGTAATAGTGTGCCACAAGGAGCAGTGTGGGACCACAGCTGTTCACAATTTGCAATAAAACTTCTGACCATGGGATCAAAGATACTAAATTAAATATTGCTAGGAGTTTTGGTTGCGTAAGAATATCAGTACTGTAATATATTACTGCAGAACATTTATAAACATCCAGACTGGACATGTGATTGGCAGAGATGTACAAAGCAGTACAATGTTGTGTGAGACATGAGGTCACATATTACTTGGAAGCTAGCAGTCTGGTAGGTTGAAACACAAAGGGAATACAGATACATCAATGATAATAAAAACTGCACTGCCAAGAAAAACAATAAAGAAAACCAAATACTTTGAGTTGATTTTAGAGGACAGAATCAATAAGTGGCAAGAATATGTTGTCTTTTTGAACCCCGATTAGATCACATTTGTACAGTTCTGGTCACAGCATTATAGGATAAAGGGTGCAGAGAAGATTTACAAGAATAATACCATAAATGCAAGAATATATAAAGCAGGAATAGAGCAATAGACCAGATTTCTTTTCCATCATGTGAGACATCTTCAATATCACATGAAATCTTATAAAATCATGAAGAATTTTTTCTTTTAAGCAGCACAACTAGAGACTATCGACCACCAAAATAATATCCAACAGGGAATTTAAAAGAAACATACAGTTTATACCAAAAAAATGATGAGATGAGGTTTAATACCACAAGGAGTAGTTAATCAAAGTGTTCCAGATGTTTTGTAAAGAAAACTGTAAAGAAAGCATTACAGCAAAATGGGAATGATATATTTACGTGAGGAAAAATCATAAGTATCAGGATGGATAGATAATATAGCTTTTGCTGTGTTATATATCACATGTAAACATATGAAAGATCAATGTGCTACAATCTTAACATTGCAGTACTTCCATCAATTTCTGGAAAGTGCAATAATTCACTCCTCTTAAATGAAAGTGATTTCAAACTTGGACTCCGGATGACATGTTCCAGGATTTCGACATCAGTTGTAGATTAGGGACTTTAATGTCAGTAATGATCCCTTCATGTCATGTCAGGTTCTTTGATCTCCAAGTCTAATCATTAATACAAAGGTGAGTAATCCGGATTCCTCACAGCTGATTTAGTGAAGAAGCATACTCAGTGTGAGGTAGACTCTACACTCCATCTCCCCTCAATGGAAAAGTGATTCTGCACTACTATTACTCAAATTCTGTAAGTTTTCAGTTTGGGCTGATAGGTTTTAATAATGTAAAGGTCCTTCATAAATTGCAAAAAAATCTTGATTGAGGCAATAGTGGCATTATAATCAAGTTAGGAAACACAGATCATAATTAATTCATGGATACCTTGTTGTGTTTTGAAGTAATTAATTTCTACATATCATGCTCCAATTGAGAAACATTTGGTTTTAAAGAGTGAAAAGTATGCACAGTATTAATTACATTCTTTAAGAAAAGACAGAATGATGCTGAAAATGTTTCAACTTATCAATTTGTCAATGTTTTCCCAACTCTGATATCTCAGTATTCAGAAACTGCTTGCATCAAGGACTATAATTTCCCCTCTCTCTCCTTCAGACAGAAGAATTTTGTGACTGGCATCCCGCAGCAACTGCCAGATGGAATGGTTGCCTCAGCTCTGCCCAGCGAGAGCCAGTGCCAGGAAGAACTATCTGAGCCTGTACCAGATCCAGACTACCTCACAGGTCAGTCCGGCTTTGCATATTCCGTTTCATGCTTTGCTGAACAGAATTTGAATGTAATAAGAACCTAAATCAATTTGTATTTGACTAGGTAAGGTATAATTGATGGCTCAATATTCAATAAACCATCGTTATCGAAATGCAAAAAAAAAACACCTGATGCCAGACGCTTCAAATACAGATCAGAGAGAGCTGGGAATACTCAGCAAATCAGGCAGCATCTGTGGAGAATGAAGCAGAATTAACATTACAGATTAATAGCCTTCCTGTAGTAGTGATGTCCTTTTCAATTACAGACCATAGCTGCTGGTTATGTGAAATTATATTTTTGCAGTCAAAATTTAACTAAGAATTAGTAAAGAAAATAAAAAAATTATTACAAACCAATGTACACAAATTTCATTGTATACACCACAGTGTCAGTGCTAAGGCTGAATTAATAATTAAAATCATTAATAATGGTGATTCTAGATATTTCCATGCATGAACTCTGTCAATGTACTGCAGCTGTAGCAATGATAATTATTTTCTTTACACAAGAATTAAATTTATTTTACACTATATTGTACACTACCTGATGTGTTGTTTGTGCTGTGGCTTTAAGAAAATAGATTGTAAATAAATTATTTATAGATTATAAATAAATTTATAAAAATTGCACTGGCAGCAGCCAAAAAAGCTATTGCAGTTACTTGGAAATCGGATACACATTTAAGTATAGATTCTTGGAAGAAAGAAATCTATGGTTGTATTCCATTAGAAAAAATTACTTATAATTTAAGAGATAAATATGAAACATTTTTGAAAATTTGGAGCCCTTATTTACAAAAGACAGGATTAAATATATAGATGCTTTTAAGATGAAACAATTGGTTATTAGGGGAAAGAAATAAATATACATATTAAAATTATTACGAACTCCATGGAGCATGTGGAGATCTTCCAACCACCAGGCATTCTTTCTTTCTTTCTTTCTTTCTTTCTTTTTTTTTTCTATGGGGCAGTTAGGGGGGAGGGGTTAAGGGGAGGGGGTATGGGTTATATACATTGTTTTTTCATACTTTGTAATCATTTAAAAATGCAATAAAAAATTATTAAAAAAAAAAAAAGAAAATAGATTGTGGGGAATGGCAAATGTACTACTACATTCTAAGCTATGCTAGTGGTCAAAGCAGAAAGACGCAATGGAAGACCCTATGATGGAATTCCGTTTCAGATAGGAATCCCCACATAAGACCTACCAAATGTTAGAGAGCTTGAGGTAGATGAGGCACTCTGTGAAAAAGAAACATACTGGAACAGGATTAAACTATTGAACATGCTGACCATTTTCTGTAAAATTTTTATTGACAGACAATGCAGGGCAGGCCATTCTGGCTCTTTGAGTCGTGCTGCATTGCAACCCTCGATTTAACCCTTGCCTAGTCTTGGGACAACTTACATTGATCAATTATACTGGTTGATTGGTTGTCTTTGCACTGCGGGAGGAAATCAGACCACCCGGAGGAAACCTACAGTTGCAGGGAGAGCATACAGATTCGTTACAGGCAGCATCAGGATTTGTACCTGGGTTATTGGTATTGTAAAATATTGGCTCTCCAGACACATTTGATTCATATCTTAATTTCTAGCCTTTTTTTTTGTCTTAACTGAGAGAAGTGTAAGAGTTCTGTTCTTGAGATTTTCACTTGATCCAAATAAAACAATCTATTTTTCTGGAGAAACAAGATTCCTGCTATTGAGTGAAAACAGATTCCTGACAGCTCCTGCACTAATGTTAGGCTGTGCTTTCTGAATCTGGATTCCAATAGCTCTTGAAATAACCTCTCTGAATCTGCCCTTTCTTAAACTCTGTTTTAACTCTTTTTTGTCCAAGAAGATGTGCCTGTATACTTTTACATGACCCCACTTTAAAAGCCCCTTTCAGCCACCTTGGGCGAATTGAGTCATTGCATCTCTCTCTCTTCGGCACATCCATGCAGTTCTGTTAAATGTAACCATTTGCCGGCAAGCTGATGTTGTGTTTCCAGACAGCCTTTTGGTGCCATCTGGAGACATGTTTTGGAAACATGCATTCTGAACTGCTTGGGAACTAACCGTGGGCTGGGGAAACAGAATCAGAATCAGGTTTATTATCACCAGCATGTGTCGTGAAATTTGTTAACTTAGCAGCAGTGGTTCAATACAATACATAATATAGAAGAAAAAACAAAATAACAACTAAATAAGAAAACCAATTACATTATATGAATATTGAATAGATTAAAAATCATGCAAAAACCAGAAATAATATATATTAAAAAAGTGAGGCAGTGTCCAAGGGTTCAATGTCCATTTAGGAATCGGATGGCGGAGGGGAAGAAGCTGTTCCTGAATCGCTGAGTGTGTGCCTTCAGGCTTCTGTACCTCCTTCCTAATGCTAACAGTGAGAAAAAGACATGCCCTGGGTGCTGGAGGTACTTACTAATGGATGCTGCCTTTCTGAGACACCGCTCATTGAAGATGTCCTGGGTACTTTGTAAGCTAATACCCAAGATGGAGCTGACTAGATTTACAACCCTCTGCAGCTTCTTTCGTTCCCCACGCCCCATACCAGACAGTGATGCAGCTTGTCAGAATACTCTCCACTGTGCATCTATAGAAGTTTTTGAGTGTATTTGTTGACATACCAAATCTCTTCAGACTCCTAAAACCCTGGCTTGCTCAACATTTCTTCATAAGGCATATTCTCTGATCCAAGCAGCATCCTGGTAAAACTACTCTGACCCTTTCCAAAGCTTCTACATCCTTCCTATAACGAGGCGACTAGAAGAGAATGCAATACTCCAAGCAACACATAATGGTCCTGATAAAGAGGCTTTGCCCAGAACATCGACTGTACTCTTTTCCATAAATGCTGCCCAGCCTGCTGAGTTCCTTCAGCATTTTGTGTGTGTGGATTTCCAGCATCAGCAGATTTTCTCTTGTTTGTGATTGCAATACTCCAAGTGTGGTTTAACCAGAGTTTATAGAGTTGCAACATAACTTTGCAGTTCCTGAACTCAGTCACCCAAACTTTTTAAGCACCCTATCAACTTGTGTAGATTTACTTGTGTAGATTTGGACTCCAAGCTCCACCTGTTCTTCCAAACTGTTCAGAATCCTGTCATTAGCCTTGTTGTCTGCCGTCAAGGTCAATTTTAAAAAATATATCATTTCACTTTTCTGGATTGAGCTCCATCTGCCATTTCTTAGCCCAACTCTGCATCCTGTCTATATCTTGTTGACAACCTTCTGCACAATCCACAACTCCAATCTTCATGTAATCTGCAGACTTACTAACCCTCCTATCTATGTCCTCATCCAAGATTTCAGTTTTCTTTCAGCATTAAAGGAAGTAAAATTGCATTTATGCAGCACTTTGCTGAGCTTAGAACATCTCAAGACAATTTGCATCCAGTACATTTTGAACAGTAGTTACTGTTGATTAATTATAAGGAATGATATACCATGAGTAAATCTCCTAGGTTTTCCTTTTGTTTTACAAAGGCCCTGGCATTTAAGTTGAAAGTGTGGTGAATTATAGGAGCCCTCTTTCTATGACATGTACAGAGGATCTTTAGTCGTTTTCTCCATCTGGGACATTTTACTGACCTAATCTCAGCTCTATTAATCTGCTCTGTAATTTATTCAGGCAATAAAAAAAAGCCTAACCTTTCTTTATCAGTCCCCAAGACTCCCAATGGGCATTTCTGCTTCTCTATATCGTGTCCTTTGCAGCTGTTTTATGTTATGTATGAGTACGTGTGACTTGTCTGACTAGAAGAGGCAAGCTATTTAATTCTGAGCACATTCCGTATTAGAGCACTTCATTACCTACTGTTTTCAGTGAACGATATGTTGTTTTGCTCAGATTCTCTCTCCTGCTAAACTATTTAAATGACCTTTTTGGTGTAAATGTACATAAATGAATGAATAATAAATATCTGCAAAACATGCACTACAAGTTTGTGTAATTAGCTTGCACTGAAGGAACACAGGAATGATTTATCTGACCTGAAGAAGATAAGGATCTTGGAGCATATGGAAATTTTCCAGTTGCATGCTCTGACTCTGCTCTCTGGAAATTAATAAGGTGCATCCTGCTTTTCAGTTTCGCGTTATTCAGATCTTAATTTCCATACCTCACCGAAGAGAGCATCAGAACACGAGATATGGAAGGAAAGTGGGCCATCGCTTGCCTGTGTCTGCTCCACCATTCAATCAGATCACGTTTTATCTCTGCATACTTTTATTCTCCACTAATCGTATATCCCTTGATTCTTTTAATAGCTAAAAATCTGTCAGGTTGTTTCTTAGCTATGTCTGAGCCTCAGCTTCTTTGAATGGCCAAGCCTTTACTCTGAATCTAGGGATGTCAGCCAAAGTAAATACCATTGTTTCAACTACTCTGTCAAGCCCTGCAAAAAAGCATGTACGTTTCTGAGATCACTCCTCAGCACCTCCTGTATTTTGGAAAAATCTGTCGCCTTAGGACTCATTCTTTACTGCCAAAATTCTTGACATAATGGTAGATTAAATTTTGATTTATTTCATCAGGCTGGCAGCTATTGAGATGTAGGTTACACAGAGGCTACCTGTGTTAATTTTAATAGTTAATCAGTTTTCACCAAGAAATGGACAGGTTTCCCAGGCCTTCCAGCTAAAAGGGAGAGGGAAGGGTTAAGTTAATAGTAGAAGGATTTGTTAGCAGCTGTTGGACAAGGAGGAGAATGAAGCTTTGAATCAGCCAGTCAGTAGAAGTTATTGAACTCCCACCCTCAACCCCCAATCAAACTTATACCCAGCGGGCCTGGATATCCTTTTCCCCGATCTCTTTCTGCTCTGTTGTGTTCTCAGAGGCTTCAGCTTTGTGAAGCAGATTCCCACTCAGCACTTAAAAGAACCCCTTAGTTAAATTCAACAGGATGCCTGACTCACCTTGTTTCAGTTGCCTCCAGGCTGAAATCTAGCTGTTTTTCCCTCTAGCTCAAAATGTTCTTGCCTTTATTTAGTGAGCCTTGATAGTAGTGTGAATCTTGTTAATGCATGGGGAATTTAGTTTCACACAGTGTTATTTATATAAATAAACCAAATTACACCAATTGCAATGAAAATGAACTTACTTCCAGAGACAGCTGAAGATAACCAACTGTTGTTGAGATGGTGGAAATGTTGCTTTAAGGAGATGAAGCTGATAAAACAAGTAGACTTTTTCTTCCATAATCCTAGTAACTCAGATGATTCCCAGCTTTGCTTTTAAGGGGCAGAGACTCTTTACAGAACTTCTCTTCTGGCAGTTAAATGAAAGAATTTGTTTTCTCTTTGAGAGAAGAATCAGCCATGTTGCCATCTTTGCATGATGACGTGAGATTTTCTCATCAACTAAAGACTGTCTAACCTGAAACTCTGATGCCTAGTGTCTGTTAAACAAATGCAAGAGTGAACCTAGATGATAACCAACAAGTGAAAAATCATAAGGGATTAAAATTGACTGACAGCTTCCATAAAACACAAGCTGATATCTCAAAATCATACCTTTTCTCATACCTTAACCAGCGATTGACCTAACAAGCCACAGGACTGAGGGCAGATTATTTTTTCCCTGCTTCTCAGAGAAGCTATTAGTTTGTGATCTGTATCAGATATTCAGATTTATTTATTTCACATATCTACATTGAAACACATGAAATGTATCATTTGCGTTAACAACCAATACAACCAAAGGGTGTGCTTGGGCAGCTCAAGTGTTGGCACACATTTGGTGCCAACATAACATGCCAATGTTGTTTGGCAGAACAACAAAAGCAACAGCAAACAACAGCAAAATAAGTCCATTTTCTCCCTCCCACCCACAGACGGGCCTCCAACCCCGGGTCAGCCGATTTCTGAGCATCCAACCTCCAGTCACTAGTCTGGATTCACATATACCAGGCAACTGACATCCAAACAACAGTGTCAGAGGTTCTTCGACCATCTGGCCTTGTCTTCTGGACTTCCGTCTTTGACTTTCTGTATTGATCCTAGGACTTGTTAATTATGGGCTTTGAACTCCCAGCTTCACATTCCTGACTTTCACAGAACTCTACCCCTAGGACTTGCTGACCTGGGGAGTCACTGATCTCATTCTTCCAGCCCGCACAGGCTTCTGATGCTGGGACGCGTTGACCTAAAGGGGACTTACTGAACTGGGCAATGTGTCACCAGGCCTCATCCAGGATCCACCAACTTCACTGACCACAGGGATCTCAGCAGCTGCCGCCCAACATTCGTCCTTGGAACTGGCCGGCCTTCTACTGCAGAGTGCTCGGACCCGGCCTCCGGCTCCAGCCCTGACACTTCATTTACTGTCTCTTACCTCCAACTCCCCCTCATTCCCGAAACACTTCATTCCCTCAAACCCTAACTCCCCTCATTCCCATCAACCCTACGCCCTAACTCCTCATTCCCCTCAAACCCCACAATCTCCAAACCTTAATCCATAACTCCCCTCATACCTGTCCTAAATCCTAACCCTGCGCTGTCTCCAACACCATCCCTACAAGCCTAAAAGTACAACGTAATCCGAGACATTACCTCAATACACATCTCAGCTCAGTGGCTTCTTGACTGCAAGTCTAACTTTCATTTGCTGAATTGCTTTAAAGTGATTCTGTTATGATTATAGCAGGAAAACTGAGACTTTTTAGTCATTTCTTTCACACGTCTGTAGAGTAGCTCCTTGAACAAACTAACACCATTGTTTGAGACCGAGCTTAAGGAGTTGACACTGAACTCTACAGCGCATAGCAGGCCATTCAGCCAGCTGATCTAATTCAATAACAAGGTTCAAAATCGAAGATATGTATTCCATCCTTTAACAAAGAACTGGCAAAACAATCTTGAAGTGATATTAAGCTTAATTGAGCAAAATTAAGCAATTACTAAAAGATATCATACCTGGCAGTCTCTTATTTCCAACTGACTCCAACCCAAAAATCAAAGACAAAACGTTAATACGTAACTAAACCCTTCATTTTTACCACACCTCCACCCATGTGACTTAACTACACAACACAAAACACAATGCAGACACATGTTTCCTACAATATATTTTACTCTTCCATTTACTGTTGGAGCTTCAAAGAACTGAATGCAGTCATTCACCATATGGATGAATTTTTTCCATCTCTCCTCATCGCTCCCTACAGCCCAAGGTCACACTGTTAATCTTCTTTTTCACATGCCTGATCCAAATTCAAGCTGTCCTGTCTGTTTCACCCTGGTTCATGCCAATGTCTTTGATCCTTATCCTTGTATTGCTCTGCCATCTTCCCGTCATCTCCAAAAGTTGATGTAACTCCCAAGAATACCCAAGAAATAGGTAATGAGAATATATGTGCTATATTCATTAATAATTTTGGAAATTTCTCTTGGGTGCTGTGTAGTTAGATTTGATAAATGTAATGGTTAGCACAATGCTTTATACTGCCAGTGACTGGGGTTCAATTCCTGCTGCTGCTTGTAAGGAATCTGTACATTCTCCCCGTGATCACTCTAGTTGCATCGGTTTCCTCCCACTATCCAAAGATGTACTGCTTGATTGGTTAACTGGCCATTGTAAATTGCCCTGTGATTATACTAGGATTAAATCAAGAGATTGCTGTGCACACATGCCTTGAAGGGCCTATTCAGCACTGAGTAAATAAATAATCATTCAATGATTAGAAAGAAGATAGAGGATGAATCCAGATAACTCCCAGGTCTTGAAGTTAATGGAAGACTATCAAAGAGAAAACAATTGAACAATTGAATGTACCGATCTGATGGATAGATAAAGAGCTGTGAATAGTAGATCATGCTGGACTAACTTTTGTGGTATGTGATTAACAAAAAGGAAAGGGATGTGTCTCAGCTCATGATCAGTGGATTTCCGGAACTGATAAGGTTTTGCACAAGACACTTCGCAAGAAAATGTAAACACATAGGTGGGAAATTGTCTGGTCAGAAATATGGATGAGAATTAAGAACATGGGCCCTGGCTAATGGACTGAAACAGAGGCTTTCTCCTGAATAGTTACCGCATCCATCACTGTCTTATTATATCAATACCTTATGAGAATGAATAGAAAACTGCATATTAAAATTTAGGAGGCTGTTTTGGATTAGATTGTATAAGTATTTATTTTCTTTGTAGTTTAACAGTTACCTGCTTGTATTTTATATAGCTATTCAGGCTATGGAAATGGATAGATAGTTGACCTTTTAGGCAGAGACTTTTCTACAGGACCTGTAGAAGGGTCTCAGCTCGAAATTTTGACTGCCTATTCATTTCCATAGATGCTGCATGATTTACTGTGTTCCTCCAGCATTTTGTGTGTGTGTGTTGCTTTGGAATTCCGGTATCTTCAGAATCTCTTGTACTTACATACATGTAACTGTTTAGTATGTTTCCAAACTTCCAAAGAACCTTGGATGAAAACATCAGAATCTAACAAAGTTGTGCAAGTGGCAGAAGAAAGTATCAAAGGGCTGAAGACTGATTAACTGAGCAGAAGTCATAGAGGAGAAAGGTGTTCAACATAGAAAAGTGGGAGCTCATTCATCTTGGATGCAGAAGGGGAAAATGTATTATTTATGGTGAAAAATTAGAAACTGAAGACCACCAAAAGTCTTTGATCACTTGTTATTCAAAGGCAGTAGGCCATAACAAAAGATAATGGGGAAAAAAAAGTTACAAGAATTTTGGCCTGCATCTTGAGATAACTCAATTGCTTCTATTCTAGTCAAACCCCCATGTAGAGAATATCTTCATTTCTAGGCATCAGAGCTCAAAAAATAAAACGCTGGACTTGGAAAGGGTTTGGCACCAGAATATCAATAAAACTTGAGGGTTAATCAGATTTCATTGACTTTTCGTTGTTTGTTAGGATGTGGAACATGAATGTGAGATTTAATTGAGTTGTTTCAAATAGGCAAGGATATGTTTGAATAGAAGCAGGAAATCAATGCTTGAGTGGTTGAGTTAAGTGTGAGAGAACACAACCTTAAATTAAAACTATGCCATTTAATTGTTAATGTAGGAAGTATTCAAATGTTCAAGGAGCTGTGGAAATCTCTCCTAGGATGTTATGTGGTGTTATGTGCGTTCAGGCAATGGATATTTTCAAGACTGTAATTGTGACTTAATAAAAATATGTATCAAAAATGGCTAACCACAGCTGAAGTAACTAGCTGGAGTTCAGTACAATGTTGATATATAGACCAAGGACCAATTGGTTTATTCCTGTTCCCGAAATTCTCTTCCCACCTGTTAAGAGATGGAATTATATCTTTAGAAAGAGATGACATAGGGTCAGATAATGTTGAATCTTTGTGGGTGAAGTTAAGAAACTGCAAGGGTAAACAAACCAAATAGTAGCCAAGATGTGGGGTTAAAATTCCAAAGGGAGCAGGGAAAGGTAAGTATTAAGGGTAATGACACAATTGTAATGGGGGACCTCAATATGAAAGAGATTGGGACAATCAAGTTGGTGTCAGATTGCAAGAGGGAGTTTGTTGAATGCCTGCAAGATGGCTTTTTAGAGCAGCTTGTCTTAAGCCCGCTCAGGGAAATGCTCTTCGATTGGGTGTTGGGTAATAACCCAGGTCTTATTAGGGAGCTTAACATAAAGGAACCCTTAGGAGGCAGTGATTGTAATATTATTGAATTCATAGTGCAATTTGAGAGGGAAAAGTATAAGTCACATGTATCAGTACCACAATGGAATAAAGGAAACTACAGAGACATGGGAGAGAAGCTTGCCCTGGTAGATTGAGGAGGATACTGGTGGGGATGATGGCAGAGCAGAGATGGCTGAAGTTTCTGGGTATAGTACACATGGCGCAGGATAGACTTGTCCTACAGATATCCTCGAATGTCAGCGGTAGGTAACCGTGGCTGACAAGGGAAGTTAAAGACTGCATAAAAGCCAAGGAAAGGGCATACAAGATAGTGAAAGTGAGTGGGAAGTTGGATGATTGGGAAGCTTTTAAAATCCAACAAAAAGCAACTAACAAAGCTATAAGAAGGGAAAAGATTAAATATGAGGGCAAACTAGCTAATAATATAAATAAAGATACTAAAAGATTTTTTTCAGCTAAAATATAAAAGGAAGGTGAGAGTTGATATTGGACCACTGGAAAATGTTACTGGTGAGGTGGTAATGGGCAAAACAAAGAAATGTCAGATGAACTTAGTTAGTACTTTGTATCAGTCTTCACTGTGGAAGACATTGATCACTCTTCATACAATAAGACTTCCATTCTCTTGACCATTCAATATAAAATTGGTGTAACTGGGTGCTTGATGGTCAGAGTGGATGGTGAGCACAAGGCCTTTTTCAATGTACTGTCCCTATATGACTCTGTGACAAAAAGCCAGAGTGTGGGAAGATGAAGAAATAAGACTAAATTAATATTCTGTAAAACAATTTGATTACCCTTATTCCTTGTGGGAAACAAAAGTTGAATTTTCTCTTGGAATTTTAATTGGAAGAAAGGAATGCCTTGTTATGGAGGGACTGGCCTTGATGTACCAAATGATCATGTTTTGTTTCCAAGACCAAACTACTGATATTGAAGAAGGTGAGAATTGTTTGTCTAATTTCTGCAAGAACTTTGTGAAGGAGAAACAGCTTTGAAGTTTTAAGTATGCAAGGTTGAATGCATTATGTCACCCAGGTGGGTAAATTCTACTCATTGCACAAAGGAAGATTTCAGTGTTTTGTCCCTAAAAGCCCTGTGTGTTGATCTTCAAAATAAGCCGTCATAATGTGGAATCATTGCAATAATGATCAAATCAAATCCATACACCACAAATGGAAGAGTCTGCATGAAATTACAAATAACCCATGGCTGAAATTACAAGACATCCATCAAAACAGTTATTTTTAGCCTGCCAACAATCACATTCACATGTTGCAACCAGCAGCTTATATTGGAGAGCTAACTGGCATGAGTTACTTTATAATACCTTCCCTTGCGCCCTGGGACAACACTTAGGCAATAATGTGTGACCAGCTTGTCCCCGAGCTTTAGACCGACACTTTGAGGGTGTGATGCTGCTTCCAATGTAGCTCTTGGTAACTCTTTAAAGGCTAGATGGTAATTTACAGGTTCTGTATTTTGTGAGTAAGGTGCTTCCAGGTCACTGTTCATTGATAATGAGGAAATGAAATTGTCATTGTCGTGCTTTCTGTGCACTGAGATTGAGGAACTCTTATGAGACAGTCTAGCAGAAAATCTATAGTAACCTTGACACCTGGTATTCCTGAGTGGGAAGAGATGATTCTCTCATTCTGAGCTGAGAGGAAATGTGTTCCATTCCAAGTGTTGCCTTTCTCTTTGAATGAACTGAAACTACTGCAGCCAAAGCAAAAGGCATTTGATTTGAAAATAAAGATGTAACGGAACAAGAAAAGAGAGTTTGAGCTGCATCATCAAACATTTTGGATGCTGCAGATCTAAAATAAATGAAGCTAAATTCTCTTCATCTAGTTGAGCAGGATCTTTATGTAGAGTTACCTTCCTGATTTGGAAGGGAAGTACTACAATTAATGTACTATTGCATAAACATTCCCATAATTGGATTAGTGTGGAGATAAAGTGGTGAGCAAAGAAGACCTGATTATGAATTCAATAAGGCATTGAAGTGGTTTCTGCAACACTGCTGGGATGTCAGGGAGACCACCACTATTAACTCATAAATGGATGATCTTTATTACCCTGCATATTCACAAATAAATTTATAAACGGTATATTTCTTCAGCAGTGGTCAAACTAATGGGTGTTTGCATTAAGGTTTATTTCTCTTGCACTGTGAAGTTCAGCCTCCCCCCCCCTCTCTCTCTCTCATGAGTAAGGACTGATGTCAGACTTTAGAAGCACTGCTAGTGTCATTAATAACACAGAATAGCACAGACTGAACAGAAATAGACAATGTGGTAACATTTTAAATACCTTATTGCATCTTCTTAGGTAATTTCTCAGGATCACGACTCACTTCAACTCTGGTTTATTGTGTCCTGTGGTGAGTAATGATGCCGGTATGGAAACTGCAGACTCTTTCATGGGTGAAAGAGCAGGTGGTCAGTGAGGCAGCTGGATGGAGAGACTGAGATTGTCATGACTTCCAGCTCATGTGTAAGACATTGGTGTACCAATGCATGGTGTCAAGTTTCTCTATACCGACCCTAATGCTCCTTCTCCTCTTAGACTAGTGGTCACCAACCTTTTTAAGCCCAAGATCCCCTACCTTGACCTCAGTGAAAGGCAAAATCGACCCCAGATCAATTAGTTACGCGCATGTGTATCGGGGCAGAAAAGACCGGAAATAAAACCCTGCAACCCGGAAGTCGGAAATAATGTATAAACACCAGGGGTACCCACCCTTTTTTGTACCGTAGACCGCTATTGACAATATTCTTGCGGACCGGCCAACCAGGGGGTGAGGGGGTGGTGTTAAACACGACTGGAATACAACGATACTCGAAGCAAGTTCCTTATGTCCAATCTATTCCACAACTTTGTTTTCGTGGCTCTTGGTACTTAGCTTCTGTCCCACTTGCTCACTTTTTTTCCGCTGAAAAAACTCAGTGGGTTTGTCTCTAAGTGTAGGGTGCTTGGACTCAAGGTGCTGAAGCCTTTTTGAGGGCTTCATTGCCTCATTAGACACCCTCCCGGCCCAAACTCCAACCTCTGCCCGCTCGCCGCCAGACGCCCTGGCCAGGTGCGGCTGGTCGTGGGTGGGGTGAGAGGACAAGGTCAGGGCCAGAGGTCCCCGTGCTGGGGCCGCGGCGATCGCAGTCCGGAGAGAGCAACCAAGCAAGGAGTGCGACAGAGTGCGCCCGCCCCCTTTGTAGGATCTATCAGCTGACAGAAGTTTGTTTCAGTAGATCACAGCACGGTAGCTGCTCTGCTGCTTACAAAACCCTGAGTCTGGATTAGGTAGTCTGCGAATATTTTAGCACCGGGTTCCCCCGAACATTCGATGTGCTAAACAGGTTCAGGGGTGTTGCCCATCAGTTCGCACTCTGGGCCAGAAGCACCAGCACTTCCCACCGGCCACGCTCCGGGCCAGTAGCACCAGCTCCTTCTGCCGGCCGGGCAAGGGTATCACTGCGTTTAGGTGACTGATGACCTCACGTGGGTTCAGTGTGTGTGACAGGGAATGAGGAAAGGTGCAGCTGACTCATACTGTTTCCTCGCGGCCCGGTGGTTGGGGACCACTGAAGTACACTGTGTAGAGCGTGGCGGGGGAGCTACACGCGTGCGCACTGGGCAGAAAGAACAGAACTAAAACCCCACAACCGGGAAACAATCTTTCAATGGTATTTGTGTATTTATTTTTCATTTTTTTCGGGATCTGCTGGGAAAGTCTCAAAGATCGGCCAGTTAATCACAATCGACGGGTTGGCGACCGCTATCTTAGACCAATTATGGATCCTCTAGGAATTGGATGAGGATACTGCATTCCTTCAAGGTGTGTTTAACCACATCCTTGAATTCTCTCTTGTGATACAGCTCAAAAAAGAGTGTCTGCTTGAGGACTGTTTTGTCAGATGCGAAGACAAAGTTGTCAGTAACCCTTCTCATGCTCACCAGATTGAAAAACAATCATGTGGTGCAATGTGTGCATGCTTCATCTGATGGAATCCCAACTCTAAAGCCAATTACATGTAAGCTGTGTGGTTCCTGCAGAGGACCGAACTGCTCCTGAATTCTCCACGTACATGGCTATCTTGTGCCTATCTATTCATAGCTGTATAAGACAACTGGCCTGTGATTCTTCAGCACCTATGGCTCACAGATAACCAGCCAAGACAGATCAGGTTGCACAATGAATGTGGCGGCAGATTCAGGGTCAGTGAAAGAGAAGCTGGTTTACTTAACCCAATGTCCTAGAGTTCTGTGCCTGGCTCTGCTGCAAATAATTCCACTCAAGGGTTGACTTATGATTTGGACCAAGCCTTCTCCCCTCCGCCCCCCGCTCTACCAGATCCAGTTTTAACACGTTCTCAACATCACCCTCGCCATCAAATAACTCCAGGAGTCCAGCCCATTCTCCCATGATCAATCAAGGCCCCAGTAACCCTTGCACATACTATTGTCCAAAAGTAAGTCATGTTTCAAATTTTCAATTGCCCAGTTTATCACCACCACTAGCATGCTTCCTCTGTACGACCCCTTCCTCTACCTTTCCACTCCCAAAGCTTATTTCCATTGCATCCTCCCCCACACTCCCAGCATCCTCTCTGTAAAGCATGCATTGAGTCTGGCACGATGATACTGGTGTGCACAGAATGCCCTACCGTATGTGATGTTCTGAGACATTTGCTATCAGAAATGGGGACCAGTAACAGGGATCCAGTTACCGGGGTTTGCACAAAGCCTCCATGTAGGACCAAGTACTTTGACGACACATAATGTCCAGGCACCTCTCTCTCAAGACTGGTCTACTGCCCAGGACAGCATGAGCTCTATCACCACGGGCCAGATATGTTCTTATAAACACGCCTCATTATAGCAAGAGGAATTTTCTATAAAGGTCAACAGAAAATCCAGCTCAATCAAATGCCAGATTTCATGTTGTGCTGATCAAAGTATGGATGTGCAGTGAAATGAACTATTAAAATTTCTTGTAACTTTGCAGCAATTAATATTAACATCATTAGAAATTGCCAGAGTACAGATGCATAAGGTGGCTGAGGAATGACCTAGCTTTGCAATTAACAAATCTGTCTTAAACAACTGTCAGTTCAAATTAACACTGATTTTGTGCAGTTAACACTCACCCAACCTTGTCCAAGTTAATAACAAGTAAAGGAAGACATCGAAGCTAATCTTTGTATGACCTTGGGTAACTTGGTTTTGTGATCTTCACCAGCCCTTCATGAGGTATAGTTTTCTATTTCTTAATGCCCTACAGAGTGACTGATTTGTTGTTCCATCAGAGTTTGGGAACAGAGAGCAAAGTGATATAGATTAAAACAAAGTTCAGTGAAGCATTAAGTACACTGTCTGGTGCATGTAAAATATCCCATGGCTTTTTAGAGGAATTCTCTGTATCCATGCTGATTGCACCAGCAACACTATTTGATCAAATGATTTGGGTGTTTATGTTGCTGCTGCACACAGGGTTTATTGTTTGTTCCCCATGCATTACCACATTTTTCAAGCTACCTCAGTCATTACACTTCAGACCAAAGGATCAGCCTTCATTAGCTGCAGACCATGGCAGGACACCCAGTAGTCATAGAAGGTGTGAAATAGATCAAACTTCTTTTTCTTTAAAATGAAATGGATTCAATGTCTTTGAATTAATCTGGGCAAGAATCTTTCCTAAGTGCAAAGCATTTAAAGTAAAGTGCCGCAGCTTTGACACAGCAGGCCATTATATTTTGTCTATAAAAAAATGTTATCGGCCTCTGGAATTAGAGAGGCTCAGTGCGGTGCCATATATAATTAAACTGTGATGTGAGAAGCTAGGAAGAGTCCCTGCCATTGTAGTCAATTATTTTGTTGTATATTTTATCACTTATTCTTTACGTCCTACTGGGCAAGCCATCAACATAAACAAAAAGGAACAAAGGTACACATACGCCACTCGGTATTGTTTTCTTTGTGGCTTTTATACTGCAAAGACAATGAACAAAAGCATTTTAGACAACAGCTTTTTTTAGGGCTACCACATACTGTACAGACTGCCACACACCTACCTGCTACCACACATTTGGGTATAAATGGCACTAAAAATAATTAATTTTCAGTGCATGTTGCTTTCAAGTATGTAGTTTTGAGTTTTAAGAGGGAATTAGATTTAAAATGAACACTTTACAAAGATGAAGTGTTCTGAAATGCTGACTGATAATGATTTACTTTTAAAGTATAAATGTTTTTGCAATTTTGGTTACAACAGTAGCAAAGATGCCACAACAAGTTTCCAAACACAGTAAAATGTTCAGATTTTTGTTTGAGATTGTAACTGAGGAATAAATGATGGACAAGGCACCAGGAAGGACTTGCTTGCTCTTTGTTGCAGAACTGCGAGATCTTATGGGTACAGTCAAGAAGATAAATGGGAGGTGAATTTCAAGTTCCAGTTTGTTTATTTTCATGGGCATACACACCCAGTATATTACTTTATGTAGCTGCAGCACAGTACATAGCAATAATAAATTACAGAAACTTAATTTAACATAAATTATATAGAACTTGTGTGAGAAAATAAATAAAAATAAACATAATGTCATTAGTGCAAGCTGAGGGAAATGTAGTTCATAGTGGGATTATTGGTTTTCAGCTCAAGTCAAAAAGCTGACAGTAATGGGCAAAAGCTGTTGTTAAATTTTAAGGTGTGTTTCTTTAGGTTCTGGTACCTTCTACCTGATGGCAGCAATGAGAAGTAGGGTGGGGGTTCTTAATTCTGGATGAGATAACGCCCTTTGTAGATATACTGTGATGGATTTCCACTCAAAGCATCGTAGCTGATGGAGCAGAGGATCCTGCTTCCTCAGTGGTGAGGAAGCCAGTCCCAAACATACCCCAGTCCCACCATCTCCTCAACTCTGTCAGGCCAGGCGCGTGAGAGATCCAACAAAGTGAAAAAGAGAAAGCATTTCATATCACACCGTTCATATCAGTTGGGAGATTGCTCTTTGGTGGTATTCCTGACAGTGAGGTATTACTAAGGTAGGAGGTGTTGTGGATAATGAGGTGGGTTTTCAAAGCCTGCAGGGAGATTTATGCCGGTTAGAAGAATGGGCTTAACGTTGGCAGATGGAGTTTAATGCTGAGAAGTGTGAGGTTCTACATTTTGGCAGGAATAATCCAAATAGAACATACAGGGTAAATGGTAGGGCATTGAGGAATGCAGAGGAACAGAGAGATCTAGGAATAACAGTGCATAGTTCCCTGAAGGTGGAGTCTCATGTAGATAGGGTGGTGAAGAAGGCTTTTGGAACGCTGGCCTTTATAAATCAAAGCATTGAGTACAGAAGTTGGGATGTAATGTTAAAATTGTACAAGGCATTGGTAAGGCCAAATTTGGAATATTGTGTACAGTTCTGGTCACCGAATTATAGGAAAGATACCAATAAATTAGAGAGAGTGCAGAGACGATTTACTAGGATGTTACCTGGGTTTCAGCACTTAAGTTACAGAGAAAGGTTGAACAAGTTAGGTCTCTATTCATTGGAGCGTAGAAGGTTGAAGGGGGATTTGATCGAGGTATTTAACATTTTGAGAGGGATAGATAGAGTTGACGTGAATAGGCTGTTTCCATTGAGAGTAGGGGAGATTCAAACGAGAGGACATGATTTGAGAGTTAGGGGCAGAAGTTTAAGGGAAATACGAGGGGGTATTTCTTTACTCAGAGAGTGATAGCTGTGTGGAATGAGCTTCCTGTAGAAGTAGTAGAGGCCAGTTCAGTTGTGTCATTTAAGGTAAAATTGGATAGGTATATGGACAGGAAAGGAGTGGAGGGTTATGGGCTGAGTGCGGGTAGGTGGGACTAGGTGAGATTAAGAGTTCGGCACGGACTAGGAGGGCCGAGATGGCCTGTTTCCGTGCTGTGATTGTCATATGATTGTTATTGTTATATATATACTAGGCTATAGGTATTACTAGGCTACAGAATGACATTTTTCAGTTTGGAGATTTTCAGTGCAATGGCAAATAGAATTTAATCTTGATAAGACTGAGGTGATGCACTTTGAGAGAAATTTAATAATGTAAGTCATAAAATGAGTTTCAGGACCCTAAGGAGTATTGTTACGGCATTCAGGATACTTGCTTTCATTAGCCATTGTACAAGACTAGGGTGAAGAAATTTAAAATTCATAGTTAGGCAATGAATGGAATGCTATGTGCACTTTAGTTAGCCCATGATAGTAAGGACATGACTGAACTCGGGAGTGTGCAGAGGAGATTGGCAAAGATGTGGCCTTAGTTTGAGTATTTCAATTATGAAGAGAGACTGGATAAGTTAGGTTTGATTTCCTGGGAACAGAAAGCTGATAAATCCATAAATGTTCGTGAGAGACATGAGTAGGAACAACAGTAAGAAACATTTTCCCGTGACAAGTTTCTCAGGTCAGAGTGTAGGTGTAAAGTGATAGGGAAATGTTTCTATCTGGGAGTGATTTTTTTTTAACCATTCAGAGAGTTAGTAATCTAGAATGTTATGACTCAGAAGGTGGTGGAGGCAGTACTCTCACAGCATTGAATCACCAAGGCACAGTAAGCTGTCGACTATGCCAGTGAAAAGGATTGCTATGGAGAGGTATTTTATAGTGGCACGGATGAGTTGGGCCAAGGGGCCTGTTTCTGTGCAGTGTGCTTCTCTTCTGCTGAGTCAGAGTAATATAGCACAGAAACAGGCTAATCAGCCCAACCTGTCCATACTGTCCATACTGTCCATACTGTCCATACTGTCCATACTGTCCCAATTTTTTACATTTGGCCCAGATCCCTCTATACCTTATCTCTCTATGTACCTGTCCTAGCTTTTTTAAGTTGTTATTCTGCCTACCTCAGTTGAATCCTCAGGTAGCTTGTTCTGTAAGCCTACCACTTTGGGTGAAGAATTTGCCCTTCAGTTCCCTATTAAATCTTGCTCTCTCACCTTAAACCTAAGCCCTCCAGTTTTTGATTTCTTCTCTGTGAGAACAGACTGTGTACATTCTAAACACCTCACACTTATCTAAATTGAAATTCACTTGCTAATCCTCAGCCACCTACCAGCTGAAAAAGGTCTCCATTATTTTTGATAACCTTCTTCACTGTCTACAATACTATCTTAGTGTCTCCTGCAGCCTTACTAACCACACCTTGTACATATACATTCAAGTTGTTTCTATAAATGAACAGCATAGGGTCAATATCTGTCCTTGTGGCATACTCTAAGTCACAGGCCTCCAGCCAGACAGATAATGTTCTGTATCACTGTTTCTGATCATCAAGTCTATTAAATATCTACTTAGCTACTTAGCAGCATGGTAGTGTAGTGGTGAGCACAATTCCTTACAGTACCAGAGACCCAGGTTCAATTCCTACAGCTCTCTGTAAGGAGTTTGTACATTCTCCCCGTGACTGTGTGGATCTCCTTCGGGTGCTTTGGTTTCCTCCTACAGTCCAAAGATGTACTGGTTGTGCATTAATTGGTCATTGTAAATTGTCCCGTGATTGGGCTAGGATTAAATCGAGGGATTGATGGGCAGCAAGGCTCAATGAGCTCGAAAGGCCACTTCTGTGCTTTATCCTAATAAATAAATAAATAAATAAATAAATAGCCCTTTTGGGTCCCATGTTATCTAACCATCCAATCTAGCCTTATGTATGGAGATTGTCAAAAATCTTGTTAAAGTGCCTACAGACAACATCCACTGCTCTATCCTCATCAGTCCTGTTCAAAGAAATCTTCAACAGAATTATGAGACACAATATCACTAATCAAACCTTGTTTATCCAAATGCTGATAGATCCCATCCCACTTACCATTGATGTCATCTTCGCTGGCTTATAATTCCCTGGTTTGCCTTTGCTGCCCTTCTGAATTAACAATTCAACAAGAATTCACCTTCCAGTCTCCCACAATTTCGTCCATAGCTAACAATAATGCAAGTATTGCTGCAAGGGCCTCAGCAATTTCTTCGTCAGCTTCCCAAAGGGTCCAGAAGTGCACTTGGTCAGGCCATGAGATTTATCTACCTGAATGTGCTTTAAGGCTGCCAATAACTTGCTATTTATGTATGGTCCAAAACATCACAATGCATTTGCCTCAGTTTTGTTAGGTTCCCAATCTTCTCCACTGTCAGAAATTACGAAAAATATTGATTAAAATCTCACCCATCTCCTGTGGCTTCACACAAAGTCAGCAATTATGGTCTTTAAGGGGTATATTCTCTCTCTGGCCATGCTTCTATTCTTAATACACTTGTAGAATCTCTTGTGATTTTCCTTAACCTTGCCTGCCAGATCCATCTTACACTGTCTTTTTGTCCTTCTGATTTCCATAGTGTAGCTCTGCACTCAAACCCATGAGAGTTATACGAGCAGTAATTAACTAAACAGCTCTCACCGAGTCTCTGCAGTTACCTAATTTTTTTTTAATTTTCATATCTCAGGAACATGATTAGTGACTAATACCTCATGCCTAAGATTTTTGTAACTTTACCACTTCTGAAAGACTTTTCAGTAATGTGTCTTCTGGGGCTTCACTGTTAGAGATTTTATAGTAAATGTATATGGATGAACTGTATGGACTGTATGCAGGGGCGGCCAAGTAGAGATCCACATTGTTATCGACTTGGTTATAAACAAGTGGACAGGTTGAATGAGGAAGTCTGTCAATCTCATTCAGTGTGATGGCTCTTACATTTAGTCCAATTAGTAGCAAAGTTGCATGTTGTGGCGTAGAAATGTAGTCTCAAGTATGAGCTCCCAAAAATCAGGTGGGTTGGCGTTTGTGTCTGAAGTTGTTTGGTAACATAGCACGCTAGCACAATGCTTTACATCGTCACTGGCAGTAAGAACACAGTTCAATTCCTGCTGCTGCCTGTAAGGAGTTTGTGCATTCTGGCCGTGACCACGTGGGTTTCCTTGGAGCACTTGGCTTCCTCCCTCCCATATTCCAAAGATGTACAGTTTACTGTCAGTAACTTGTAGGCATGCTTATATAAGCATGGTGACACTTGCACAATCTTTGCTGGTTTGATTTGATGCAAACAATGCATTTCACTGTACGTTTTAATGTATGTGACAAATAAAGCTAATCTTGCTCTTTACAACTCAATCCATTTGTTTCTGGTTGAGAGGCAAATGGTAACCCACACACAGATGGCATCTTCATCAATGAAATATTTTAATGAGGCTCTCTGCCTACACAACGTGTATTGTTTGATTTCTGGTTACCATCAGATCAGTTTAACCCCAGTGCAGACTCTTTCTCCCTGACCACTATCAATCCAATCCACCTCTGCTTTTAGACACGAGAGACTCTGCAGAAACTGTAAATCTTGAGCAACCCACACAAAATGCTGAAAGAACTCAGCAACTGGAGTAGAATCAGTGGAGGGAAATAAACAGTCTATGTTTTTGGCTGAGACCCTTCATCGGGGCTAGAAAGGAAATGAACAGAAGCTATTCAAACCAAGATCCATATCGTTAATCTTTCTTGTTCCCTCACCAGCTCGCTTCTTCCCTAGGCCGCCGCCTTGTGAAGCACACTCTCTGTCATCCTTTTGATAAGGGATGCTGTGGGTACTTATCTATTAAAGTTAATACATTACAAGTTTCATTTAAAGGATGAATCTGTTAAATCTGTCAGTGAACACATTTTGTGAGGCTTCTGACTTCCAAACACTGCCACAGAGACCCACTTCCTCTTCCACCCCGTACAACATTTCATCACATGTTGCTTTAGTACTAGTCTCCAAACCATTTTTCTTCCATCATTTACTTTTTATATTAATTTACAGCAGTACAATTAACAAAATTTGGCAGAGTCCCACAAATACTAAGCATGTTCCTCAAGAAAAAGCCAATGCTTTGAAGGGGTAAGTGTGTTTGGCCAAACGTTGCTTCATGTTTATAAAGCTGAACAATTGCTTTGATTAAGTATTTGATCAAGCAAATATCTGTCTTGTGGAGTGCAGCTTTAAAATTCAGGGATGAAGGAGGCCCAATTTTTAATAAATGACTTTGTTACATTAGGCTAGTAAATTATTCAACATGTACTTCCCAGCAATTTAGAGCATAAGACCATACGACAAAGGAGCAGAAGTTGGCCATTTGGCCCATCGAGCCTGCTCAACCATTTTATCATGATTTGATCCATTTTCCCATTTAGTCCCAGTCCCTTACCTTCTCACCATAACCTTTGATGCCCTGGATACTCAGATACCTATCAATCTCTGCCTTAAATACACCCAATGACTTGGCCTCCACTGCCGCCCATGGCAACAAATTCCACAGATTCACCACCCTCTGGCTAAAAAAAAAATTTCCTTGCATCTCTGTTCTGAATGGGTATCCTTCAATTCTTAAGTCATGCCCTCTTGTACTAGACTCCCCCACCATGGGAAACAACTTTGTCACATCCACTCTATCCATGCCTTTTGACATTCAAAATGTTTCTATGAGGTACCCCCTCATTCTTCTAAACTCCAAGGAGTACAGTCCAAGAGCGGTCAAACGCTCTTCATATGTTAACCCTCTCATTCCCAGCATCATTCTAGTGAATCTTCTCTGAAACCTCTCCAATGTCAGCACATCCTTTCTTAAATAAGGAGCTCAAAACTGCACACAGTATTCCAAGTGAGATCTTACCAGTGCCTTATAGAGCCTCAGCATCACATCCCTGCTCCTGTACTCTATTCCTCTAGTAATGAATGCCAACATTGCATTTGCCTTCTTCACCACCAACTCAAGCTGGAGGTTAACCTTAAGGGTATCCAGCACAAGGACTCCCAAGTCCCATTACATCTCAGAACTTTGAATTCTCTCCCTATTTAAATAATAGTCTGCCCGTTTATTTCTTCTACCAAAGTGCATGGCCATACACTTTCCAACATTGTATTTCATTTGCCACTTCTTTGCCCATTCTCCCAATCTATCCAAGTCTCTCTGCAGACTCTCTATTTCCTCAGCACTACCGGCCCCTCCACCTATCTGTGTATCATCAGCAAACTTAGCCACAAAGCCATCCATTTCATAATCTGATGTGATAATGAAAGCATTACAACTACACTCAACAGCAAACTGCAATTTAGAAGATGAGACAAAAAGAAAATGGAGAAGAAATATCAAGAGTAAAGCTCTCATTACCATCCACCACACCAGATGATGATGCAACCAGTTAGAATGCTCTCTATGATACATCTGTAGAAATTTGCTAGTCTTTAATGACATACCAAATCTCCTCAAACTCATAATGAAGTGTAACCTCTGGTGTGCCTTCTTTGTGACTGCATCAATTTGTTTGACCCAGGATAGATCCTTGGTAATGTTGATGTCCACCAATTCGAAGCCATTCCCCTTTCCACCAATGACCCCTCAATGAGGACTGATGTGTCATTTCCTGACTTTGCATTTCTGAAGTTCAAATTAATTCCTTGATCTTTCTGACAATGAGTGCAAGGTTTGTTGCTGCGACACCATTCAACCACAGATCTATCCTGTTCCTAAATGCCTCCTCATCACCTTCTGTGATTCTGCATACAGCAATGATGTCATCAGCAACATCATAGATGGTATTTGGGCTGTGCCTAGCCACACTGTCATGAGAGCAGAGAGTAGAGCACTGGGCTAAGCAGGCATCCCCGAAGTATGTTTCTAGTTCTCTATATTCTCATAAGATTTTGTCCACTTGGTTCAAAAACAGTGCATCTCAGATATGAATTTGCTTTTTACTTATTTACTTGCAATGTGATTTCTCTGTAGCTGCAACATTATTCTGTATTCTGTTTTTATTTTCACAACCTCAACGTACTTGTGTATGGCAAATTTTGCCTGGATGTCAGTCAAACAAAAGCTTTTTGCTGAGTCTGGGTACAAGTGGCAATAATAAACCAGGCTGATTTTCAGTAATATCAGCCTTCACAGTTGTTTTCTTTAGAGAATTTTGAAGATACACTTTCTTCTGAAACAAAAAATATCTATTTTTCTGATTTTAAACTTCTTCTCTTTGAGAATAATACCATAGCATCTACACTGTGAAGCCTCTTAGAATCTCATATTCTTCACTGAGACCATTGCTTATTGTTGCAAACACCAGAGGGTGCAGCTTACTTCATCAACATTATTTTCATCAACTGTTCATCCTTGGGATCTATCCCTGTTGCACCGTTTCTTACACTGCTTCTAAGCTTCTTGCAGAAGGGTGTGAAGACTTTATTTCAAAGAGACTACTTCCTTTCTTATAGGAATTTTCATTGTTGTGTTCCCTGGAGAGACAATTTGTGTGGGTTTTCAAAATAAAAATTACAAAGCATTATCTGATATTTTTATCACAGCCATTGCCCATTCAGCCTTGAAGGTCCTTACTAGCACTACATTCCCCACGAGCCTCTAACCTGTCCCAAAAATAAAGCAAAAATTTGATGCTAGATCATTTGGGATATCGCAAGAAATTTTTTTCTGAAAGGCTGCATAATCGAGAGCTTTGTAGAATGTGAGAAGGCTTGGGGAAAACTGTGATGTGTGGAGAATATTCCTGATCACATTTTCTCATGGACTTTAACTGATTCCATCACCGTATTTGTGACTTTCTCCCTCCTTGCTATCTTGTTTCCTTTTGAATGCAGCTAAGGCTATTACTACTTGCTGTGCCAGTGAGTTTGACAGCCTGTTCACCTCTGAGCCAAAAGCATTTTGCTTGGATTCATTTTGCATTTGTTAGTAAATACTTACACAGGTAAAAGTATGAGGTTGGTGCACAATGGCTGCACACAATGTACCTATTACCATCTCTAACGTGGGTCTGCAACTGCAGACTTCGATGGTGATGAAGCTCTGGTTGTCGCTATAATTAAGCTGCTGTTGATCTCTTCCTCCTGATATTTACAGGAAAACATGGAATCTGGCACCATGGCTACTTCAGGACTGGATGAATTAAATTGGAGCTGACAGTTTGAGATTGCTTTATTACTTTAGCGGGTCTATCTTGTTTTGGAATAAGGTGTTTGGAGGACAGTGGGGAGACTGTAGAGGAAGGTATGTGCAGGATTTGATGCACTAACTATCAACACCATTCACCTGGAAGACTTTCAATCTCGCCTTCGTTGTATTGACCCTTTTAAAACCTTCCGGTTGTTAAAGACTTCTGAAGGATTGCTCTTTAGCCTTCTCTACCCGACAGGAAAGAGCTATACCTTGGACGATGTTAACATAAACAAAACCAGATTCCACCTAAACACGTTCTCTTTGACACACTAAAAGACTGTACAGGAAAAATTATAAGAGCAAGCATGAAAATGCAAACCTGCATCCCCTTTCCAGTATATCTGACTGACTGACCACAAGTTTACAGCTTGAAGTCTGAAGAAGATATTCATTGTTTATTTCTACAATTTCAAAACACATTTAGATTGTTAAAGGATTTGGTATATAGCTCTTAGGCTGTCCATCAGTGTCAATGATGACTTAATTTCACTCTCATTTGGTGGATGATGAGGTTAGTGTAGAGACTATGGGCTCCTCCATAGTTGGGAGTGGAGGTATCTGACAGGGTGGTATTGTGGTATTGTAGAGACTATGGGCTCCTCCATAGTTGGGAGTGGAGGTATCTGACAGGGTGGTATTGTTGTGTTGTAGAGACTGTGGGCTCCTCCATAGTTGGGAGTGGAGGTATCTGACAGGGTGGTATTGTTGTGTTGTAGAGACTGTGGGCTCCTCCATAGTTGGGAGTGGAGGTATCTGACAGGGTGGTATTGTGGTATTGTAGAGACTATGGGCTCCTCCATAGTTGGGAGTGGAGGTATCTGACAGGGTGGTATTGTTGTGTTGTAGAGACTGTGGGCTCCTCCATAGTTGGGAGTGGAGGTATCTGATAGGGTGGTATTGTTGTGTTGTAGAGACTGTGGGCTCCTCCATAGTTGGGAGTGGAGGTATCTGACAGGGTGGTATTGTTGTGTTGTAGAGACTGTGGGCTCCTCCATAGTTGGGAGTGGAGGTATCTGACAGGGTGGTATTGTTGTGTTGTAGAGACTGTGGGCTCCTCCATAGTTGGGAGTGGAGGTATCTGACAGGGTGGTATTGTGGTATTGTAGAGACTATGGGCTCCTCCATAGTTGGGAGTGGAGGTATCTGACAGGGTGGTATTGTTGTGTTGTAGAGACTGTGGGCTCCTCCATAGTTGGGAGTGGAGGTATCTGACAGGGTGGTATTGTGGTATTGTAGAGACTATGGGCTTCTCCATAGTTGGGAGTGGAGTTATCTGACAGGGTGGTATTGTTGTGTTGTAGAGACTGTGGGCTCCTCCATAGTTGGGAGTGGAGGTATCTGACAGGGTGGTATTGTGGTATTGTAGAGACTATGGGCTTCTCCATAGTTGGGAGTGGAGGTATCTGACAGGGTGGTATTGTGGTATTGTAGAGACTATGGGCTTCTCCATAGTTGGGAGTGGAGTTATCTGACAGGGTGGTATTGTTGTGTTGTAGAGACTGTGGGCTCCTCCATAGTTGGGAGTGGAGGTATCTGACAGGGTGGTATTGTGGTATTGTAGAGACTATGGGCTTCTCCATAGTTGGGAGTGGAGGTATCTGACAGGGTGGTATTGTGGTATTGTAGAGACTATGGGCTTCTCCATAGTTGGGAGTGGAGTTATCTGACAGGGTGGTATTGTTGTGTTGTAGAGACTGTGGGCTCCTCCATAGTTGGGAGTGGAGGTATCTGACAGGGTGGTATTGTGGTATTGTAGAGACTATGGGCTTCTCCATAGTTGGGAGTGGAGGTATCTGACAGGGTGGTATTGTGGTGCTGTACTCCTTCAGCCACTTACATATGTCTTCTGTGATTTCCTGGTCCATGGAATTGAAGGTGACCACATATCCTCTAAAAAAATGCACAAATCAAAAAATTAGTCTCTACTTTCCCTCACAGCACTTTTCCTCTCTGACAAGAAGATGAGAAATGTAGCTGTGGATTGATTGCTTCATCACCTTACTATTCCACAGCAGTTCAGGTTGGCTCATTTTCTGATCTCACGAACGTTGTTGCCATCTCTATCTTTGCTGATAGTGTCCTAAACACACTGGTCCCAACTGTTTGCAGATGGTTCTTGGTTGATCAATCACTCATGTTTAAAATTTTTATTGTTTTCAAATCCTCCATTATCTTGACACTCTTTCTCTCTATTCACCTATAGCTCTGTAATCCTCTGGGACTCAGCTTTGGAGGTCAAGTCACTGGGTATATTTAAGGTGGAGGTTGATAGGCTCCTGATTACTAAGGGTGTCAAAGCTTAGGGGGAGAAGAGAAGAGAATGTGGATGAGAGAGATAATAAATCAGCCAATATGGATTTGCGGAGCAAGCTCAATGGGCTGAACACCCCAACTGTACTCTTATGTCTTATGGTCTGGGCTCTTCAAACTGACAGTGGTCAGTTTAATCACTCTTGACTTTGGTGATCAAACCTTTATTTGCAGAGGGAATTCCCTCCCTGCAACCATCTTGTTAAACTTAATTTAACAATGGTGGTGACTGCTTCTGTACAATTCTACAGGCACCATTCATTCTCTAATCTTTTACTGGTTATTGTTTGCTGTGCTCATTGTTAAGTATGGAACTTATTTTTTACTAACTGAATGGTAGGTAGCATTGTAATGAGAGCAATGTGAAAATGTACCAATTATCAGCATTGCACCTTACACACACAAAGGTGTGGGTTGTGCTTGTTGGTGGCCTGTCGTTCCGGCCCCAGGGGAGGAATTTCAGCTGCTACATCAATGATCTTCTTTCCATCATAAAGACCAAAATGATAATGTTTACTTATGATTGAACAATGTTCAGCCTCATTCATAATACTTTGGTAAATAATGCAGCCCATGCCCAGAACAAGACACCATTCAGGCATGAGCTGATGATCGGCTTATAGCAGTTCTGCTACGCAACTGCCATCAGGATGGAGTCTAATCACTACGCTTGACAGTCAGTTGCACTGATATTATAAGTCTTGTGAAAGGGAGGGAGATGATGCAGCACCAAGACTCACCATTCTCCGAAAACTCAACTGCACCAGCTTCAAAAATGTTGTGTCTATAAGACTGAAAGTAGCATGGGATTTGCTTCCCGGGAGCCAAAATCATTCACTATCTATACATCCCACGTCAAGAGAGCGAAGAAAGAAGTTTCATCAGTAATCGTTAAAATCTACATCAACCAGGTGAAGCAGTTTGCATTAGGGTTTCCTATTCACCACCTAATGTGCAGTTTCTCCACTATCAGCATATAGTGCAGTTACTTGCCCAGACCACTTGACAGCACCTCCCAAGCACATGGTCTCTCCCACCAAAAAGAACCAGGACAGAAGCTATACGTGAACTACCTACAATTTCCTTTCTAGGTCATACACACCATCCAGAATGGCATTTATCTTTTACTGGGTCAAAATTTAGAACTACTTTCCAGCAGCTCTGTGGGAATACCTTCATGAGAAGGACTTAAGTAGTTGGAGGACAGCTTACCTTTTCAGGGGAATTTAGGGGCACACACTCAATGTTTCAGGAACAGCTTCTTACCCTCTGCCATCAGATTTCTGAATGGACATTGAACCCATGTACAATACCTCAGTATTTTATTTTTCTCTCTTTTTGTACTGCTCATTTAATTTACTGTTTTAGTATATATTGTGTTGTAATTTAGTCTGTGTTATGTACTGCTGTCGCAAAACAACAAATTTCACAAAATATGTTAATAACATTAAGACTGATTCTGAATCTTTTCCTGATGGTGAATGCTGGCCTTGTCAGTAAGACCAAGTACCAAGAAGAAATATAAAGCTAACACACACAAAATGCTGGAGGAAATCACAAAGTTGGGCAGCATCTATGGAAATGAATCAACGGTCAACATTTCGGGTGAGACCCTACCTGAATCATCGACTGTTTATTCATCTCCATAGATGCTGCCTGACCTGCTGAGTTCCTTCAACATTTGTGTGGGTTGCTCTGGATTTCGGGCATCTGCAGATTGTCTCGCATTTAGATTAAACATAAAACAAATCCAAAATCAGATGCAGCTGCTGCCTGACTCATTGAGTGCCTGCAGTAGTCTCTTTCAACTTAGCTCCAGATTCCATCATCTCTGGTGTCTTATGTCTCCATTATTTATTTAGTAATACAGCATGGTACAGACCATTCTGGCCCAATGAGCCTGCACTGTCCAATCACACCCATGTGATCAATTAACCTACTAACCCGTACGGCTTTGCGACGTGGGAGGAAATTGAAGCACTCAAAGGAAACCCACATGATCACCAGGAGAACACACAAACTCCCTACAGACAGTGGCAAAAATGAATTTGTCCCTGGCACTTTACTAGTGTTACCCTATCCATGCTGCTTCTGTGCCACCCAAACTGTTGTTGTTCTCAGTGAAATATTCTGGAGGATTGCAAAGTAAAATCTATCATACCACTTAGAAATATATTAACATTTCACTGCAGAAATCACTGGTTTGGAGGCAGAAGCAAGGAAGGTACTTGTTGGCATTTTTTGAAGGAGTGGATGTCTCAGTGCATGGCTATGGATTGAAATCAGTCCAGGGCCATGTGAAGACTGAAGCTATTGATCAATCACTAGGTCACTAACTCACTTATTTTCTTTTAATCTTCCATTTAAAAACTCTAATGGCGCTAATTAGAGCATGTTAATTGGCCTTTATTTTTGTTGAAAGTCACAGATGATCGAATCCCCACCCTTTCTTCAAGAAAACTGCAGAAGCTCTGCAGGTAAGTGTTTGCAGATTGTTCAGCTGCCAGGATCTTTCTGAGGACAAATTGTTGAACCATCCAATGAAACTGGCAGCATCTCCCAGCAGAGCACAGAATGACTCTAATGCTCGGCACAGTGCCCGATCAAGCCAGCTGGACAATGACACAATTCGCCACACATTATATTCCCTGTCAATTAAGACATACAAATGAGTCCATTTGATGAGCAGGCCTGGCCATATAGGAATTGCAGGCAGAACTTGGGAGTCGAGTTGGTTGAGTTGCCTGACGGAATGGGGCTCGTGGTGAGTGCATTTACCCTTGACAGCTCCACAAAATTAATTACATCATTGCTCTGGTCAGTCTGTTTGTCACCAAGTCAGCACTTTTGCAGGCTCATAAAATCCACTGAGGTTAAAGAACCCATTTACCTGTTCATCTTTGAATTTTAAAGGCATTCTTCACTGGTTTGGCTGGAATTTGATGGCATCATTAATTATTCTTAATGTTTGCAAGGGATGTATTTGTAATTTGTTTTAACTTGTTTTACTAGGTCACACGGTAATTAGCTGCACGATGTAATGTCACGCATTTTGTAGGCTCTTTATTTATTGTATGTACATAGCCTATACACTACCCCCTCAATCTTCTGCTGGGAGCTTGACAGCGTCTATTGTTTTGCTCTGTCAAATTCGCAGCAATACAACCTGCAGTTTCTGGTTGCTGTGCAAATATAATGTTGGGGAGCTCCTAGTGAGCAACCCCACAGGCATTTCTCAAGCACGCTGTCCACACAGCCTTTTAATCTTTTTGATGAGATAGCATTGAAAAGAGATAGCAACAGACAGACAGACCAACTTATTGGGCTCCAGAGTCTCCACCGATTTCCAAAAATGGCCGGTGTTTGGAAATTGTATTTAACTTATTTAATGGGAAACAGCATTTCATGTGATCATCAGCAGCTCAGCTTGCACAGGTCCAATATAGTGGAAGATTTTTTTTCCCCAGGCCCTCATGGGAATGTGTGTGTTCTGTCCAAAGAAACCTATTTGACAGAAGTTATTTTCTTTCAGAATCTCATGTTCAAATCAAACCGTGCCTTAGGATTTGGTCAGTCAGTGATACTTCAGTTCCAGGCATTGAAGTTTGCAATGGATCGGCAAGCATCTATTTATCAATGCCATCTTAAGATATCACTGGAGATAACTGTGAAGGAAATGCTGGTACAGGCCCTGAGTTAAACAGTGTTATTGGACACAAAGATGATTAATTCAATAAATGTGTCACTTCATTTGTAAACCTCAAGGATGGGCTGATACTCCTAGATGCAGTGCACCAGCAAGCTTAAACGAGCGTGAGAGATGGTGCTATGCCAAAGCAACGTGGTTGGGCAAGATTAAGTTTGGATTTTCAAGAACTATATATTAGACAAAAAGAAACAAAAAGAACATACAGCTCCACCGATGCGAAATGAGCAAAGGAAAATAGAGTGAAAGATGGTGTACCACATTTTTTGCAATGTTCGTCTCCACAATAAAGAAATGTTTAGCTTTGCAGGTTCCATTGAAAAATCCAATGTAAATTATTTTGATATTAAAATATTCATATCTGCCACTTGTCCTTTGTTGTAATGTAATCAAAGGGCACTCTCATAAACTTTCCAATGTCCCAGTGTGATTCCTGCTGATTTTCAGACATGCTTTGTTCTGTGCATCTGCTAGAGTTGTAAGGACCTACAGTAACAGACTAATAATTAAATTGGAGCCATATGCTTGTTTAACTCTTTTCACTGCAGGTTTTAGAATTGTCCTTTGATTTTTAAAAGCATTTGATTCCTGAAAATATGCTGGTGGCAATAAAAATGTTGTCACATTATGTCAAAAATCCAACAGGTTCACTGATGCCATTCTTAACTTGCTGGGCTATTAGTCATTGGTAAGTGAACTTGTCTTACCTGTCTCTGAAAGTGGACCTCATAACATAACATCCAGGCAGATGTCCGGCACTACCTTCTCTGCAGCTGTGGTGTGGACAGAGAATAAATTGCCATGAGAAGGAAAACATCACTAATTTGCTGCATAATTTAGGAATTATCATCCATCTCATGATTGCTTGGAAAAGACCTAATCTCTTTTGACATTGAGCCCCCTGCTGAGGACTCCAGTGCCGGGGCAGACGAATGAATACAGTCTCTGAGTGCGCAGCTACTTTCCCTAGATCCAGCTCCAACTGGATTAAAATCACCTAATTATTGATTCCATTGCCTCACCCAGCAGTTTATTGTGTAAGTTGATGCACTAGTTCATATTTCATACTTCAAGCTTTTAGCAATTTTCTATTTTACCTAACAGTGACAGCATCTTCCAGTGATAATGAGTCTTTCATGTAGTTAAGGGACCCAGTGTACTTCACAGGAGCAGAATCTATTATGGACAGCACAGATTATGTGGTACAGAGAAACGATCTGCTGCCTCACATCACCAAAGATCCATTTCCGTCTCGGTGTTGTGTGCTACCTGAATGGATTTGGCACATTCTCAATGTGGACTCTCTGTGGATTTCCTTCAAGTGGTCCAAGTCCCTCCCACAGGCCAGACATGTGGGTTTGAGAGTGAGTTGGCTGCCATAAGTTGCCCATAGTATGCCTGATGAATGATAGAATCAGGGAAGAGCTCATTTATTTATTTATTGAAATACAACATGGAAGAGGCCTTTCTGACCCTTCAAGCCTTGCCACCCAGCAATTCCCCCAAATTAATCCTAGTCTAATCATTGGACAATTTACAATAACTGATTAACCTACCAACCAGTATATCTTTGGATATAGAAACCAGACCATCTGGAGGAAACCCACAAGGAGAACATACAAACTCCTTACAGGCAGTGGGGCAAATTGAACCCAAGTCACTGGTACTGCAAATTATGTTGCTAACCACTACACTAATGTGCAGCCCCACGTTGATGAAGATGGAGAAAACTGGGATTAGTGTGAGTGGGTGATTAATGGTGAGCCCAAACTTGGTGGCCAAGGTGCCCGTTTGTGTACTGCATCTCTGTCACCCCATTGTCACCCTCACCCTGATGGCCAGCTTCGTGTGTGGTTGCATCAGGTTGTGTGTGGATCCCAGGTATGTGGGCACCAAGTACCACTACGTGACCAGGTTCTACCTGTCGCCCTGGCTACGAAGGATGGGTCTGGCCCCTTTACCGCACAACACCCCTGTCAGCTGGTCATTGCCGCCATACCTGTCCTTTGTAGAGAAGTTCTTTCAGGTCAACGCCTTTGACCACAGGGCCAGGCAGTGGTCAGCAGGTAATGTCCTGCAGGCACTGCAGGAGAGGGACATGATGGACACAGTGGGGTGGTTCCCTGAGCAGACTGTCCAGTTCATCTGGCAAAATGCCTCATCACCAGACCTCACCAACAGGCACCAAGACCTCGCCTGGCTGGCGGTGAGAGGGGCCCTCCCAGTCCGATCCCTCCTGTACGTCCGAAACGTCGCCTCCAAACCCCTCTGCCCACAGGATGGCTGAAGTGAGGAGGAGTCGGTGACCCACCTCTTTGCACACTGTGGGTTCGCCGAGAAGGTGTGGAGGAGGATGGAAGGGGCAGTGTCGAGGTTCATCCTCAGCAGCTGTGTAACAGAGGACTCTCTGATCTACGGGCTGTTCCCGGGGACGCACACCGAGACCAACGTCCGGTACTGCCGGCAGATCATCAACTCGGTGAAAGACGCTCTTTGGTCGGCCCGAAACTTGATGGTCTACCAGCACACACAGATGTCCGTGGGGGAATGCTGCCGACTGGCACATTCTCGGCTGCAGGAGTACGTGCTGAGGGACGCACTCAAACTTGGTGCAGCCACCGCAAGGGTCCGGTGGGGAAGGACCACAGTTTAGGGTCCTTCTCCCGTGGGAGTTGAGGGGTAGGGGATTGGGGTGTATACTCCTGAACAAGTGTATGTAAATATGGAATAAGAGCGTGCCATGTGGGTGGCAAAAGTGTGGGAATGTAAAGACAGTAATGGAAACATTTGTAAAGGACTGAGAGTCATTGAATGGTTTATTGTACATAATTTTATTTTTGAATAAAGTATATTTTGATTAAAAAAAACTGTCACTCCCTAGTGTAACATGCGTCACATCTGTCAGAAGAGGTGGCAGAGCCCTTGGTCAGGGAAAAATGTGAAGTAGGTGGAAGAGAGCTGTTCAGAGGTTCTCCACCACTGATAGAGAAATTAAAAGAGATCCTCCAGAGTAGGGGAGTAGAGATATTAAAAGTCAGCAGAGCTGGAAGAATGGTTCAAGTATAAAGTATTTTCTTTTGACAACAACACTCACTGAATTAAAAATACACAAGTCAGAGATAATGGCTTTCTTACCCTTGACAGTTATACCAAGAGCAGTCTTTTGGAAACTCACAGCTGATCCCACCAGATCCTTCATTATCCTATCATAGCTGCTGCCTTTCCTTGCAGGACAAAATTTTGGCCATGGGCATGACCCCTTTGCACCGCACACGGCATCTCCTGACTGTGTGGAAACAATATACCACTGCCGAGCAGATCTAAGCTGAGGCAGTTTGCCCTGGTCAACAAGATACATGGGCAAATTGTAAACCTGTGATCGGCTGTGACTCCTAGTTACCATTCATCATTAAGTTTAAAAAGAATGTAAAAGATGATGCCATGTCAAAGTGGTGTGGTTAAGCAGGAATAAGTTTTAAGTTTTCAGTAACTATAGAGTGGAAAAAAAGAGTAATAATTTTTCAAGCCACATTCCAAAATAGTTCCTCAGATAGGCTGGAATGATTTAGAATATTTGCAGATATCTAATTCTCACTCTTCTTACCCAGAGTTGATTATTACAGTAATTCACATGGTACATCTGTCTCACAATCTAGCAATACCTGTCCAGATTGCCTCTTCCCTATTTTCATGACACTGAACAACATCTGCCACTAAACTGAACGTCAGCCTCAAGCTGTTGTAGAAATGCAGTCTTGTGAATATCCACTGTGACTTCCAGCGATATACTGAAGAATGGCAACAACGCCCACACGCCGGGCTACAAGAGGATTCATCTGAGCTAAATACTTCACAGCAGCTAAGGCATCTTATAATTCAGAGCAGTTCCATATAAATAGCTAAAATTACCTTTAATTACTCATCAACAATCAGAACAACTGTGTTAAGTATTGTTTCCCTTCATGTTCCAGCACTAGGCTTGTAAAATTGTTTTACTTGTTAAATATAACTGACCTGGATAAGTAGTTTCTACAGATTTCGGTCTGTAGAAGACACAAAACTTCATAATTCAGTAAGCAGCATGGAGATTAGTAACAGGATGTACAACACACTTCAGTTTGTGGTAATTACAACCCTTCCCCTCCACACCACCTTTGCAAATGTCTACTCTGGTTTGCCGTCACTACAATTAAAACAGAGGTGGCACGTCTAGCACTGAAATGAATATACTTCAAACATTGATGTGCCGAAGAGTAACAACATTTTCAACATCTAAGGTTGTGATCAATATACCAATATCACAATGGCAATATTTTAACGTACCTTATTTTGGATTTCAGTGGCTTCTGCCACCATGTTTCTGATTTATGTGAGTGTCACATGCCAGTTTTCCTCATATGGGAACTCCAGTTTTGCTGATAAATGGCTAGTGAGATATGAAACATGGGATGTCATTGCACCAACACCTGATGCTTCACAGGGGTCAGATGGATCATGACCAAAAATGCCCTAACCAATTGAGTGATTGCTGCATTTTCACTCAGAATCAGCCGTTAGTTCGATCTACTTACAAAAGATCTGAACTTTTCACCCATTGCCCTTTGAGAATGAATTTGAAGCATCTCTTTGGGGTGGAAAATTAGATCCTACCTTCTGAGTCCACAACCAGTGGAGTATTAATGATACGCAGGGCTCAGCGTGAGACTGGCTGAAATTGGTCCACAACCTTCTTCACTGAATTGCTGGAACTGGAAGCAAACTAATGGCAGAACTCTGTACAACACACAGCATCTGTGGAGACACAGTCAATATTTAGGTGCACAGCTCCATTTCTGGACAGATACAAGTTGTCAGCCCAGATTGTTGACTACTCGTCTGCCTCCACAGATACTGCCTGACTCTCTGAGCTCTTCTAGCAGTTTGTTTTTTTTGTTCCAGGTCACATCACCTGCAGTCCCCTGTGCCTCAAAATTTATTGTGTTACACTGTTCGCTGCCATGTGCCAGTGATGACCATTTGTTAATTGCTGTCCTGACAGCAGCTTAAATACAAGTCTAGGAAGGAATCTGTAGTGGATACAGGCTGATCTCAGAGGTGTGGGGAACAAGACTTAGTAGTAATGATAGCTGATTTATATCTTAGAGGAATAACAGGAAGTTTAGAAAAATAATCTCCACTAAATCACAAGAGGAATAGACCATCCAATCAGCAATCAATTTCAGCAAGTGGTTGGAGAAAGAAGTTCATGTATGAAATGTGGCAGACTGTGTTTCACGGTGGATCCAATCACTGAGATAGTTTTTGGGTGTAGGATTTTGGTTTCATGATTTTTTTCAATGTATTCTGATACTTTCATAAAACAAATCGAAAAAGATCCATTACCACTCTGTAAACCAAGCACATCCGTGTTGAAATTCTTCTGTCAGCACTGTCTCTCTTTGTACTCTCCAGGCCTTGAGTATTAAATTTTGCTTCTGCAGTGACTCTCTCTGCATACCGCTGGTTTTTAAGTTCAAGCAGCCAATTATTTTCATTCCGAATTTGCTCATCATCCCATTATATCCCCTACCGTTCAGACAGCTGTTTTAATTTGACATTGGTAAGATCCAGTTTCTCCTTTTCAGTCCATCTATCTGATTGAACTAAATCTTAAACATTGCTTATTTTGAAAACTTTGCATTGGACCACATTATGTTTTATTGTGTTATTGATAAGAAGTACCTTCTGTGAATGCAAATAAAGCATAAAGCTACAGACTGGTATTTCAACTAGAAGTTCACAACCTTGAGAGTAAGTTGCCAAAGTTTCTGGCATGCTGCCTGTCAACAGAAAACTGGAAGTGGTATTGAGTGCAGTGGGACTCTAGATAAAAGACCGCTAGGATTACAGATGACAGTTTTGGTATCTTTGCCTCTGGGATCAGAAGGCAATTTCCCTGAGTCTTCGAAACATGACTAAAGCTCTGATATTTTTCTTGCCTTGTCTAGGAGTTTATGATTACTGGCACTGTGGGGCTGATACTTTAGAGGGGATATAGAGTACGCTTTGGGGATTTGAGTAGATTATTTAACGTTATGCCTGAAAGGGATGGACTTGAGGCTGCATATGGCACAAAAGATAGTATATCAGTGGAGTATGTACAAACAGGAATGTTTACTCAACCATCCTCACTGCCCACATTTTGGTAAATCAGACCTTCAGGATGTGCTCATCTTAAATATAAACACAAGCTGAAACATGAGGATCCGTACAGAAAGACATACAGTTCTGAGGAAATAGATGAGCTTCTTCATGACTGCTTTGAGTCAGGAGACTGGCCCTTGTTCAAAGACGAAGCAGTCAGTTTAGATGACTATGTCCCTATCATCACAAACTTTATCAGTGAGTACATTGAGGGCTCTGCACCAACGAGGACAATCTGGATTTCTGAATGGTGAGATCCACTACTATCTGACTTCTAGAACTGCAGTTTTCAAAACAGGTGACCCTGACCTTTCCAAAAGATTGAGATATGACCCCTCCAAAGCTATCAGGGATACCAGAGAGGACAGTAGTCTGAAATCGAGTCCCAGACCAGCCAACAGTTGTGGCAGAGTTCAATGCAGTAAGAAAATGAGGCTGCATTGCCACCAAGTGCACATCCCTTTTGATGAACTCAGTTAATACTTTGCACATTTTGCACAAATAAGATTTGACTGTCACTACCCAATCCAACAGCCTCCAATGCACCTGAACCATTGCAGACATAAAATCAGCCTTCTACAGACTGAAAATGCAGAAAGCATCTGGGTTGATGGTATCACTGACTGTGCAGGTCAGCAGGCAGGGGTATTTGCAGATATTCTTAAACTCTCCCTGCTTCAATATGAATTTCTCACATGCTTTAAGAAGGCACTATCTTCTTGGTACCAAAGAACAACAAGTTAACTTACTTTAATGACTACCACTTACTGGCTATTAAAAACATGAGAAATTATGCAGATTATGGATATCAAAATCAATGCTCTCAAGATGCTGGAGGAACTCAGCAGGTCAGGCAGCATTTATGGAAATGAATAAACAGTCAGTGTTTCGTGCCGAGGCCCTTAAGCTATCATTAAACTGTTGTTTATTGACTACAGCTCTGCATTCAATACTATACTTCCAAGCAAGCTTATTTTCAATCTCCAGGACCAGGTCTCAACGCCTCTTTCTGCAACTGGATCCTTGACGTTCTGACCAACAGACAGCCATCAGTAAGGAACACCTCTGCAGCAATCATGCTCAACACTGGTGCCTCACAAGGTTGCTTTCTCAGCAACTGACTCCATTCATGAGTATGTGGCCAGATTTTTCTCTAACTCCATTTGTGTTTGGAGACAGTACACCAAAGTGAGCTGTATCTCAAATAAAATATAAGTTGGAGAACAAGACTTCCGGTGAGGCACGAGGCAAGATGGCAGCACAGCGCTGAGCGCTGACATATAAATCTCCTTTTTCACGTTCTTTAGGGCTCGTAGATGGTCTTAGTACAAGGTTGAGTTCGAGAAAGATCTAACTAAAGACATGACCTCAAAAAAAGATCCAAATTCAACCAGGAAACAAGGTATCAGCAGACGACACCAAGCTAGCGATTCATCCGGGGAAATAGCTATGCTAATTAAGCAAACATTGGCAATGAAGATGGAATTGCTGCAAGAATCGGTAGCCCACTTACTAAAGAAGTTGCTGGAAAAGGCTCTCGACTCCATACAGAAACATATGGCAGAGAATGGTAACATTCTCCCGTCGTTAAAGGAGCAAGCAGACATTCATGCTAAAAAATTTAGCACAGTCTTCAACAAAATAGACTACATTCAGGTTAGCTTACGCAAGAATGAGAAAGATACTAGCTCCTGTCTCGCGGAGGTAACTAAGATACGAAAAAAGTTAAACAATTTTGGAGGACAGATCCAGGAGAAACAATGTGCGGCTGGTCAACTTACCGACAGACGCTGAGGGTGACGATCTGAGAGGCTACCTCCAGGACATGCTGCTTAAGTGGATTCCAGTGTTCAAGAATTCCCACAGCACTCCATTGGAGATCAATAGAACACATAGGATTTCTTCCAACAACACCACAAGACCACAGACCATGGTTTTTAGGCGTCTACGGCACACCGACCGGCAGGCTATCCTGGAGGGCGCGAGGAAAGCCAAACCTACTCTCCCTGATGGCACCCAGCTGCAGTTCTTTGTCAATTACAGCCCTGCCACGATGCAGGAATGACAGGGATACAGGGAGATCTGCGCTAAGCTTCGACAGAAGGGGATCGACTTGTTCCTCATATCCCAGCAATTTTGAGAATAAATATCAAGGGCATGAAGATGTTGTTTAACTCGGCAGAGGAAGCGAAAGAAGCCCTGAAATCATCAGTGCTGGGAGATATGGAAGAAGACCCTGGGCAAAGTCCACATGCCCCTCAGGAGGAGATGGAACTGCATTAAGAGCTTAGACCAGCCTGTATGTGCAATCTAACAGGCACGGGCAAGTTAACGTCCTAGGTGCGTAGTTTTCTGGTTATTCTTTTATTGGAAAGTCATTCGATGCACTTTTGTTAATTAGTTAATTAACAAATTAGTTAATTAAGAGACCAGTTTGTTTCTGAGGATTGCAGGTCAGAGTTTTCAGGCAATGGCTCAGTTAACTTGTTAGTACAAGGATAACATGGTAAGGTGATATAATTCCGCCTAGAATATACTTTTTACCTTTTACTTTCTAAGGTGATATTCAACACACCCAAATGTCATACTTCATCAGGAATGAAGCTGAAAAGCAGCAGTTTGTTTTGAATAACTTTAGTTGTACATGTTTGTTTTGGGTTATGTCTCCGGTAGACTTGTTTACATTCATGGGCGCTAGATAAGATGTCACCGGAGTCATCGGTAAGCAATGGTCTATTAAAGCAACAGTCTCCTGCAAGAAAGTTGTTGGGGTCTTCATTATGTATTATACTATATTTGAGACGGGAATGGTTTTAATTATATAGGTTAATGGTTTGACCAGGTTTCTTTCTCTTGTTTCTTTGATATGATTGTCTATAAGAACTGCTTTGCCTTTCTAATGTGTGGGTGCTAGAGGGGGGCAGTTAATGTTCAGTGTCTGACATTGCTAAGTGACACTCACAGATGTTACAAAGGAAAGGGTTGATGGGATGGGGTGATGGGAAGGGGGGTGGGAAGTGGGTAACTCAGGGCTCCACCACCAACTTACAACAACAGATCCAGGGGAAGATGAACAACACAGATAAATCAGAAAATCTTACTAATGTATCATTTTATGTTAGAGGATTAAACTCTTCCTACAAGAGTTCAAAGGCTTTAAATTTCTAATGCAAAGAAAATAGATATGGCGTTGTTACAAGAAACACATCTTAGGTCTAATGACATTCCCAGGGTTCAAAACCACTTTTATAAACCCGTTGTGTCATCAGCTGATGGTACTCGTACGAAAGGGGTTATGATATTAATGAGAGGTAGTATTTAATGTATCAATTGAAAGGACTGGTGTCAACAATGAAGAACATCTAGCTTTTGCTGTACATCTATTCATGGTAAAAAAAGTTGCATTCATTAGCCTGTATGCATTCATTAGCCTATATTCGAGGCTGAATTTAGAAGAATATATGAAAATATGAAGATATTAATAGTTGGAGACACCTGCCAGCATCAATCCCAGTCCATATATCGGTCATTAAAATGAACATCTTACCCCACATTAATTTTATCAGCTCAATGATCCCACTTGCACCTCCAGCAGGATATTGGCAAAAACTGGACTCTGTATTATGATGCTATGTTTGGAACGGTAAACGACCCAATATAAAGTGGTCAGCTCTACAATTCAAAAAGTCGGATGGGGGATTGGTATGTCCAAATTTTAAACTGTATCACTGGGCGTTTGTATTAAGAAGTCTTAACTATTGGATGAAGGAGGATAAAGTTTCATCATGGAAAAATATCGAACAAGAGCTAATAGAACCAATAAGGTTGAAGGACTTTCTCCTTATAGGTATGTCTACCAAAAAATGTGATTTGTATTAAGGTCCAATTTTAACCCATATGCTACAAGTGTTTAGAGCAGCAGAAGAATTCCTAAAGTTTAAAAGCGTATGGTGCAAATCATCTCCATTATGGAACAATAATCATCTTCTATCTGGGGGGAACCATTCACTAACACAACTTGGGAGGATAAAGGTATTACTACTCTTCAAGATGTTAATGGAGCAAGTACTGGTATCAGTAATGGGGCAAGTACTGGCAAGTAGCTTTCAAGAACTGGTATCTCAATATAATATTGATAAACACTCTTTTCTTCTACTTTAGAGTAAGATCTGCTTGTAAAGCCTACGGGGTTCCCTGGGGGTCAAATTTTTCCTTACCCACATTTTATCCGCACGGAACCATTGGCCCTTTTAAACATGTTGTATGGGAATATCCAGGAGTTTTTGGTTTGTGGGGGAAGGTTATCAGTACTTCTACAGAACTAATGGGGGTACAATTGCCAATGGACCCCGCTGTATATCTTCTAAGTGATGACTCCCACCTTTCCCTTACGGAAAAAACACGCAAAATCTGGCTGGCAGGCCTGACTGCAGCTAAGAAGATTGTAGTCCAGAGTTGGAAACCTCCTCATGATATTTCAAGTACTCACTGGCTTCGGTGCTTTTTGGACATTTCTTAGCTGGAATTATCATCAGCAAAAGTAGATGATGCACAACCAAACACAATCTCAATGTGGACAAATATGATATCTAACTTAAAAGATCTTCTGTTAAAATGCTCTGTCTGTGTATACACTACTATTCAGTTGGTTGGTGGAGGGGAGAGGGGGGAGGGGTGGAGAGGGGGATGGGGATGAGTGTTGAGGATGGCTGGGTTAAACAGTCAAAATGTAATCAACAACTGGTTGTATTGAATGTAATTTGTTGGTATTGCAATAAAGATTAGTGAAAAAAAATTGGAGAACAGGAAGGAGATAGCGAGCCAAGTGACATGATGTCACGACAACCTTTCGCTCAGTGTCAGCAAAACAAAAGAGACGGTCATGGACTTCACAAATGGGGGTGGTGCACATCAATGGCACTGAAGTCAAGAGTGTTGAGAGTTTCAAGCTTCTTGGTGTGAACATCACCAATAGCCTGTACTGGTCCAAAGACATTGATGCCACAGCCAAGGAAGTTATCAGTGTCTGGACATCCTTAGGATTCTAAAGAAATTTAGCATGTCCCCTTAGACCCTCTCCAATTTTTATTGATGTTCTGTAGGAAACAATCTATCCTGATGCATCACAGTTTGGTACGGCAGCTGCTTTGCCCATGACGGCAAGAAGAAAGTGCAGTGAGTTGTGGACACAGCTCAACACATCAGCCTCACCTCCATGGACTGTTTACACTTTACTCTAGTAATATAGCCAGCATAGTTAAAGACCAGACCTACCATGGACCTTCTCTCTTCCTCCACAACACCCACCATCAGACAGAGGACATAAACGCCTTGAAAGCACATATCTCCAGGTTCAAGGACAACTTCTATCCTTCTGTGATGAGACTATTGAATGGACCCTTTGTAAGATGGACTCTTGACTTCACAATCTACCTCATTATGACTTGCACTTTATTGTTTACTTGCACTGCACTTTCTCTGTAACTGTAACACTTTATTCTGCACTCTGTTACAGCTTTACCTTTGTTGCAGTAATCACCCTCAATACCTAGAAGCAAAAAGGTATCTGAGACTGCCGAAGCAAGAGGTTAAATATCTCAGTGAACTCTCCAGCCAGTTTATTAGCACAGGTCTTTTGTGCTCAATTAGGTACATTGTCCGGACAAGATGCTTTTTGTGGGTTTACATTCCTGAAGATGCTCTTGCATCGCCCTCAGAAACTGAAATCACAGGATCTTCAGGAGCTGTGGGTGTTCGTGAAGGTGCCTCCAATATTTTGATGGTTAAAGTGAGCATAAAAGGCATTGGGGTCACCTGGAAGTGAAGCTTTGTTGTCACCTACATGTTGCTTGGTCTCACTTTTAGGAGGTGATAGCATTTCAAACCCTGCCACAGATGTTCAGCACCCTTCAGTGATTCAGGTTTGGTCTGGAATTGCCACTTCGCACGTGAGATGGCGTTCCAGAGACTGTACCTGGACCTTTTATATCTTACTTGGTTGCCAGGCCTAAATGCCAGTGATCTGGTTCTCGTCAAATTGTTTATCCAGGGCTTCTGGTTGAGGAAAACTCTGAATGATTTTGTGGGGACTCACTCACTTATGACTGTTTTTTTATAAAGTCTATGACAAACATAACATATTGATTCAAATCTTCTGATGAGTCCTTGAACACGGCCCAGTCCTCCAACTTGAAGCAATCACATAGCTGCTTCTCTGCCTCCTGGAACCACCTCATTGTTGACTTTATCTCTGAAGCCTTGCTGTTTATCCTCTGCCAGTGTTCAGGTAGAAGGACAGACACATGATCAAATTTCACAAAATGTGGTCTAAGCATGGAATAATACACATTCTTAGTCATAATATAGTAATGTTCGAGTGTCTTGGGTCCCCTGGTGCTGCAGGTTATATGTTAATGATAATTGTCAGAGATTTCTTCAGACTAGCCTGCATTTTGTGTGTGTTGCTTTGAATTCCAGCATCTGCAGATTTTCTCTTGTTTGTGATTGAAGTCCCTGACAATGATATGAAAAGCACCGAGGTAGGTTGTTTCTCATTTGGTGATGGCAGCATTAAATATCTCAAGTGACTGATGAATGACAGCTTTAGGCGGTATGTAAACTGCAGTCAGGATCACGGAGGAGAATACTCTTGAATGGTCAGCACTTAGTCATTAAATGTTCCATGTTGAGGGAACCAGTGTATGACAAGACCAGTGTGTCCGAGCACCACAAAGAATTTACCATGAAACACAGACCCCCACCTTTTAATTTCTCCAAGTCATCAGTCCAATTTGTTCAGTGCATTGAGAAGCCTTCTGGTCTTACCAACGTCTGTCGTGTGTCCAGAGTGAGCTGTTTCTCCATGAAACACAGACTGCAGCAATTCCTCATTTTCCTCCAATACAGCAATCTTGCCCTTAGGTCCTCAGTCTACTTCTCCAGCATCTGTATATTTGCTAACAAGATGCTGGGTACAGGAATTTTCATTCCTCTGTTTCAATCTGGCTTGGAGTCCTCCTCTCCTCCCTCTCTTCTGGCTATGAAAGGTCCACTTAAAGGTGCCGTACCTGCATGCTTGAGAGTTGAGTCCACTGAATCCTTCAGAAGATGACTAAATCACTAGTTTGCTAAGACGATTCAAAAATATGTGACTTAAAGGGAAATTACAGGCTACTGATTGCAGTGAGAGTATTTCATAAGAGATATATTTAGAAGTTTTGTTAGCAGCCTGCAGCACGTCGCTACGGTTCATCGTCAACTTCTTGACAAGATTTGGATGTGAGTGTACATGGATCCATTAGCAAGTTTGTTGATGATACTGAGTTAGGGAGTAATCAGAATCAGGTTTAATTCACTGGCATATGTCATGAAATGTGTTGTTTTGTGGCAGCAGTACATTGCAATAAATAATAAAAAAGCAATAAATTTCAATAACTATATACTTATGTGTGTATATATACACACGTAAGAGGGGAAATAATAGTGAGATAGTGTTTATGGGATCGTTGTTCTCTCAGAAATGTGGTGGTGCAGGAGAAGAAGCTGTTCCTGAAATATTGAGTGTCTTCAGGCTCCTGTACTTGGACCTGCACCCCCCCCCCCTCCATTTTGCTGATAGAAAAGCAAGTTATGGTGAATTATGAAGAAATGTTGATCAGTCAGGGAGTTGGGCTGAGAAATGTATTTCAAATTGCTAAGTATGAGATGGTGTATTTCAGACAATCAAGCAGGGGCAGGACCAGCACTGTGAATGGCGGGGCATTGACAAGAGTTGTTGAACAGGGGGGCCTGTTCAGAAGTGCACAGTTCACTGAAGGCAGCCATGCAAGTAGATAGGGTGGTGAAGAAGTTACTAAGCTTGCTGGCCTCCATCAGTCAGAGCATCGAGTTTAAAAGTAAAGACGATACATAAATCATTGGTGAGACTTAGAGTACTGGTACTGTTTTAGCACCCTTTTATAGAAAACAGGTTGTCATACTGGACAGTGTGCAGAAGAGATGAGGATACTGCCTGAACAAGAAAGCCTGGCTTATTGGAAGAGCTTGGTTCTGCTCGATCTTTATTCCTTAAAGTGTTGGAGAAGGAGGGAGGTAACCGAGCTGAAGTTTATAAAATCATGAGGATAAGGTGGATGGTCATTATCTTTTCCTCAGGGGTTGGGAGTCCAAAATGAAAGGGCACAGATGCATGATGGTGGAGTCTGATTGTGTTGGATTTGTTGACTACAAAGTTCAAAACTCAAATGAAGATCTTAAGTCCTATAGTCCAGATAGCTTTGAGTACCCTCACTAAAGAGAGGTAATACTATAGCCACCTACTCTTCCAGGACTATTTCACTTCCCTGTTTATTCTCTATGGCAAGTTCAACTGACAATACCCATTATTTGAGTGGTGGGTTCCCTCTCTCTACCAAGGAGGAGATACTTCCATCTAGCAAAGTAGCTTAAACACAGTTCATTTTTAGTGATACACATTTAAATTGAGATAAAATTCTTAAAACACATTTAAAACTCACAGAGGTTTTCTATCTTATAAATGATTTCCAAATTACAAGTGATTTCTAAAACACAAAGGATTTCCAAAACGCATGTGCAATTCCTATAAACTAAAAAGACATACCAATAAGTTGCAGATAACTGAATTGTCCATCACAGAAATTGAAGGCAGAGGAATGGATTCTAGTTCACCCTGTCTTTCTGTCATTTTTCTTGATGTTCCTGGACCATTTCTAACAAGCATGGACCAATTGCAGCGAAGGATCTTTATCTGTGCTGAATTACTCTTTGACTCAATTACTAAATAAACTACTCCTTATTTGGAAATGATGTTTGGTGTGACAGATTATTGTAGGGACCTCATTGTGTCTACTTTCAGTTTTTCTGAACAAATCCATCTCTGATCAGTACAGTTCACAAAATGGCAGCCTCCATTCCTTCGACCACATGGTAAGAGCAAAGACATCTAGTTTGTCTGCTTCCACTATCGCTGACTCATTCCAGTTAGATGTTATGCAGATTTTAATTCCTTTCTGATTTGTACTCCCTCAGTGCATTGTCATAATGAATTGATATGTACAAACAATGTGCAAGACGAACTTTTCATTCTGCCACAGTACATGTGACAAGAATAAACTAATTTACCAGGAAATGACGGTGTCCCCAACAGCCCAAAAAAAAACAGAAGAAAAGTCAACTTTTTTTTCCTGCTTCTGTGTGCATCAGTCATGAATAGTTCAAACGGCATCTGTTCCAAAATCCCTGAGGAATATCTCTAATCACCATGAACAACTTATACTATTTATTGCTATTTGTTCTTTCTTATTTTTGGCAAGATTATCTTCCATTAATTATCTAAGCATTAAAACTTTCTAATTGCCTTGCATATGGATTTTTGTTGTGTTATTACATGCACTAGAAAACATTCCAATGTTTCAGGTAAATTCTGAAGCATTTTCAGTGCATCTGAAGGGTTTCCCTGGTTTCAAAATCCTTGCTGACAGTTTCTTAAAGCAAGATCAGAAAACTTTTTTGAAAAGAATGTTAAGTGTACTCCATGAGATGTGTGAACATTTGTCCTTAGTGGTTGCCAGTCAATTAGTCTACCCTTTGTAAGTTTGTACCTCGTTTCTATTCTCTGTTTGCAGGCCTGCACTGAAAGTTTACCGAGAATTATTTCCCAGGCTCTGTATTTTTTTACAATTAATCAAACATCTACCATGTAGCAGGCAAATGGAATTCATTTAGATTGTCATCATGGTCAGCACAGACATGATGCACCATAGGGCCTGTTACCGTATTGATCTGATATGTAACTGTGTACATCATTGGCAGCTGACTCTGCCCATGCTTCACATACAAAACTTGAACTGTTGTTGAGCATCTCAATGTAACAAATAACTGACCTAAAAGTTGAGGCAGGACCCAGATCCCTGTTCTGATAGCTGCTTTCAGCCAGTTCAGGAGTAAGATTACCAATTTACCTCATCCACTAACACTAAGAGATTTCTAGTGATGAACACTGAACAGCACAGGAAAGGCCGGAATATGTTCTCCAGACTCGAGTGTTTATCTTACATGAGCAGTGGCAATTTCTTTCAGATAACAGAGAGAAAGTATATTGCATACTGAAAGATGAGGATTTTTTCCCCATTCTGGATTTAGTTTTATTATTTTTTCCTGCAAAACGAGCACCAATTGAAACTGCATGAGTATTTTTGGCTGGGAAAAGTAATAATCCAACAAATATTGGCCTTTACTTATAGCTGAAATGTTATTTAATACCGACATGTAAGGATAAACAGTCTTCAATGCCACAGTGCAGATTTTTGTATTGATGAGGGAATCGAGAGTCGTGGGCTTATTAAAGGGAAGGGGCACTGAAAAAAGAAACTGTGATATTATTGGATGGAGATGCATTGTTATGTCACAGGGTCATACATCGCTGAAGAAGCCTTTAGCCTGCCTACCTCAAATGCTGTCAAGTAGCCGTCTATGCTCTTTCCATTTATCAGCACTTGGTCCATAGCTTTTTATGCTTTGGTGATAAAAGCACTTGTCCAAATATTTTTTAAAAATGTTGTGGGAGTCTCTGCCTCCACCATTTTCATAGGCAATGTGTTTCACAATGCATCCACCAACCTTGGTCAATATATCTTCAGATCCTCTTTTATTGGGTCATCTTTAATCTACGCCCTCTGGTTTTACATGTTTCTTTTCTCTCAATGCATCCTTTCTATACACTTCTTAATTCTCTATACCTCTGTCAGATCCTCCTTGGCTTTTTCCACTCTGAGTAAACAAGTGCAGTCTATACAGTGTTTTCATGCCAAGCTAGGTCCTAGGGGATCTTCTCTGTACCTTCTCCAGTGCAATCACAGCCTTCCAGCCCTGAACAAGGATTCCATGAATAGAATCCAGTCCTGACCTGAGGGCTGACAACCCTGAGTAACTTCCTTTTGGGGTAACATGAAATAACACTGAGGTCAGAGAGATGGGATTATTAGCACAACTTGATTTACTCCCCTTCTTATAGGCCACATATATATATAGGCCACTCCTATTGAAAGGCATGTGAACCAATTGGATGCACGGTCCTCATGCAGTGGAGACCCTGAGAGCTCTGGAATTTCATCAGTCATGTAGCCTTTTCACAATCTCCAGGGCCACAGTGGGCAAACTGAGAATTGAAATGGGCAATATTGAAAGATATTGCTGAGAGGGTAGGGATGAAAAGATGAAAAGCTGAATAACATTTGAGTTGGGTAGTTCACCAGATTTTGAATGGGAGGTTGCACTGAAACTTTCACATCTATATAATCACTCTCTCTTCTGGTGCATCTCTACAATTCTCCAGAGAACTCTGTTGAGGCTGAATCATTGGCAGTCAGTATCAGTTTTGCAGCAGCTGTGCATTGCACTACCTAATAATAAATCTATAAATTACAATAGGAAATACATCCAGTGGATTCCAGTTAATTGGGACACATCAGAATCAGGACATTTTGGCCTAATTAACCAAAGTTTCATGGAAATAGCTAAGGTATGAAAAAGGCAAACTACCATTGAACTGAGTAACAAATAGTGTATTTAACTGAAATAGAGAATAAATTAGAATGCTATCAATACTACTACAGTACTTTAAAACTGTGTATTAGTTCTTAATTGCTATCGATGGAAGAATTCAACCAGAGTACCTGTACACTGTTGTGTTGTTCTGATTCACTGTAAGTGAACAAAATCCATGCAGACATCTAGAGTAAATAATGGACAGGCTTCATACAGTGCCATCGACTATTCTTCACTTTAATTGTAAAATTCAAGACTATTATTGATACATTTAAATTCTTCATAGTTTCTTTACAGTAATTTTATTTTTTTGCTCAGCATAACAAAACATTCAATTTCCAGATACATTTACATTTCTTCCCCTCACAGATATCAGCTATCAGAACACTTCCATCAAAATATAGACATCACAACATCCTATACAAAAGCCCTTATTAGTATAGCAGGCAGGATTACACCTACGTACTGCAGAAAGGGTTGCCATGTTTTATGAAAACTATTTGTTTTTGAGTACCATACATGTTAAAAAGTCCAAAGGAATGTATTCCATGATTAATTTACGCCAACCAAAAAGTCCAGGGGCCTTATCAGATATCCAACAAAGTAACATGTTCTTCCTCACACAAAAAGTCAGGATGTTAAGAAGTTTTTTTCTGATGTGCATTAATAATATAATTGCTGGATAAGCCTAAGAGAAAAGACATTGGGTCCAGTTCAAGCTCCATCTTCAGACTCTTTTCCATTTCACCCAAAATATCACTTCAGTATGCCTGAAGTTTGGGACGAGTCCAAAAACAGTGGGTGAAAGTTCCAGTATTTACTTTACATTTAGAACACAGTGGAGAAACCCCTGTCTTAAATTTTGAGAGATGATATGGAGTCAGATGGGCTCTCTGCAGAATTTTGAGTTGCAATGCTTTAGTTTGATTACAAACTGAAATTTTCTTTGCATTATGACAGATGTCTTCCCATGTTTCAGCTGTAATTTCTACTCCCAGTTCTTCCTCCCAGACCCTTCCCAGCTGCTCAGCCTCTCCACAAGAACAATCCCTCAGGATGCTGTAAAAAGTACTAATGGAGACTTCACCCTTAGAAAAAAACACCCTCTTTTCTGTGTCAGAACCATAGAAATCAGTTAACAATGATGTTTTTTTCCAGTATATAATCTTTTATCTGAAAGGAACGAAAAAGATCCTTGTTGGGTACGTTAAATTTCTGTACTACTTTACTAAAAGACATCATCGTTCCTTGATCAAACAAATCTCCTAGATGGAAAATACCCTTAGAAATCCAAAGTTTAAATCCAGAATCCATTATACCAGGCTGAAAACCTGGACTGCTGGTTATTGGAGTGAAGGGTGATATTTTTGCTGTGTTGTCCACAATTTGTCACATTGTCCTCCAAGCCCTGACTGTGTTAATTGCTATTGGATTTTGAAAATACTCCTGAACTAGTTTCATCTTACTGAGGAAAAGCAAATGAATAAGAGGGCATTTTGCTTCAATGTCTACCCAAATTGAGGAGGGGTCCCTGCAAACCCAGTCAACCACATAAGATAAATAGGAACTTAAATTGATATTTTTTGATGTCTGGAAAATCCGGACCCCCTGGACTATTGGGAAGCTGTAAATTAGACATTTTAATACAGCGTCTTTATTTGTTCAAGATAAAAGAAACAAACCAGCCATTTATTGTTTTTAAGTATTTGTTGGGTAAAAATGACTGGAATCATTCATATTGGGTAGAGCAGACGAGGAAGAATGTTCATTTTGAGCAAGGATATTCGGCCAAGCCAAGAAAAGTGAAGAGTGCTCCATGGCTCAAGATCCTGTTTGATTTTGTTAAATAACTGTGTAAAGTTAGCCTTGAACAATTGATCAAACATAGGTATGATGAATATGCCTAAGTAAACAAAACCTGTCTGTGACCATTTAAAGAGGAAAACACCCTGAGTGTCAGGTACCTGCTGCAGCTTCCCCGGAGACATAGCCTCTGATTTGATAAAGTTGACTTTGTCACCTGAAAAGGTGCTAAATGAATTGATGCATTGTATAAGGTGGTGCACTGATATAGCAGGGTTTGATAAGAAAATTAGACCATCATCCGCATACAATGTAATTTTATGTGACTTTTGTCTTATATCTGTAGCGAATATTTTGGGGTCTCGTTAAATAGCCTCAGCCAATCGTTCGATCACTAGTGTGAAATGTAGTGATGATAAAGGGCAGCCCTGCCGGCTTCCCCTCAGAATACTAAAATTATCCGAACTAATACCATTAATGAGAATCGCAGCCAAAGGGTCATTATAAAGAACCTTCACCCACTTAATAAAATTATTGCCCAAACCAAATCATTCTAAAGTAAAAAAAAAGATACGGCCATTCGACATGATCAAAGGATGTTTCTGCATTTACGGAGACTACCAAGCCATCCACTGCCTGTTGCTGACATGCCTGAATCACGTTAAGTAATCTTCTGATATTGTTAGATGATCTACGGCCTTTTAAAAAACCCGTTTGATCCTCTTTTATGATAAAAGATAACACGGTATCTAATTGCAATGCTAAGGTTTTAGATAAGATTTTAAAGTCAACATTTAACAATGAAATAGGCCTGTAGGAGGCACAATCTTCAGGGCTCTTTCCTTTCTTAAGAATTAGGGAGATATTAGTTTCTCTCAATGATGGTGGGAGGAGACCACAATTAAATGCATGATTGAACATGATTAGCATAGGCTCTGATAATAGTGAACTCTTTATAGAATTCACTAGTGATTCCATCAGGACCAGGGGCCTTCCCACTTTGGAGCTGTCTCACAGCTTCCTGTATCTAATGTATAGATAACAGAGCATTGAGGAAGGACTCGTGTTCAAAAGGAATGCTTAGGAGATCCAAGTTCCTGGAAAAGGACTCCATCCTAAATTGTCCATCACTACATTGCTTGAATTGACACAAATTAGAATAAAAATTCTTAAACACAACTTTAATCATTTTAGCACAAACACAAGGGAATCTGCAGAAGCTGGAGATTCAAGCAACAAACACAAAATACTGGTGAAACGCAGCAGGCCAGGCAGCATCTATAGGGAGAAGTACAGTCGCTGTTTTGGGCAGAGACCCTTCATCAGGACAACTGGAAGAAAAGATAGTAAGAGATTTGAAAGTGGGAGGAGGAGGGGGAGATCCGAAATGATAAGGGAAGACAGGAGGGGGAGGGATGAAGCAAAGAGCTGGAAAGTTGATTGGCAAAAGGGATACACAGCTGGAGAAGGGAAAGGATCATGGGACGGGAGGCCTGGGGAGAAAGAAAGGGGGAGGGGAGCACCAGAGGGAGATGGAGAGCAGGCAAGGTGTGATTGTGAGAGGGACGGAGAGAGAAAAAGAGAGAAAAAGAAAAAAGTGAATAAATAAACAACAAATAAATAAGGGATGGGGTAAGAAGGGGAGGAGGGGCATTAATGGAAGTTAAAGAAGTCAATGTTCATGCCATCAGGTTGGAGGCTACCCAGATGGAGAATAAGGTGTTGTTCTTCCAACCTGAGTGTGGCTTCATTTTGACAGTAGAGGAGGCCATGGATAGACTTATCAGAATGGGAATGGAACGTGGAATTAAAATGTGTGGCCACTGGGAGATCCTGCTTTCTCTGGCAGACAGAGCATAAGTGTTCAGTGAAATGGTCTCCCTGTCTGCTTTGGGTCTCACCAATATATAAAAGGCCGCACCGGGAGCACTGGACACAGTATACCACACCAGCCGACTCACAGGTGAAGTGTCGCCTCACCTGGAAGGACTGTCTGAGGCCCTGAATGGTGGTGAGGGAGGAAGTATAAGGGCAGGTGTAGCACTTGTTCCACTTACAAGGATAAGTGCCGGGAGGGAGATCAGTGGGAAGGGATGGGGGGGACGAGTGGACAAGGGAGTCGCGTAGGGAGTGATCCCTGTGGAAAGCAGAAAGGGGGGGGAGGGAAAGATGTGCTTGGTAGTGGGATCCCATTGGAGGCTGGTGGGGTGGTAGGTGAGGACAAGGGGAACCCTATCCCTATTGGGGTGACGGGAGGATGGGGTGAGAGCAGATGTGCATGAAATGGGAAAGGTGCATTTGAGAGCAGAGTTGATGGTGGAGGAATGGAAGCCCCTTTCTTTAAAAATGGAAGACATCTCCTTCGTCCTGGAATAAAAAGCATCATCCTGAGAGCAGATGTGGCAGAGACAGAGGAATTGCGAGAAGGGGATGGCATTTTTGCAAGAGACATGGTGGGAAGAGGAATAGTCCAGGTAGCTGTGAGAGTCCGTAGGCTTATAGTAGACATCAGTAAATAAGCCGTCTCCAGAGATAGAGACAGAAAGATCAGGAAAAGGGAGTGAGGTGTTGGAAATGGACCAGGAGGGCAGGGTGAAAGTTGGAGGCAAAGTTAATGAAGTCAAAATGCTCAGCATGCGTGCAGGAAGCAGTGCCAACACAGTCGTCGATGTAGTGAAGGAAAAGTGGGGGATAGATACCAGTATAGGCTTGGAACATGGACTGTTCCACAAAGCCAACAAAAAGGCAGGCATAACTGGGACCCATGCGGGTGCCCATGGCTACACCCTTGGTTTGGAGGAAATGGGAGGAGCCAAAGGAGAAATTATTAATTGTAAGGACTAATTCTTCTAGACGGAGGAGAGTGGCAGTAGAGGGGAATTGGTTAGGTCTGGAATCCAAAAAGAAGCGGAGAGCTTTGAGACCTGGTGGGGGATGGAGGTATATAGGGACTGGAATATACATGTCCAGTATATAGGGGCTGGACATGGTGAAAATAAGACGGTGGGGCCAGGGAACTTAAAATCATTGAAAAAATTTCAAAGCGTGAGAAGTGTCACAAATATATGTGGGAAGGGATTTGAACAAGGGGGATAAAACAGTGTCAAGGTGTACAGAAATGAGTTCGTTGGGGCAGGAGCAAGCTGAGACAATGGGTCTACCTGAACAGGGAGGTTTGTGGATCTTGGGTAGGAGGTAGAAATGGGAAGTGTGGGGTGTGGGAACTATGAGGCTACTCGCAGAGGATGGGAGATCCCCAGAGCTGATAAGGTTGGTGATGGTGTGGGAAGCAATGGCCTGGTGCTCCTTAGTGGGGTCATGATCCAGGGGTAAATAAGAGGAGTTATCAGCAAGTTATCATTGTGCCTCGGTAAGGTAGAAGTCAGAATGCGAGACTACAAAAGTGCCCCCCTTATCAATGGGTTTTATAGTGAGGTTGGGTTTGGTGCGGAGGAAATGGAGAGTAGAGCGTGTGAAGGAAGCTACTAGTTAGAATTACTAGTGAGGGCTCCGGTCCCATCCCTAATTGAAGCAATAGCTAAGAGGCATTTTTCTTTCTAGCTAAATAAGCCAAATACCTACCTGGTTTTTCACCATGTTCAAACAATCGTTGTTTAGCAAATGTCAATTTTCTTTAGCTGCTTGTGTAAGTAAAGAGTTTAGTGTACGGTGTAGGGCTGTGATATTCTGTAACCTGGCTGCAGGAGGCTTATTAATATAATCCTTTTCAGTTGCTGCAAGCCTTGCTTCCACTAGGCGCTACTGTTCCGCAGTTTGTCGCTTCTTACTAGCAGAGTAAGAGATAATTAATCCCCTTGCATAGACCTTAGTAGTTTCCCAGAGCATCAAAGGACGACTAGCTGATTTGAAATTAATAGATAGGAAAGTTTTCAATTCGGAAGTAAAGTAGTCTATAAATTTATTTTAGAATCAAAGGATTCAGCCTCCTATGTCTAGATCATGCCGAATTATCTTTGGGCTTTATATTTAAATATACTGCTGCAGAAAGCAATATTTCTAATTGTGCAGGATTCAACTAAATCTGGGAGCGTTTTGGAGGTTAGAAAAAAAGTCTATTCTGGTGTAACACTGGTGTGGATTAGAAAAATAATGTGAAGTCTTTGTCTGAGGGATGTAACAACCTCCAGACATCCGCAAGTCCCAGTTCTCCACATAAGCCCATGATTTGTTTGGACTGTGAGGAGAGCAATGGGGGAACCACTAGGTACTCTGTCCATCAATGGGTCCATGAGACAATTAAAATCCTCAACTACAATAATGTTTTGTTTTGAAAAGCTGGTAAGTTTTGGAAAAAGCATCTATTAGGAATTTGAGAGGATGAGCTGGAGGTCAGTAAATATTGAGAATACAATATTCTTCTCCATATATTGAAGCCTTAACAATTACAGATCTTCCATTCTTATCCTTAATCGGTCTAATAACTTAAAAGGCTTCCTAATTAAAATGCGATGTGAATCTTGTTAACTTTATGACAGTAGTACAATAAAATACATGATAACTAAATATAGAGAAAAAACTGTATTACTGTAAGTATATACATCTATTAGATAGCTAAATGTAATATTTTAAATAAGTAATGCAAAGAAAAACAAATTAAAAAGTAGTGAGATGATGCTCATGGGTTTAATGTCCATACTACAGAGGCCATTATCCATGATGGAGATGACTAGGTTTACAAGTTTCTGCAACTTATTTAAATCTTGTGCAGTAGCGCCTCGCCTCCCAGTACTGGACAGTGCAACAGCCAGTCAGAATGCTCTCCATGATATATTTGTAGAAGTTTTTGAGTGTTTCATTTGAGAAACGAAAACTTCTCAAATTCCTATTGAAGTATAGCTGCTGTCTTGCCTTCTTCTTAGCTGCATCAATATGTTGCATTCAAGTTAGGTCCTCAAAGATATTGGCACCCAGGAATTTGAAATTGTTTACGCTCTCCACTTCTATAAGGATTGGTTTGGCTCCATTGTCTTAGCTTTTCTGAAGTCCACAATCAGGTCTTTGGTCTTGCTGATGTTGAGTTCAAAGTTGTTGCTCTGATACTACTCAACTAACTGGGATATCTCACTCCTGTATGCCCTCACTCACCATCTGAAATTCTCCCAACAATGGTTGTATTATCGGCAAATTAACAGATGGCATTTGAGCTGTGTCTAGCCACGCAATCATGGGTGTTGAGAGAGTAGAGCAGTGGGCTAAGCTCACATCCTTGCAGTGCGCCAGTGTTGATTGTCAGTAAGGTGGAGATGTTATTTCCAATCTGCAAACATTGTGGTCCTTTGGTTAGGAAATTGAGGATGCAGTTGTAGAGAGAGGTACAGAAGCATGGGTTCTGTAGCTTTTCAATCAGGACTATAGGAATGGTGGTATTAAATGCTGAGCTATAGTCAATCAACTGCATCCTGACATAGATAATTGCATTGTCCACGTGATCCAAGGCCATGTGCAGAGCCATTGAGAACACATCTGCTGTAGATTTATTGTGGTGATAGGCAACTTGCAGTGGGTCCAGGTCCTTCCTGTGACAGGTATTGATTCTAATCATGTCCAATCTCTCAAAGCATTTCATCACTGTAGATGTGAGCACTACTGGAATGTAGTTGTTAAGGCAGCTCACACTGCTCTTCTTGGGCACTGGTATAATTCTTGCCCTTTTGAAGCAGGTGGGAACTTCCAATCATAGCAATGAGAGACTGAAAGTGTCTTTGAATACCCCACCAGCTGGTTGGCACAGGTTTTCAGAACCTTACCAGGTACTCCATTGGCCCTGCCACCTTGTGAGGGTTTACCCTCTTGAAAGACAGTCTGACATTGGCATCCAAGAAAGAGATCACAGGGTGACCAGATGCTGCAGGGATCCTCATAGCTGTGGTTTTATTCTCCTTGTCAAAGTGAGCATAAAAGATGTTGAGATCGCTTGGTAGAGAAACATTGCTGCCATTCATGATGTAAGTTTTGTTTTGTAGGAAATAATGGCTTGCAAACCCTGCCAGAGTTGATGTGCATCTGATGTCGTCTCCAAGCTATCTCAGAATTGTTTCTTGGCTCTTGAAATAGCCCTCCACAAGTTATAGCTGATTTTCTTTTTTAGATCTGGGTCACCAGACTTAAGTGTCACAGATCTAGCCCTCAGTAGACTACAAACTTCCTGGTTCAGCCATGGCTTTTGGTTTGAGAATGTACAGTAAGTTTTCATAGGCACACACTCATCCACACAGGTTTTAATGAAGTCAGTAACAACTGTGGCAATCTCATCTAGATTTGAAGATGAATCCCTGCATACAGTCCAGTCCACTGATTCAAAGCAGTCCTGTAACCACTCCTGTGCTTCTTGGTGCTGCTCTCCTTAGTCTCTGCCTATACTCAAAAATTAGAAGTACAGCCAGGTGATCCAAACATGGAATAGCATGCTAACATTCTTGATCTTAGTGTAAGAGTGGTCCAGTGTATTATTTCCTTTTCTACTACAGGTGATTTGTTGATAATAATTATATAGAGTTAGGTTTTACCCTTGATTCATCACTGTTTTGCTCTTCTCTGTCAGTGAGACCATTCTCATTAGTTCACTCTACACTCAAGCTATTCAGGAAAAAGACGTGCAAAACACTTTGATCTAGTCTGAGGCAAAGAGGGACAAAGAGAGAAAGGGAATAATTATATTGGATGTGTTCCCCAAGGAGGAAATAAATTACTCTTAGCATTTTGATTGGATTTACCTCTAAAACAGGAGATCTTACAATAGCACTGGTGTGATAAAATTATAGACTGCAGCAAAACACATGCTTGCTGAGAATGGAGAGATATGGAACATGTGCAGGCAGAAAGGGTTAGTGTACCTAGGCATCATTAGTTTAATTAGTTTATTATAATATTGCAGGCCGAAGAGCTTTTTTGCTACACTGTACCATTGTAAATGATTGAAGTTTATAGCCAATTGTACCATAATAGTTGTCTTCAAAAGATAGTTTCTCTACAACAAGATGTATTTATTAACATTCATGTATCTTCATAAATTCATGAGGGAAGTATGCTGACCATAAATAATGTTGGGTAACACCAAACAGGGAGCTTGGCATTTCTCTTCCACCGACATGATTAAGTAGTAGCGTTTTAATTACACTCATTTGGACTTACTTAATTGTATTACACACAAATCAAGATATGGCCTCTATCTCCAAATGACAATTAATAAGTAAAATCCATTAAGTTAGTGATTAATCGAGTGTGAAACCAACTGTTCCTGGCATTTTTGCTCATCAGCTCATAGAATGCACAGTGGGAAGTGTGAGTGGAAGGTGCATTTTGATTCTCAGTACCAGCCATAAGGAACTTTACACTAACAACACTGACAGGAACACAGACTGTGGCAAAGCACATCAGTCTCCCATTCAGCACAGACTCGGTGTATCAGTGGGCACTCAGGTGTACAGGCCTCTGTTTTTTAGTACAGTGTTTTATTGTGAATTCATTTTAGGGATTTGGGCTTTACAGGCTGAGCCAACATTCAATCACACTTGAGAAGGCAGTGATGAGTTGTCTGCTTGAATAGCAGTAGTCCTTGAGGTGTGGGTTTACCCATACTGCAGTTAGGGAGGGGGGTTATGGAACTTTGACTCAGCATCTGTAAAAACATGTTGGGATAGTCTGTGGCTTGGGAGCAACTTCCAAGTAGTGCTGCTCCTATGCTATTGGTGCCCTTGCTCAAGTTAGTAGGGGTTGTGGGTTTGGAAGGCGCTGCCTATGGAGTCCTGTGATCTGTGATTGAACTTTATAATCATCAGAATCAAGGCTATTCTTTGTAAATAACACTGTTGCAAAGACACGATATTTGACACATTGGATGCACACATAACAGCATCACTCACCATGCAGAGCTCTTTTTAATTGCTTGCAGATAAAAGAGTGTCACGTTTTGCTGTTGCAGAAACCTTTTGAAACACTGGTTGGGAATGACAATTTGAAGTTGATTGATGAACACTCTAAAGGGCAAAGGGCTTTCTTTGAACTTTACTTGCTGCTTGGCAGTGAGGTGGGCACTGACTACATCATCAAAGCAGAAGTAATAGTTATTTCCCTGATGACTGGATGTATGTGTGGAAGGACCACCATATGTGCTGCCCAGGCCAGAAGCACAAAACTGGCACCTGAGGCAAGGCATGTGGGCTCAGAGTGCTTGAGGGTGGGGATGGGGGTGTTGTTGAGGGAGAGGAAGAGCTCTTGTCCATAGACCTGACCCCAGAAAGGTCTAGAGATCCACATTGCTAGCTCTTGCTGTCTGGGCCAATGAATCCAGCAGCTGTGTTGATGTGAGGTGGTGCTGCCAGAGATCTATGCAGCGTGAACATTTACTTGGGCTGCTTAGTCTGGAGAAGCTAAGCTCTCCAACACGTTTTAACTTCTGGATCACCTACCCTGAACTGACATGCACCACTACATGAGGAGGCCAGTGCTCTCATCTACTCATCGAAAAGAAGCAGTATCTCCTTTCCTTGACCATACATCCTCTTACAGAGCAACAACAAGGTTGTTTGTTCACCAAGATTTTGGTAATCGAATATCTGCACTTGTGGTGTTTTGGCTTCCCTTGACATCTGCATCTCAACATGAATCAACCACTGGATACACAAGCTATAACTAACCCTGTCAACAAAGCTTCTTCATTGCTACCACAGCCTACCTTAGAGTCAAGTAGCAGAGTGCCTTAGCTGACAATCAGAACTCTTGCTCTCGTCCATGGTACCTCTTGACTATTCCCTTATCCATTAAACCCCTATCACTACTCCTCACCTCTTCTTCCACATCCCTTCTGAGTCACAGAGCCAGAATTAGTGCCAGAGACCTGACTGATGTGGCTTTCTGCTGCTAGGTCATTCCACGCACCCCCCCCCTCCACAGATGATCCAAAACAATATACTTGTTACTAAAGTGAACAGCCAGAGATGTACCCTAAACCAGCTGACCATCCCTTTTCCCTCTGCTGATGGTCACCCAGCTAGTTATCTGTGTCCTGTTCCTGATGTGTAGCTTCCTTCCTGTATCTCCTGTCAAGTGAGTTCCTATCCCAACACGCCAGCTGCTTCATCTCAGTGAGTCCACATCAACCATCTGTTAATACTAATCCTACACTAAACCCATTTCATTCTCCCCACAATAACATCAATTTCCTTCATATTCTACTAGCAATCTGCACTTTAGTAGTTACTTACAGAAGCCAATCTGCATATCCTTTGGGATGTGCAAGGATGGCAGAGCACTCAGGGAAATCTGATGTGGCTGCAGAGGGAATGTGCAAACTTCACACAGAGCGTACTGGAGATCATGATCAAACTTGGGTCACTGGCATTGTGAAGCAGCAGCTCCTCTAGTTGAACTACCGTGTGCATAAAGTGAATGTGGACTTCAAGCTAGTTATGTAATAGTAGCTGTGAAACTTCCATATTATTGTAAGAAATAAGGCAGATAAAGGTGAATCAGTAGATATAGTGTAAATACATTTCCAGAAGGCATTTGATGAGGTGTCACACAGCAAAACATACTGCACAGGATAAAAAGACATGGTATTGGCAAGAGTAACAGAACCCCATCACTCAGGATATGCTCTGTTCTCATTGCTACTGTCAGGAAGGAGGTACAGGAGCTTGAAGGCACACATTCAATGATTCAGGAAAAGCTTCTTCCCATCTATCATCTGATTTTTGAATGGACATTGAATCCATGAACACTTCATAACTTTATTTTTATTTTTATTTTTTCATTACTTATTTAACTATTTAATTACTCTAATTTACAGTTTTCCCCCTCTTTTTGTGTATTGCATTGAACTGTTGCCACAACGACAACAAATTTCATGACATATACCGGGGGTATTAAACTTGAATCTGATTCTGGTTCTGAGAATCTGGAAAAATAGGTATTACTCAGATCAGCAAACAGCCACAGAATCAATGTAGGTGCCTCAATAAACCTAGTCTAAATAACTCAGTGAAGGAACCAAATGTACTGTAGTAAATCGGTGAAACAAAGAAAGGTGAAGTAGTAAGTTTTGAAGAAGATGCAAAGAGCTATACAGTATATATGAGCAAAACGATAAAGTTAGATTCAGTGAGTGGGTAAGAAGTTCGGAAATGGAATATAATACTATGGTGCCTCATTTCCACCTCAAACTTTCTGCAGTTATCCAGGATATTCTATGCTCTTAGTCATCTCACACATGAAGAAAGGTCTCTTGCTGAGGAAATGTAACAGAACATTTAGAGCAATTAGATTGGATTGAGAATAAATATACTTTAGAGAAGGAAGCCATGCTCAAAATTTAACATGTGTAGAAATTAGGTAACTGTATTACAGGGAGCAGAACACTATAGATCCAACACAGGTAGGCTCCATACATCTCATAGAATGGGATCATTACTGATCTGAGTCCGCTTTACATTGTGGAATGGAACATTTTCTGCATAACCTCCTTTCCACAGAAAACCATCCCTCCAAGAGGCAGTGAAAACATTTCAATTTCTATGCAGTGTTCTAAGATCATGATATAAGTATAGCTTCTGACTTCACCTATTTCACTGTAAATATGCGTGCAAAAGATTTCACTGTGACTTAATCAGATTATCTATGTAATACTCAGATAACAGCAATAATGCTGGCCAGCTGGAAAATTAAAATTGAGTGGGATGGTAATGAGACTATTTCTACATGCAAGAGCTGCTTTGCTTCATACTGGGGCTCAAGGCTTCCAACCCTGTGTCTGGGCCCTTCAGAAGGTGAATCAATTGGTACAAATCAACATGATGTTTGCCTTAAAAACAAGATTATGCTCTCCTGCAGTTCTAAAGCACTTTAAGTGAATTTCCAGGCTAGATTTTCCTTCCTGCTCATGTAAGATGTTCAATGTACCCTTTACATAGGAGAGTTGCTCGTTAAACAAGAATTTTTGATTGGTTTTCTTCACCATTACTAACAGAGCAGAAAGAAATCCTGTCAGGAGGTCCTCTCAGCTTAATTTTAAATGAATTCATATCAACTTCTGCACTACTTTGATTTTTTTTTGCTTGTTTAATTGTGGCTGAAGATTCTTCACACTGCAGTCTATCCCTGGTGCCCCATAATCTGTACTCAACTATAAAAGATTATACATTATTTACAGTGATAAAGCACATAAAATAACATTTAAAAATCACAAGATAAATTTTGTACAGATTCCACAATTCACATCTAACCATTTGCCTGAAAAGGGAAGTTAAATAAAAACAGATTGATGGACTAACTTTCACCCTATTCCATTTCTGATATAGAGGAGCTTTCACACTCTATATCCTGAATCCCATAGAGCTCCGAGCAAGTGGCTTGGGACAAGGTAATTGGTGTTTGAGAATTGTGTACATCTGTGATTCTCAAAATAACATTTTTATTAACTTCAGAAACTTCCTACTACTTCATCGCTGCTTTTTTTTACCCTTTTCAATCATATCAGTGACACATATGGCCTTGTCCTTTGCTCTCCTACTAATTTTGACTTACACTTTCTGCTTTTCTGAGTACTGATTCAGCATGATGCAGTGTTCCCTGCTCCAGGACTAGTAGCCATGCACTGACCAACAGTGTCACAAACCTCATACTTCGCAAGAGGGGTTCAAGGTAGGCTAATTGCAAGGTTGGCACGAGACTGCAGATGCTGGAATTTGGAACAGCAAACAATCTGCAGCGGGAAGTGATCGGGTCAGGCAGCATCTGTGGGAGGAAAGAAATAATCGATTTTTGGGGTCAAAACCCTGCATCAAGAATGGGGAGGGGAGGGGGAGTGGCAGGAAATATTCTGAAGCAATTAGTAGACTGAGGTGGTAAGATGACAGGCAGGTAAGGCCATGTCAGGGAATTGAGCAGCACGGAGATGGAAGACTCTGGATGCTGATTCATAGATGAGACTGACAAAGTGAGAGAGAAAAGGAAATGAAAACACAGGTGAGGTAGATGGTGGTTGGGAGCAGGAGAATGTGAGGATAGGTGACAGCTACTGGAGGGAATTAAGCAGGAACCCAAAGTACTACCTGAACATGATACTAATAGACAAAGGAGGTAAGAATGGGAACTGTAAGGGTTGAACTGAAGGACTGTTGGTGGAACCTGTGTATGAAGTGAGATCTTTGTCAGTTCTGCAAGCTGCCGCCGGATCCCATCACCAGCCATATCTAGTCCTCTCCATCCCTTTCTGCCTTCCCTCACACTAAGTGAAACACTTGTCCTTACATCTTCTTCCTCACCACCATCAAGAGACCTAAACAGTCCTTCCAGGTGAGTCAAAGGTGCACCTCCTCTAACCTTGTCTGCAGCATTTGGTGAGGCCAAGCACTGACTCAGTGACCATTTCACAGAACACCTATACTCAGTCCACAATGGCCATCCCAAGCTCCCAGTTGCAGACAATTTCAACTCCCCTTCCCAATCCTTGTCCATCTCTACTGCCAGGATGAAATCCAATACAAGTTGCAGCAGCAATACCTTATATTCTGGCTGGTATAAATAATGGATTTTTCACTTTTAAGTAACCCCTCTCCTTGTGCTTTTTTTACCCACTCCCCACATTCCCCCTTCCTTCTGATCCTGTGGTTCCATTTTGTCCACTTTCCCTCTCGCTCCCAGCCTCCTTCACTCATTGCCTTCCCTCTCCTGACTCTAAACCACTTCACACACAGGTTTACCCTCTCCCACCTGTCTGGTTCAATTAATGTTCTCCTCTCCTGTGATGTTTCCCATTCTCATCTCACCTTATTTACTAGTACACTTGGAGACCCAGCCTATCTCCCTCCAGCAATGTCATCGATCTTCACGTGTTTTCCTCACCCCCCCCACACCATCTTGCCTCATCTGTAGTTAGTACTTTACCCTCCCTTTTTCCTGTCTCCTTCTATCATTCACCTGCCATTATCTTCTGACTTCACTACCCTACCTCATACCATCTGCCTGAACTCTCACACCCTTCCTCAGTTGACCGATCGCCCTAAAATCCTTTCTCACCTCTCCTCTTTATAGTGGCCAATTCACCTCTCCAGTCTCAGCCTGATGCAAGATTTCAACTCAAAGCATCAACAATTTTGTTTTTCCCACTGATACCACATTATCAACTAAGTTCCTTCAGCACACTGTTGCTCTGATCAAAATGTCACTTGAATTGTAGGTGTAGTCAACATTCTTTCACTTTAATGGTGAAGATCCAAAGAGGAAATCCTATGATTGTGTGTGTGTTTGTTTGTTTGTTTTGGAGGATATGTGGTGGTGATCATGTGGAGTAAAAGAGTTAGTAGAACTTTTAGAGTATGTGAAGAGCCCATTCAGACCAAGTTGGCTCCCTGAAGAGCATTCTGTTCAGATCCATTCTCTTGCATTGCTCCCTCAAGTGTCAATGGAATTCCCTTTCTGGAAAGTCTGCATTGACGCTACTTTCACTACCCACTTGGACAGTGAATTCCACCTGGTATTTTAAAGAAATTTTGTAGGTTACAACAGGGTAGCAATAGGATGCAGAGCTGGGCTGAGAAGTGGCAGATGGAATTCAATCTTGGGAAATCTGGAGTGATACACTTTGGAAAGTTGAACTTGAAGACAAAGATCAAGGATAATGGCATGATTCTTTGTAGTATGGAGGAACAGAGGGATCTTGGAGCCCAAGTCCATTGATTCCTCATAGGATCATTAAGAAGGTGTATGGTGTGTTCGCCTTTGTTATTCAGATTATTGAGATGATGAGCCATAAGGCAATGTTGACCATAGGTGGAGTATTTTGTTCAGTTCTGGTCCCTTCATTATTGGGAAATGTGGAAGCTTTAGAGAGAATGCAGAAGAGACTCGCCAGGATGCTGCCTGGATTAGAGAGCATGTCTCATGAGGGAAGGTGGAGAAGGCTCCGGCTTTTCTCTTTTGGATGAAGGAAGATGAGATGTTACTTGATAGAGGCATATATAATAAGAGACATGGATAGAGTGGACAACCAGAATCTTTTTCCCAGGGTGATGCTGACCAGTACAAGAAGATATCATTCTTAGATAATTGGAGAAAACTCTCGGGGATATCAGAGACAGAGATGAGGAATGCATGGAATGCACTGCTGCTGGGGGTGGTGGTAGCAGCAGGTACATTGGGAACATTTAAGAAACTCTTAGATAGGCACATGATATTAAAACTGGAGGGCTATGTGGGAGGGAAGTGATAGGTTGATGTTGTAATAGATTAAAAAGTCAACATAACATCATGGATCAAGATGGTCTGTACTCTGCTGTACTGCTCTATGTCCTATATCACCAGTGTTTTTGGCAAGCACTTGGAACTCATATCCTCACTTCCTTGAATTTTCTGCTATTGAGAGTAACTTTCTTCTTCTCTTCATCTAAACCATTCCCATCTAATTTTTGTCCATTTCTGTCAAACCTTCTTTCAATTTCAGTTGCTCCAAAGAGAACATTCCCAGCTCCTACTGTTTAATCTTCCGACTGAAATTTCTCTTCTCTCTAGCAGAGCTCCTCTGTCAGGCCATTATTTCTTCTTAGAATGTGGACAAGTAATGTAATCTCCAGTTGTGCTTCCTCCAGTGTTTGATAATTGTTCAACCCAACCTCTGTATTTTAATAGTCTACATATCTAATTTTCTATCCCTCTTTCTTTTCTAACCACTCTTTTCACCACTATCAACTTCATATACAGTATATCTAGATTCCTCTATTCCTGGACACTCTTCAGAGCAGTATTACACATTCTATACCATGTCTCTCATTCTGCGTGAATGTATCACTTCACCCTCCAAAATAAAACCTTTCTGTGTTAAAATAGTTCAATCTGTCAATTCTATTTATTTATTTATTTGTTTGTTTTTTAATTTATTGGGATAAAGTATGGAATAGGCCCAGCAATCTCCCAGTTTAGTCCTAGCCTAATCATGGGACAATTTACAGCCACCAATTAACCTACCAATTGGTATGTCTTTGGACTGTGGGAGGAAACCGGAGCACCCAGAAGAAAGCCATATGGTCACGGGGAGAACATACAAACTCCTTACAGGTGGCGGCTGGATTGTGAATTATTATTCTGCAATTCACACACTTTGGGGGAGAAAGATTGTCCATTTCATACTTCCATTGGATCCTGGAACCTTCTCAGTTTCTTTCTTCGATAGCTAATCTATGCTTTTGGTGTTTTTAGCTTTTCAAGTATTCTTGTGTTTCACTGCCTACTCTAATCATAATCTTCAGAGAAGAGAAAATCTGCAGATGCTGGAAAACCAAGCAACACACAAACAGTGCTGGAGGAACTCAGCAGGCCAGGCAGCATCTATGGAAAAAAGGACAGTGGACGTTTCAGGCCAAGACACTTCAGCCCGAAATGTCGATTGTACATTTTTTCATAGATACTGCCTGGCCTGCTGAGTTCCTCCAGCATTTCGCTATTCCTAACCCTTATGGAGTTCAGTGAAATCATATCTTATTTTGTACCAGCAGATCTTTAGCCTTGCATACCTTGCTTAATCTTCTAAAATCTTCAAGGAGAAACTTCATATTTCTTTATAATTCCCATTTTCCAATATTATGTGTGTAATATTTCCATCTGCTCAGCCATATGCTATGTATTTTAATGCTTTCTAATTTAAATAACCATTGATGTTATTCTGTTAATCTAATCTGTATACTGTTATTTATTTATTTTTTGTTGTTGTTGTTATTTTATTGTGTTTTTTTTCTATGTTATGTATTGCATTGAATTGCTGCTAACAAATTTCACAATACATGCCGGTGATAATAAACCTGATTCTGATTCTGATAATGAAAAATTTTGGCTCTCAGCGTACACCTTATCAGATAGTGAACAAATATCTGTGCAAGGGAAGGCGAAAGAGTTTGCCATTTATTTTACAATAATGTAAATAAGCCTTTGACAATGCAACAAAAGGAGGGAAAATAAGCTGATAAGGAAGGATACTGCCAATCCCAGAGCACCATGATACGTTTTGAAATGGTTTAGGTCATGACATTATAGAAGCATCTGGAGAGCTTTGGGGAGATGAAAGGCAAAAGGCAACGCCTTCCTGTTCACAATCAGGTCTTGTGTATTTTCATTGATTTATGAATAATGATGTTTGAAAATTTGTATTCCATAGAAGAAAATTATTCAGAACTTAGCGATACTGAGACATTGAATTAAGATAAATGCAGGAATAATCACCATTAGTGTATACTTCTGGGCTGGGTGAAATAACTTCAATCTTCACATTGAAATGAGCGTATCCTTTTTTTCTGATTGCTATAGCTCACTTTTGTGAATGTTCTCGCATGTCAGTAGTGGGGACAACTTGATTTCTCGGTAGTAGATACATTGGCTGAACTGTCTTTCTGTGGGCACTGGTTACAGCCAAATTCCAGGCATTCCAGTGTTAGTGACCAGGGCAGGGGGCACAATATGAGCTAATGGACATGGGTTCTAGAGGTAATGCTGGCAGATACCTCTGCAAAATCTACTTCTCCTCGGCATTACAGAGGCTGCAAAGAGAAGAGCCATCAGGACCATCACAGAGGATGCTGAGTAAGCCTTCGGATGGCTACGGGTCAAGAGGTGTGACCTGTGGATCCATGCTTCTGTGACTGAAGCTGGAGTCTGATCAACCCTGGATGTGCTGAATGAGCAAGGGTGTCTGATATTGAAAGATCCAAAACACCCGATGACCCCAGGTTACATCACTGATGATGTGTTCCAGTGCATCCTAGGATGTACCTCAGCATCATAGATTGGGTGGTCCTCTACATTATTTGGCAATCAGTAGAAGTTAGATGAATAATTTTGATTTCAACAGTTTTCTTTTCTGAAGGCATCCCACAGGATCGCTGGCACAAGGTGCAAAGTCACCAAACAATATACTTTTGATCTAGACAGCTGAATCATTTCCCAAGTGTAAAGCAAGTGCAAGTATACTGGTGGAAGTGACCAGAATAGTAACTGCTTGGAGGCTGGTGCTGGGTTTTCGACACTCTTCAAAGTGAGCATTCTTTGAAACTGCTCAAAATATTAAATAATTGAAATCAATTATTAAAGGATTAATTTTCACTATCTGGGCTAAAGCTCCCACGGACAGAGATTATCTAATAGCTGATATCTGTTTGTTTTTCCTTTGCAAAGGGAAGAGAAGTTTACTTTCAAATCCTTATATCTCTGAGAGTTTTGGTCCAGTTTATTAGATCAAATCTCTATTTAACAAGTTAAACTAGGTACATTCTGATACACTCGCTGATCAAGCTGCAGAAAATCTATAAAACTTGATTGCAAACAGACTAGAACTTGCAAATTATGAATTAGTTAGCTGGATATTAACACACAGATCACAATATGTAGTAATGTGGATGAATATTGCATTGGAAATCTAACTGGAGACATGGTAGATGGATACCATCACCACATGTGGAGTTGCAGATAGTCCAGATGAATGTTCCTCTGGAAACTAAATGATGCCCTCTGCACTGCAGTAGATGTTATTTGCACGGATCTAAGTAAGACATTTAACAAAATCCTGCATAGAGACCATATGGTAGAGGAGCAGAATTAAGCTATTTGTCCCATGTCTGCTTCGCCATTTCATCATATAACAATTACAGCACGGAAACAGGCCATCTCGGCCCTTCTAGTCTGTGCCAAATGCTTACTCTCACCTAGTCCCACATGGCTGATCTGTTTACTTCTCAGCCACAATTTCCTGCCTTCTTCCCATATCTCTTCATGCCCTGATTAATCAAGAATGTATCAACATCTGCCTTAAATATACCCAATCACTTGACCTCCACAGCCGCTCCAGTAATAAATTCCACAGATTCACCTCTCTCTGGCAAACAAAATTCTCCCTCATCTCCGTTCTAAGTGGACTGCACCTTATGAGAGAGTGGGAGATTAAGGCATATAGGGTCTAAAGTGAACTGGCTCATTGGATCCAAAATTGGCTTGGTGAAAGGAGGCAAGTGATGATTGAAAGTCTGTAACTAGTGTTGCACTGCAAAGATCGATGCTGGTACACTGATTATGTGATGTAAATTAATAACAGATTTGAATTTAGGAGGATTAGTTTGTAAGTTTTCAGATGATGATAAGATTGGTGGTGTTACAGATGGTGAAAAAGGTTGTCTAAGGCGGCAGCAGGTTATAGATCAGATGGAGAGTTGGGAAGAGCATTGGCAGATGGAATTTAATCCCAACAACTTCAATGTGATATATCTTGGGATGTAATGTGAGATAGGACATCCACAGTAAATGGTAGGGAGCCAGGCCTTTCAAGTCCACAGGCACCCTGAAACTGGCAACATGGGTAGATACAATGGTAAATAAGGAATATGGCATGTTGGCCTTCATAGATCAGGACAGAGCATATAAAAATTGGGATATATTGTTGCAACTTTACAAACTACTGTTTAGACTACACTTGGAGTATTGTATACAGCTCACTATAGGAAGGAGGTGCAAAGGAGATTCACCAAGATGTTGCCTGATTTGGAAGATTTCAGTTATGAGGAGAAAGGATTTGTTTTTCCTGGAATGAAATCAGCCAAGAGCTAGGCAAAATTATAGGAGTTATGTGCAGGAGAAAGAGTATCAGTTTCTGGGAAATTAGCCTCATCTTAAATTGCTCATTATAGTGGATAAGCAGTTTTTCACCTTATGCCTTTCAAACTTTCAATCATTTTTACCTACAAACCTTTGACAACTGATGATGAACTTGCACCATTAGATTTTTAGAATTACCTGAATCTTGACTAAGATTTTTCTCTATCAAAAACAAGTTATTTATACAATATGTGGTTTGGCCATTAGTTGTAGCATACAAATTAAATCTTAGTATCTGAAATGGATACTTACAATGAATGTTGAGATAACCTTTCATCTTTAAATAGCAATGTCTATGAACTAGTATATCAGGTGAAATTTGACCAAGAAATGTAGTTCTTTCTCCAGTGAGTTTGTTTCATTTGTTTTATTAGTGATATATGATCTTTTATTTCCGACAATGGAAAGAGGAGTTACTTCAATTTAGAGATTTATCTAAAACAAAGATACCCTAAAAACCCACATAATTGTCAGCTTGATCCATCAGGGACTGAAATGAGAAACTTCTTCACACAAAGAAAGATAAATCTCTGTAATTTTCTACCCTGCAGAGCTGTAGATACTAAGTAATTTTTGCATTCAAGTCAAATTTATTTCTGGATATTAAAGGAATTACAGGATATGGGAATGATGCAGGGAAAAATGATATTGTTGAATGGTGGTTTAGGCTCAAGTGTCCAAAAGACCTGCTCCTACTTCTAATTCTTACATTTTTATGTGATACATGCAGTGTTACTCCTTGAGAGCAGCAACCCTAGTCAATAGAATGTCAAAGTTTTTACTTCCTGACCAGTGCAATCAAATTAAGGAAATTTGGAAATGTTCCAGTTAGAAAATCTTTGCCTTATTTCCATTTGTAACTTCAAGATTAAAGGATTGGGGTTTCTGATGGTGAAGCTGCCTTCAGAAACTGTAAGTTGCTAAGGGGCTTTAACATGAAAAGGATTTCATACTCTTTACTGCCAGCTATACATTTTCATAGTCAAAAAATGTTTGAGATGGGAAGGGTGCACTTTTCACTTGGTGACCTCTCAAGTTTCAGATAGTAAGTAAACTATTTTCACGCTGAGTTCTGTACTCCAGACAGCCTTTTCCCACTTTGCTTCAGCTTCATTCTTCCAATCTTTACTAGGTAAAGATTTTTCATTACACTGGAAGGATGATCAACACTGTGGTACAAAAGTGGGAATAGTATTTCTTTTGATAAACCATGGGTGTCCTTTCAGTTCTCTGCCTGCATCAATTTATTATCACATGAAGTGCACTGAAATATAACTGAATCTTTCTCTTTCTGATTATTGTATGTTCATCTCTGTTGCAATGCTCAGGAATGAAGCATAAAATCAATCAATCAAATTGGTTGCATAAAATGTAATTTGATGTCAATGTGATGTGTGGTCTGCATTGCTATCATTCGTACAAAATTCATGCTCTCTGAATACTGATCGATTTTCCAGAAGCGTATGATTGGAATTATAACCTTGTTTTTGGCTGTGTGCTAAATGCAGAGAATATAGAAATGCCCAAAAGTCAAACCTGTAAACATACTGTGCACTTTGAAATGAAGCCATGCTGAGGTTTTGAACACTGATCCCAAATGAATCCAATCTAATGAAGGATCATTGACCTGAAAAGCTATGTCCTTTTCTTTCCACATGTTACCACCTGAACTGATAAGTTTTTTGTATTTCAGATTACCAGCAACTGTGCTTTCCAAATTTTTCATCTCAGCTTTGTGGAATGGAGAAAGTGACTGTCAAAACATACAATACCTTAGATTAAGAGAGAATAAAGTGCCAAATCACTGATTTTTAGGCATTAGAAATTTTAAGACAACTGTTCAGATCTTCATTGTGAACCATTAGACACTTATCTCCCAGGCTCGTCTTACATATAATTGTCTGCCAAGCTGACTGAGAGGGTGAAAACATGACAAACAAACAAAAAAGAACATATGTAAGATCACCCACCTTGGTGTATACTATATAAAAATGTAAGGTATTTATTAAACTGCTGAGAAATTAGGAAGTGTTGGTAGCCAAGGAATTGTGGTTGTGCTTGTGCACAAGGCAATGATGACCATCATGCAAGTTCAGTAAGCAATTAGAAGAGAAACAGTATGTTAGTTTTTACTAGAAAACATTTTGATTACAGGAGTAAGGAAGCCTCATCGCAAACATACTTGTCCTTGGCAAGAATATACTTGCCACTGAATGAGTGTAGTGAAGATTCAATGGGGCATTTGCTGCATGAGCATGATTGAGTAAACTGGGACTGTAGTCCTTCATTGATGACTTGAGTTCTCATCAAAACTTACAAAAAATTTTAAGTAGTTGACATCTTAAACGCAGGGTGGTGAATGTTTACCTTGGCTTGATTGGGCACTATTTGAGAATAAGGAATAGGCTGGTTTAGATTGAGGTGAAGAGAAATTTCCACAGATAGTGAAACTTGGGAATTCTCTACCCTATAAACCTATGGGAGATAGGTATTTAGTGACTGAAGAGATATGGAATTGATACTGGAAATGGCACTGAGATATAAAATCAGCCATGATCGTGATAAATGGCACAGCAGGCTTGCAGGCCAAATAGCCCACTCCTGTTCATATTTCTTACTTTCTTTACTCCAATTCTATTTCCATCTTTCTTCAGTAACTAATGTAATGTCATTGGTATTATTGCAAGATCTGGCAAAAATCTAGCATTTTGCTGCACCATGTCAAGGAATGCCAAGGTTCCACAATGTTTTCATGCCTTCACTATTGCTTCTACTTTTTAGTGTTTGCAATCTATTTTCACCTGTTTCATACCTGAGATAAATTCTACTTTGTATAAACACTAACATCCCCTTTTTCATGCTTTGTGTCCGTGAGGTCAGCTGAACACTTACTTAAACATTTTCTTCTTCAGCACTCATGGCTATTTGTACTTTATCTTTATCATGTTACTCATCATCTCTATCTTATGGTATCTAAACCTTTGTAGTTTGGAGAAACTTCAGTGATGATTTCATTCCATAAGCTTGTTTTCAGTTCTATTGATAATTCATTGCATGATTGAATTTGTTTGTCAATTAAATCACAATCCTGTTACATCATAAGAAGCTGCTAGAGTTATAGTATCAAAACAAGTTCTTACTTCTGTTTTGTAGTTTGAAATATATAGTTTTCCACAATTCAATACACTTCAGGATTGAATCATGTAATATCTGTACTACTTTGCTAAAGAAAAGATTTTTTTTGGCATTCCATTATGTAAAATAAAAATTCCACTTTGTATTATGTGTTACAGAACCCACATCAATTTCAAAAACATGACTTTCATGTGGCTATCATCATTCTGTGCTGGCATATTCTTGCCATCAGTCTCCATTCTGTATGTTGCTCTAAAAGAAATTCTGTATGTTTTATAAATGATCTAAAAGCCTTGTGGAATCATATACAAAATTATTCCAATATAGGCCACTTGAGTCTGAATAGCTGTCTTACATAGATTGCCACAATTTAGATCAAACTACTCAATATAATGATATTTCTTCTGTGCTTCTGTGTGATTATCATGGTTTTACCAATGGGCTTGGTAATGGGTGTTCAAAGAGTTCAAATGTCAGTAAAACACCAAAAGCTGGAAGGACTTAGTTAGGCAGTATCTATGGAAGGAAATGGACAGTCAACATTTTGGTCAAGATCCTTAATCCTGATTGAGTCACTGAGTTCTTCCAAGTATTTGTGTATTGCTCTCAATTCTAGCATCTGCAGTCTCTTGTGTCTCTTTAAGGCAAGGCAAGTAACTACTGGCTTCAGAATCAGCTCCATGGATTCACTTTACTCTCACCTTCATTTGAAGGCTTAATTTTGTTTAGTTGTCCTATCAATACATATTATTGCTCTTCCATCCTTATTGCCAGTTTATAAGGTGCACATGCAATGCTTCTGTCTTGGACAGTTCAACAAAAATGGAGAAATACAAGGACACACATTTGTGTTTTTGCTTTGAACAGACCACTGCACGTGGAACTGGTTTGTTCAATTTTACCTACTAAGAACAAGGAACATAAACCAGTTTCAGTCCTCAACCACATCTGGATGAACATGGTGTGTAGAAGAAAACATCTGGGTAACCCTTGACATTATTCTTCCACTTCGTACACTAATTAGAAAAGTTGACCCCAATGAGGTACAGCTATTATTGTTCTGAATTGCATTTGTATTTAGGTACAGTTTGAATGGTTCTGTGGCTCTCATGAAAACTTAGTTTTAACCTCAGCCATCAGAATGTCCGGTGAACATTCTTGTTCAACTGCTTGATAAATGTGTTTTCTTCTGGCTGCCCAGGTGTCTGAGATCAGACTGAGAAAAGGGTTAGAAACAATTAAACTGTTTGCTACTTTACTAAATAGTAAAATAATAACAATTTTGCCCGTTTTCTGCTGGTTCACCTCATTAACCTTGGACAGCCATTTTAACAAGTAATCTTGGCAAAATCTGCTCAATTTGTGATGCCTGGCAACTTCCCAATGTTGGATGTGCAGAGACACTCCCTGTTCTGTTTCCTGACCCTTTCGAAGTCTTAGTTTTAAAATCTTTACAGTGTTAATGGGCTATTGATGGGACAGCAGGATCCATGGGCTTTCTTTAGTGTGTTGGCACTGTGCTGCTAATGGTACCTGGGCCCTGCTGATTCTGTTTGTACAGTGCATTTGAGCTGTACAGAATCTTTTAAACATGATGATCCTCATTTCAAACAGTATGCGGTGACTGCAGAAGCTCAGATCATCATCTTTAGCATCACTGCTCTCTTCACATTTTCAGACAATTCAGTGGAAAATACTGAAACAAATCCCAGCAGTGTTGTTCCTCAGAGATAAGCCTCACTACTGAATATATCCAGTTCATCTGTATTTAAATTTCAAGTGGGCTGGGTAAAATTTTACTGCAGCCAGATGCTCTAATCCACCCTGGGAATATAGATTACTGCCTCAGACCTTAAAGAGTAACCGAAGTGGGCTCCTCTATTCTTCAAACATGCATATTGCTCTATGTAATCCAGTATACCCTTTCCTTTCCCCATCTCCTTGAAAATCACATTCACTACTAGGTTGTTTTATCTCACCAATTTGATAGTATGACATTAAATTTTTGATCTATAAAGGCACCATTCAAATCATGGGAGATTCTACATTTAAATGGATTAATTTATCGACTAGCATCAGGAAGAAGATTGTTACGAAAAGCTCAAGAAAGGAAACCTTCCCTAATCCCTGAGCTACCTAGTTTAAGTTAGAGTGACTCTTAAATTATTAGGCACACTGGTTTCGGGAATATTGTTTGGACTATACTGCCAACATCTCAAGAAGCAATAAAACTAAATCAAAGTTTAAAGTAAATTTATTTTCAAAGTATATATATATATCACCACATACAACCCTGAGATTCCTTTTCTTGCAAGTATACTCAATAACTCCAATACAATAATAGAATTAATGAAAGAATGCATCAACAGGGTGGACAAGTAGTGTGCAAAGGACAAATTATGCAAATACAAAAGAAAAAATAGAAATATTAATAATAAAAAATAAATAAATGAGCAATGAATATCGCAAACATGAGAAGAAGAGTCCATGAAAGTGAGTCAATAGGTTGTGGAAACAGTTCAGTGATGGAGTGAATAAAGTTCAGTGAACTTTACCCTTTGGGTCAAGAGCCTGATGGTTGAGGGGTAATAGCTGTTGCTGAACCTGTTGGTGTGAGTCCTTAGGCTTCTTCTTGACGGCAGCAGTGATAATAGCATGGGCTAGGTGGTGGGAGTCCCTGATAATACATGTTGTTTTCCTGTGACAACGTTTTCTGTTGAATTGCTCAATAGTGGGAAGGGCTATGCCTGTACCCACTAATTCCTGTAGGGTTTTCCATTGAAGGATATTAGTGTTTCCATATGTGGCAATGATGCAGCCAGTCAATACCACACATCTGTAGAAGCTTGCTGGAAGTTTAGATGACATGCTTAATCTTCACAAGCTCCTAAGGAAGCAGTGGCGCTGCTGTGCTTTCTTGGTAATTGCACTTACGTGCTGGGCCCAGGACAGATACTCTGAAATGATAACACTGAGGAATGTAAAGCTGCTGACCCTCTCTACCTCTGATCACCAATGAGGACTGGCTCAGGGACCTTTGCTTTCATCCTCCTGAAGTCAATAATCATCTCCTTGGTCTTGCTGACATAGAGTGAGAGATCGCTGCTGTGGCACCACTCAGTCAGATTTTCAGTCTCCCTCCTATATGCTAATTGATCACCACCTTTAATTCAGCCAACGATGGTGTCAGCAAAGTCCTGTTGTATTTCAGGTTTACACGGCAGAATACAGGAATGTTGATAATAAAGGAATGCCAAACTGTTTGATGTACTTCCTATTAATGAAATTTTACACTGCTTCTGTTATCATCTTTTGCAGGAATGGTGAACTTCAGTGAAGTGGCAGGGTATCCGATGGTACAGCATTGGAAGCTGAAATCAACTCAATACCGTGTAAAGCTCAACCAACGTACACTTTCTACAGGTAAGCAGCATCCCTGTTGGACCTCCTTGTCAGTCTTACTCATTGTTATTGTTGTGTTTCTATATAGCTATATAGTGAATGGGTAACCTTCCATTCCTCCCGTGAGCAATCTCATTTTTCCTTTTCCCAAAATTTGTATTGTCAGGATCTTATCATGAGATGATGTAAAGTTGAACGTGCCCCACTGATAACGGTACCATTTTGAAACTAGGATATGAAATTGAAGCCTGATTTAACCTGTAAAAGATGCAGTGGCATTTTCTCGAAGGAGTAAGGAGGTCTTCTGAGAGCTGAGCCAAGACCTAATCTTTCAACCAGCATCACTTGAGACAGATCACCTGGTTCCTTACTGAGGGTTTTTGGACTTGCCGTGAGCAAACTGGGTGGCCTTTTTTTTAACATTGATCACATTGTAAGTGTGTCTGTGGCTTGATGCACTTCTATTCATGAGAAGCATTATGTCCATTTAAGTATTTCTTTCTGTATGCGTTGCATCAGTTTTTATGTACTGTGTGTCTTCTCCTGTATGTTAACTCTGTCAATGAGAGAAAAAGCAATTCATAAACTGAATGAAATGTTTATAAATTAGCCTTTAATGTTACTTTCTTACAAAGCCTGAACACATGGTTCAGAGGAATGGAATTTTATTTCAGACTATAAAGGGAAATAATTTTTGACATTTAATTACACTTCAATTCTTTACATCAAATGGAAGTTGAAAGTACAAAGGAGGCTTTACACAAGAAAAGTGTATAAATGGTATCTGGGTTAGTGGTTTTTAAGCTTGTCTGTGGCTGTAAACGGCATAGTTCTTTGAACCAAGTCCAGCAGTACAGTTAGCAATTAAAAGTGGTCTTCTCCTACACTGTGATTCCATCTGTTCCAAATTCTCCAGTTCACTCTGTTTCAACAATTCATTTGATCCATCTTACTAATGAGATGTAAAAAGCACCTGCAGTTACTATTAGCTTGGGAGAAATAGTGCTGGGGCACTGCACTATTGGAAGACGTGGAAATTTCTGACTGGTAAGGGAGAGCTGTGAATCTGACAGTGTCTCACTGGTTGTGAATATAAAGTGAAAGAAGGAAGCACCAAATCATTTAAATTCAGTTTTATTAAGTAATTTACAAGCATAGTAAACCTGCATTATTTTTCCATACAAAAAGATAAAAATGTAATTTCCCCTTGTGCATTGAATTCTGGAGTACTTGTCTTCAGACCTTTGCAAAAGCATGACTTTCTCAGGTCTGCACCCACTGCTGTAAAGACACCACCTTACATAGCATTGAAAAAAATCTGCAAATTCTTTAAGTTCCCACGTGCTCAATGTTTTATCCTTGCTTAGCCGATTGATCTAGTCAACAGAAGTGATTAAACTTCTTGAACTGCTCATGGAATCCTGAGCAAAGGAAAAGAGAGATCACCCAGAAATCTGCTTTCCTCTCTCAAACCAGTGAAATCTTTTTGAAAATGTATTTGTATTTTCATGCCTTGAGTGCTCCTGAGAGTAGGAGACACAGGGTTAGGGTTATTTTGGATCACACTTCTCCCACAGAAAATTTCAGTCTGCAGTTACTTATCCTTTTGGCTCAAACAGGAAAAGATTCAGTTAGGTGACGTGTCAGAGGGAACTTTAAGGCACAGTGGTACCTCTGCAGGGGCCTGCAACTTTCAGAGGAAAGTGGGAAGGAATAAAGATAATTCTTATCATGTTGGTTCATTATTGGAGAAATACAACACAGGAACAATCCCTTTAGCCTACTAGGTCAATTCTAGCCATCAGACGGCTATTTTTACGCTAATCCTACCCTAACCTATTTTATTGTCTATACATTCCCATCAACTCTCTCCTAGATTCTATCACTGTTCTACACCTTGAGGATAATCAATAGTGACTGATTAATCTACACAACTACTTGCCTGTGGGATAGGTGACAAAACCAGGACACCCAAGGGAAACCTACACGGTCACAGGGAGACATGCAAACTCCATATGATGCTGAGATACATCATCAGTGATATAATTGGAGTTACTGGGTGTTTCGGGTCTTTCAACATCAAACACCCTCGCCCAGGTGACCCAGCCAGGGTTGATCAGGCTCTGGCTTGTGTCTCAGCAGCATTAATCCACGGATCACATCTCTTGATCTGTAGCCATCTGGAGGCTTACTCAGCAGCCTCTGTGACATCCTGATGGCTCTTTTCTTTACACCCCCAGTAACACTTAGGAGAGAGTGGCAGCCAGCAAAATGTCTACACCCTACCTCTACAGGCTCACATCATGCCCTCCACCCCTGTCTCTTGCAGTGCTCTACCAGATCCTGGTATTCGGCTTTCTTACTTTCAAACATCTCCTAAATCTGGTCCTAGCAAGGAATTGTCAGTGAATTCTACCATGACCACTTGCTTTGAGGTTTCTGACAGCAGGACCATGTCAGGCCCCAGGGATGATGATGCAATGAAGGCAAGGTACTTTAATTGCTTGCCAAAATCAACTTTCAGTTGCCAGTCAGATGCCATGGTGAGCAAGCCTGTTTTGTGACCCAGACTGAGACTGATGTTGGACTCCAGCTTTGACGAGCCTATGGACTTTCTGGGTTGGCACACTGGCAACACCTGAAATCAGGATTAAGCTTGGGTCAGCGGAACTATGAGGCAGCAGTTCTATAGTGTCACAATGTGGTCTGCAAGTATGAGGCTGGATGGACTTAAAGGAGACATCGAGACCAGGAATCACAAACAGCGAGTGTGACTAAAACTGATAACTGGAAAATACTGAATTTACACAGCAAACCTTCAGGAGAGAAAAAGCATTCAGGAGAACCCATGAGTACTTCACTCCTTTGACACAATGTTTTATACTTCTTCAACAGAAAGATAACAATAACCAATTACTGATAGTTTCAAATGCTATAAATGCATACTTTAATATCTGGCATATATTCAGGTAAATTTACAGAATTGCATGTTTGCAATGGTAGCACATCCCAACTAGCAGAATCTCTGAATTTTCAATACTGGTGTTCCAAAAGACAAACACCCCAAATGTACCCCTTTTGTTACAGTACTGAAGGCATCCATACATCATTCACAATGTGCGAATGGTAGAACCATTCATCTATTGTCTTCCTCTGTGCTGTTTCAATGGGACAGAATCAGAATAATTGGTTTCATTGGAAGTTAGGTTGTGTAAAAGTTTTATTTGCTGAAGACTGGTTCTCACTTTTGTTAAAATGAGAACAAGTCTTTTTAGGCCCCTTATTAAAAGAAGGATATGCTGATATTAGAGAGGGTTCAAATCCAGTTTACAAAAATAATTCTGGGATTGATAGGCTTATCATATGAGGAGGGGAATTAAGGGTTATGGGGAAAAGGCAGGTAGGTGGGGATGTGTCCATGGTCAGATCAGCCATGATCTTATTGAATGGCGGAGCAGGCTCAACAGGCCAGATGGCCGACTCCTGCTCCTATTTTTTATGTTCTTATCTTTAATGGATCTTGACCTGTAATCATTGGAATTTAGAAGAATGAGTGGGGGGTGGGTGGATCCCACTGAAACCTATTGAATGTTGAAATGCCTCCATAGTGTGGATGTGGAGAGAATGTTTCTTATGGTGGGGAGTGTAAAACCAGAGGATACAGCCTCAGAATAGAGATATGTCCATTTAGAACAGAGATGAGGAGGAATTTCTTTAGCCAGAGAGTGGTGAGTCTGTGGAATTCGTTGCCACAGATGGCTGTGCAGGCTAAGTCATTGAGTATATTTAAGGTCGAGGGTGATTGATTTTTGATTAGTCAGGTCATGAAGGGATACGGGGAGAAGGTAGGAGATTGAAGTTGAGAGGGAAAGTGGATCAGCCATGATGAAATGTTGGAGTAGACTTGATGTGCCAAACAGCCTAATTCTGCTCCTACATCTGATGGTCTTAATTCATAATTACGCTACCCATAATTTCATAACCCCAGAATGATCTCTAACAGTGAGACCTCAACTATTTTCACCTTTAAAGTTTCCTTCACACAAAGGAAGCAGGAATGATGTTGGAGCCAGCAGTTACATGACAGAACACTGCTGGGCATCCAATGGAATACTCTTGAATTATAAAGAGAGCCCAGGAAGAGGTGTGAGCTAAACACTTGTTTTCGGATCTGCTCCAATACTCTTCACAATGTTTTTGTATGACTTCCTGACCATTAAATCCTATGTGATTATATACGGCTTGACTGCAAACTGAGTACTGGTGTTGCCAAGCTGATCTGCATATTGGCATGATTTAACCTGGATTAAGCTCAATTTGAGAGAGTGCAGGAAGTTTTATGATTCTTAGAAAATAAAGTTATAATTTGTTTAAGAGGCAATGGAAGCTAGGGCTTACAAGTATACTAAAATCATTTTATGTATCACCAAATGAAAAAAGCATAACATATGATAACCAAGTGCATAGTTTCATCTCTGTAGCAACTGATGTGAGACACAGAGGTTTTGCCAAATCATATGAAGCCTTAGAGCTTAGAAAGTCAACAGGGTGTCCTGCATGGTGTCATCTTTAAAAAATAAAAAATAAAAAGATTCAGAAGGATAATACTAGAAAGACGTAACTATAATTCTTGAAAATAAAAAAAAGCAAGGCCAGAGAATGAACTAAAGGAGCTCTTAAAATGTTGAAAAGGTTTAATAAGATAAACGTAGTGAGAAAGTTATGTTGCGTGGAAACTACAATTAGGGCCCCTATATAGAATTTAGTCATTAATTAATCTGGTAGCTGCTTTAGGAAAAGCTGCTATACCCAAAGGACATTGAAACTGAGGGTAATGAGACCACATGGAGTAATCAAGGGAATTAACACACAGACACACATGGAATGCTGGAGGAACTCGGCAGGTCAGGGCAGCATCAATGGAAATGAATGAACAGTTGACATTTTGGGCCATGATCCTTCTTTGGGACAGACAGATAACACTGATACATTCAAGGAAAAGTTAGATAATGAAACGAGAGAGTTACACAAAAAAACGTGATGTAGTGGAGGGGGTTTGGTGAGGGTAGTGAGGGGAAGGAATCCTATGCTATGGCATAGATTTGTGTGCCTGAACATTGTTATTGCATGAGAAATGGTAACCATGGATCAGAAATATCAACTCTCACACAATGTTTCACATTAATTTCCAGAAAAAATTTGTTAGCAATGTTAGATAAGAGGTTAACCAAAGCTCTCCAAACACCTGACTTCTACATACATCCAAGAGCGAAGATGAAGGCTTGCTTTGGCCACCACCTCAGACACCCTCACCATTGCAGGGGAATGACAGTCTTGATTTTGTGCCAACTTACTGTAGTTGGGCTAGTGCATACTCTACAGTATACCATTCCAATTACCCACCTTCCTCAGCTGCTGTGGAAAAGTGTTTATATTTTTTTAAATCAAATCAAGTTTAATAATCATTCAAACCATAGATAGATACAAGGGAATAAGACAGTGTTCTTTCTGAGGCCAAGGTGCAATGCATTCAAAATAGTGAGTATCATAATTCAAAATATCGAGCAAAGAAACATTCATTCAAAAAACATATATTGTCCAAGACCCTGAGCAACAATGCCCAACAATTGATGGTACAACCTCCCAGCAGTATACAGATGCATGCAATCCAGTCTGTCATTCCACTGCTCAAACATGGGAGGGCAGCACTAAAGGGATAGGACAAGCCCCAGCCAAGCTCAACCACACTGTAGCACTCTCATCTGGTCTGCAGCAGCATGCAAGCCCAAGGCTTGAGGCCTAGTCCTTGCTACAACGGAGGCTGCACAGATCCCATGTCGACTGTCCCTCCTTCAGACAAGGGTAACAGCTCTGTGTCAGCTTACATGATCATTGTCCAACAGAATGTTGCGATCGGAAGTGAAATCTCCCACAGTTATACTAATTCTGATGCTTCCGAGTAGCGACAGCAACATGGTCTTCAGCCAGATTGCCTCCTCCAGAATCAGACCTATGCCTCCAACATCACAGCAAGCTCCTCTGATATCCCATGGGCTCCTTCGATATCTCAACAGACTCCTCCAATATTCTAACGGGCTCCTCCAATATCCCAACCAATGTTCCTTTTCCCTATTTAAATAAAACTAAATGGCAAAGGATCTATACCTAGGTATCAGTTTGTAGCAAGATGTCTTGATGCAACTTTATTCAGCAAACCATCATTGACTGTGCAAGACAACACACACAAAATGCTGGTGGAACGCAGCAGGCTAGGCAGTATCTATAAGGAGAAGCACTGTCAACATTTTGGGCCGAGACCCTTCGTCAGGACTAACTGAAAGGAAAGATAGTAAGAGATTTGAAAGTAGTGGGGGGAGGGGGAAATGCAAAATGATAGGAGTAGACCGGACGGGGTGGGATGAAGCTAAGAGCTGGAAAGGTGATTGGTGAAAGTGATACAGAGCTGGAGAAGGGAAAGGATCATGGGACGGGAGGCCTCAGGAGAAAGACGGGGGCGGGGGGGGGGGGGGGAACACCAGAGGGAGATGGAGAACAGGCAAACAACTAAATATGTCAGGGATGGGGTAAGAAGGGGAGGAGGGGCATTAATGGAAGTGAGAGAAGTCAATGTTCATGCCATCAGGTTGAAGGCTACCCAGCCGGTATAACCATATAACCATATAACAATCACAGCACGGAAACAGGCCATCTCGGCCCTCCTAGTCTGTGCCGAACTCTTAATCTCACCTAGTCCCACCTACCTGCACTCAGCCCATAACCCTCCACTCCTTTCCTGTCCATATACCTATCCTATTTTACCTTAAATGACACAACTGAACTGGCCTCTACTACTTCTACAGGAAGCTCATTCCACACAGCTATCACTCTCTGAGTAAAGAAATACCCCCTCGTGTTTCCCTTAAACTTCTGCCCCCTAACTCTCAAATCATGTCCTCTCGTTTGAATCTCCCCTACTCTCAATGGAAACAGCCTATTCACGTCAACTCTATCTATCCCTCTCAAAACTTTAAATACCTCAATCAAATCCCCCCTCAACCTTCTATGCTCCAATGAATAGAGACCTAACTTGTTCAACCTTTTTCTGTAACTTAAGTGCTGAAACCCAGGTAACATCCTAGTAAATCGTCTCTGCACTCTCTCTAATTTATTGATATCTTTCCTATAATTCGGTGACCAGAACTTCACACAATATACCAAATTTGGCCTTACCAATGCCTTGTACAATTTTAACATTACATCCCAACTTCTGTACTCAATGCTTTGATTTATAAAGGCCAGTGTTCCAAAAGCCTTCTTCACCACCCTATCTACATGAGACCACCTTCAGGGAACTATGCACTGTTATTCCTAGATCTGTCTGTTCCTCTGCATTCCTCAATGCCCTACCATTTTCCCTGTATGTTCTATTTGGATTATTCCTGCCAAAATGTAGAACCTCACACTTCTCAGCATTAAACTCCATCTGCCAACGTTCAGCCCATTCTTCTAACTGGCATAAATCTCCCTGCAAGCTTTGAAAACCCACCTCATTATCCACAACGCCTCCTACCTTAGTATCATCGGCATACTTACTAATCCAATTTACCACCCCATCATCCAGATCATTTATGTATATTACAAACAACATTGGGCCCAAATCAGATCCCTGAGGCACCCCGCGAGTCACCGGCCTCCATCCCGATAAACAATTATCCACCACTACTCTCTGGCATCTCCCATCTAGCCACTGTTGAATCCATTTTATTACTCCAGCATTAATACCTAACGACTGAACCTTCTTAACTAACCTTCCATGTGGAACTTTGTCAAAGGCTTTGCTGAAGTCCATATAGACTACATCCACTGCCTTACCCTCATCAACGTTCCTCTTAACTTCTTCAAAAAATTCAATAAGGTTTGTCAAACATGAACTTCCACGCACAAATCCATGCTGGCTACTCCTAATCAGATCCTGTCTATCCAGATAATTATAAATACTATCTTTAAGCATACTTTCCATTAATTTACCCACCACTGATGTCAAACTGACAGGTCTATAATTGCTAGGCTTATTTCTAGAACCCTTTTTAAACAATGGAACTACATGAGCAATACGCCAATCCTCCGGCACAATCCCCGTTTCTAATGACATCTTAAAAATCTCCGTCAGAGCTCCTGCTATTTCTACACAAACTTCCCTCAAGGTCCTGGGGAATATCCTGTCAGGACCCGGAGATTTATCCACTTTTGAATTTCTTAAAAGCACCAGTACTTCCACCTCTTTAAATGTCATAGGTTCCATAACTTCCTTACTTGTTTCCCACACCTTACACAATTCAATATCCTTCTCCTTAGTGAATACCGAAGAGAAGAAATCGTTCAAAATCTCTCCCATCTCCCTCGGCTCCACACATAGCTGACCACTCTGATTCTCTAAGGGGCCAATTTTATCCCTCACTATCCTCTTGCTTTTAATATAACTGTAGAAACCTTTCGGATTTACTTTCACCTTATTTGCCAAACCAACCTCGTATCTTCTTTTAGCTTTTCTAATCTCTTTCTTAAGATTCCTTTTACATTCTTTATATTCAATATAAGGTATATAAGGTGTTGTTCCTCCAACCTGAATTTGGATTCATTTTGACAATAGAGGAGGCCATGGATAGACATATCAGAATGGGATGTGGAATTAAAATGTGTGGCCACTGGGAGATCCTGCTTTCTCTGGCAGACCGAGCATAGGTGTTCAGCGAAACGGTCTCCCAGTCTGCGTCGGGTCTCACCAATATATAAAAGGCCACACTGGGAGCACCGGACGCAGTATACCACACCAGCCGACTCACAGGTGAAGTTTTGCCTCACCTGGAAGGACTGTCTGGGGCCCTGAATGGTGGTGAGGGAGGAAGTGTAAGGGCAGGTGTAGCACTTGTTCTGTTTACAAGGATAAGTGCCAGGAGGGAGATCGGTGGGAAGGGATGGGGGGGACGAGTGGACAAGGGAGTCACGTAGGGAGCGATCCCTGTGAAAAACAGAAGGGGGGGAGGGAAAAATGTGCTCCCATTACCAAGCTCATTGTTCCTTCTCCCCCTCTTTCTGCTCCCACTATCAAGCTCATTTTTCCCTCCCCCACCCCGCTTTCTGCTCCCACTACCAAGACAAGTTCTGACAGACGGAGGAGAGTGGTGGTGGAGGGAAATTGGTTGGTTCTTTTGTCAAGAAAGAAACGGGGAGCTTTGAGGCATTCTTGATGGGGGATGGGATGTATAGGGACTGAACATCCATGGTGAAGGTGAGGCCAGGGAACTGAAAGTTACTGAGGAGATCGAGAGTGTGAGAAGTGTCGCAGATGTAGGTGGGTAGAGACTTAATGAAGGTGAATAGAATGGAATTGAGACATGAGGACCTGAGTCCAGTTTGGCAGGATTGGGCAGAACAATAGGCCTACCCAGACAGTCTTATTTGTGGAGCTTGGGTAGGAGGTAGAAGCGTGCAGTGTGGGGTAAGGATTTGATGGCAGTGGCTGGGAGTTCAGAGTGGATGAGGTCAGTGATAGTGTCAGAGACAGTTTTCTGTTGGTCTGGAGATGGCATCCTCTTTATGGGGTAGGTATGAGGAGGTGTCTGAGAATTGCGACCTGGCCAAAACAAGGTCAGGGTCAGTGTGCCACACTACAACAGCACCCCATTTGTCTGCGGGTTTGATGGTGAGGTTGGGATTGCTGCAGAGAGATAGGGGCAGGTGACAAAGACATGATAAGGGACCTGGCTTCTCTCCCAGGTGGATACAACCACAGGTGGTGCTGACGATGTATAGTCCCGACGAGGCAGCTGGTGGAAACTGGACTCACCTTCTTGTTGCCCTCACTGACGGAGTGAGAGGTCAAGTGTGCCCTGTAACAGAAGGTAAATGATTAGGAAAATGAAGACACCTTTTTCTCCCTTATTAGGGAGAGAGAGAACCCGCGGTACGTTGAATTCCGGGTGAAACGCGAAGTCTTTGGGGTAACTGCAAGTCTGTGTCTCTGCTATTGCTTTGCTCACGTCAATGCTTTTTTTTTGCTGGTGAGGGAAGGGGGTATTGTTGCTCGTTGCCGCTTACGCGTGGGAGGGAGGGGTGAGCTGGGCGAGACTTTGCGATTCTAACATTTAACTGGCGTTCATTCTTTGGGGCACTCTTCTGTTTTTGTGGATGGTGGCAAGATGTATATCGTATATCTTGTATACCTTGCAATGTATACAAGATGTATGTTGCATACATTTCTCCGAAATTAAATTACACCCTTCAACTTTTGTAATATTCAGAATAGAAACGCTTTGGGGGAAACAGACAGGAAGGGATCTGAGTTACACAGAGACATCAGGCTCCACAACTTCGATGGCTTGGCAGACTGAGAAAGAAAAGAAAATATGCACAGCATCTGAAGGCAGTCACCCCAGCCTGAATAGGGAGTGAATACAAGTGAGCTGGGCCCTGTCAGCAGTGGGTCAGCAATCGAACGGACAGTCCAGAAGAGGGTGCCACCAGGGTGAGGCCCTTGCAGTCATTCAAATAGAGACAAACCAACCCCAATCAGAGTTACGGTTCATGGACTCATGGATTGCTCAGAAATCTGACGGTGGAGTGGAAGGCAGCATCGCTGCGTAGCGGTTAGCATAACCCTTTACAGAGCCAGCCGGGGGTTCAATCCCTGCCACTGGCTGTAGGAGTTTGTACATTTCCCCAGATACTCTGGTTCCAGAGACTTTCCAAAGACGTATGGCTTAGGGTTATTAAGTTGTAGACACGCTATATTTACACTGGAACCAAGGCCACACTCGCAGGCTGCTCCCAGCACATCTTCAGACTGTGTTGGTATTTGACACAAATGCACATTTTACTTTAAGTTTGATGTTACGATGTCTATGTGAAAAATAAAGCTGAATTATTCTTGCATTGTTTTGATCTCTGAATCTGAATTTGCTAAGAATGGTAATCAGAATTGTATTGAAGAATTTTCAGTGTTTGTTCTTTTTCAATTTTTTAAAAATATTAACATTATCATTGAGCAAAAGAGCATGATTGAAACATGATTGAAAAACAGTTGATGTGAGGATATAAAAACAGGCAAAAACAGAAGCTCACTTTGTGAGCAGATAGAATTAAACATTGATTTTATGTTAAAAAGGCTTATTTTAGAACGACAATGGACAGAGTCGATTACCACATAAATGTGATATTAGTAACAGCACCACAAGCTGCTCATATATTTCATCCAGGTTATGTAAATAAGGTACTTGAAGTGCAGAAAATTGCTGAGAGAGGACACTTCTAAGGATTAGCTAACAAGTATTATGTTATTGCACACTAACCTTGAGACCTGTCCTCTTTGAACTGCGGAAACTTCTGCAACTCCCTATGTTCCATTCAAGTGATTTGTATGAAGGTGCTTAAGAACTTGGTACCTGTAACGGTTTTGATGAGTTGTGTATCATGGACAGTTTCACCACCTAAGTTTTTGAATATGCAGACTTCAGCAACTAATTCTGCATTTAAGAGGGATGAATATGAGAGCAGAGCTCTGAGAGGTGAAGAGCTGTCGAGCTGTGTTCCTTGCCTTGGAATCAACTTTAGATCCAGAGTCTGCTTTGTGGAGCAGGATGTAATCTTCTCGTGCTGTTCTTTCCAAAAGGTTCATGGAGGAGCACTGTGATAGCCTTAAGGAAGAGAATAGCTCAGTACCATCCTTGCACACAGATATATTGAAGATCTGCAGACCCTTCTATATCCATCTGTATGACAGAAGGACCACAGACAGCCCAGGAGCAAGAGAGTCTGGATCAGCCACCGTCCCTGGAGGAGTTGACTGGTTCCATCCATTCCCTTGGCATGAATCATCTCCCAGAAGCAATAGCTTACCGACAGAGTTGTACTTGATTCTGTGAGACGTGATGGGGCCAGACCTGCAGGAAGTGCTTAACACTGTAACTTTGGCCATACCACAGCAGACACGATGAGCAAGAGCATCATTATAGTCATCAACAAGCAGAAAGGGAAGAGGGAGCACATGAGGAATTGGAGACCCATTTCAGTTTTGGATGTAGACTGTAAGATCCTATTCAAAGCCATAGCCAACCGGATCAAGTCTTCTATGAGACAGGTGATCTGTGCAGTCTAAGCCTCTGCTATACCTAGCAGAAGCCTTTGACAAGATATCACACATATACATGACACATGTGGTGTCCAAAATGAGACTAGGTGAGGGAATCAGAAATTGGATCTAACTGCTCTACACAAGTATCCATAGGGCAATTCAAATCAATGGGTTAGAGACAAAGTTTTCTCACCAAGCCTGGAGTCAGACAGGGCTGTTCACTCTCCTCTCTCTCGTTTACATGTTTCATGGAACCCTTTGCTGAATCCATCAGGAGTAGTGAGAACATGGGGGAGGGGGGCGATATTATCAGGCACTGGAAGCACCCAGGTCAATCTTCCCTGTAATGAACAATGTCACTCTCTTCTGCATGGATCAATGGTCAGTTCATACCTGCAACTAGTTTATATTGACATCAGGAGCCTGAGTTAACCATTGCAAGAGTCTTCAGCAACAGTCCTAGCCGATGCAATGACCCCTTCACCATCAGGTCTGAGCACCTGAAGGTGCTGGGGATATGGTTCTGAGATGCTGAGCTGTGGAAAAAAACTTAGCTGGAGTGGATTGGGAAGGTCAAAGAACAATTAGGTCTGTGGAAATGGAATTCACTGTCAGTATCTGGGAAGAACTTGGTTATCAGTTGAATGTATTTTCAGGGCTGCTGTATCCCGTTCCCCACTCCTCTCCTCTTCATCGTCCAGTTCACCAGCAGGTCTGAGATTGAGCAAGTCCCAAGGATCATGATGTTCAAGACCCAAAGGAAGGGAGCAAAATTGTGCCCAATGTTGCCCTCATTCTGATGACCACCTTCATGTGTGGCTGTTGTATTGATCCAAAGTACATGGGCACCAAGTGTCACTATGTGACAAGGTTCTTCCTGTCCCTGGTTTTGTGGAGAACAGGTCTGCCTTTATTGCTTCACAACACCCCAGTCAGCTGGATATTTCCAGACTACCTGTCCTTTGTGGAAGAATTGTTCCAAGTAAATATCTTTGACCGTAAGTCCATCTAGCAGCGGTCAGCATGGAATGCCCTGCAGGCACTGCGAAACAGGGGCTCTATGGATAGTGTAAGTGGTTCCCACAGCAACTATTCAAATCTACTGACAGAATGGTTCATCACTAGAATTCACCAAGATCTCACCTGGCTGGCCTTAGTGAGAGAGGCCTTACAGTCAAATCCTTCCTGTAGAGATGACACATCTTCCTCAATCCACACTGTCCTTGTAAAGGCTGTGGCAGGGCAGAGGCAGTCCCCATCTCTTTGCAGACTGTGGATTTATTAGGAGGTGTAGAGACAAGGGTCTAGATCCCAGTTCATTTCCAGCTTCATAACAGAGGAGGCACTTTGATCTGCCTGAAACCTGAGGGTCTTCCAGCACAGCAAGATGTCCAAAACGGAATGATGCCTACTGGCACATTCCTGACTGTAAGAGTTATTGCTGAGGAATGAAGCAAACCTTGGTGCAGCCAATGCAAATGTTCAGTGGGAAGGACCACAATCCAGTCGCCTTCCAATACTGCACATGGTGGGTCCAATTTGGATGAGGAGGCCACTTAAACAATGAAAGGGTGTATTACCAAAAGGGGACACATACAGTAAGTGGTCATGGTGTTAAGGTTTTAAAAAATAACACTACTAGTGTTAACACTACATGTAATGACTATGAATGTAAACCTTTTGCACTAATTATTTTGTTTTTTTTTGTGGGAAAAGTCTATTTTTAAAGTATATATAATGTGAATTAAATGCCTCTAATTTCCTATTAAGATATTTAATTATTTTGAACTTTTGAATGGATAAAGCTCAGTGCAGGCAGCATATTTTACAATGTTCACCATGGATCTTGCTTTAAAAATGTTGCTTTCAAAATGTGCGAAGGCAACTGACCAATCACATTTGTTTTTAGAAACTTAATACTGGACAACAAAGATATTGCTTCCTGAATACTTTTGGGTGTATCTTATGGATTTTGTGTTGCTGATCCTGAAAATCACTATGAAATATCCCTGTCACATATTACTTTTTTAAAAAATTCCCTACATTTGTTATTTCATTTAATAATTTCAGTCAATTAAAATATTATCCACAACACAAGCTAAGAAGTCTTCTATCTTGTCCAAGCATACCTGGGCTTGCTTAGGCGGGGCAGATGTTGAATGGCAGAGCAGGTTTTACAAAGGCTATAAAAGCATCATATACATGTAAAAGCAATGCATGTGTTTCAGTTTGCAATCATGTTGATGCGCATGCTCTACACACATAGCAGATTGTGTGTACTCATTATAATCAAATTATTGTATTTTCAGGAGTTTAACAGCTGCAATTATGTGCATTATAGTCAATATAGGTTTATTTCTGTTATACTTGTGGAGAGTATACACTTAATCTCAAAGATGGAGCATGACTCCTTTTATTAAGAAAGTCTATGAGCTCTACTTTTGGTGTGATATTGATGACAAAGAGATAGCCTGGGCTCCTCACATTTGTTGTGCAACATGCACAATCAATCTTAGAGCTTCGTTCAGAGGTACTTGGAAGTCAATGCCATTCACCGTCCCAATGATATGGCAAGATCAGAAGGGTCATGGACTACTAGTTCTATCTGACCAGTGTATCTGGTTTTGCTGCTAAAATCAGGGAATCTAATGAATATCCCAATCTCCCTTCAGCTATGAGATCTGTGCCACATGACGATAGTCTTCCAGTGCTGAAGTCACCAGAGACATGGAGTCCAGAGGAGATAGACAAAGAAGCCATAATACATGAGCCAGGAATGGAAAATGACACTGATACTGATACAGATTTTGAACGCTTTATGTTAAGTGAGCCTCATACACTAGCTCAATCACACAAAATGCTTAGATTTCCAGCAACTGCAGATTTTCTCTTGTTTGCGACCTGATCGGAGACTTGGATTTGTCAAAGGTATTACTATGTTCAAGACTGCAAAGATGAAATCTGCTGTTACCAGGCACAAAAATTTACATAATGGATTTCGATATTTGAGACCATTGTTTCCCAATATAACCGATGCCAGGATCAAGGATGGCATTTTTGTTGGTCCACAAATCAAGCAGATTATCAATGACAGGCAGTTGGAAGAACTTCTAGTGGGACCGGAGAAAATTGAAAGGGAGGCATTCAAGATTGTTAAAAATTTTCTTGGCAACTACAGAGCACCAAATTACACGCAGCTGGTTGACAACATGCCTCAAGCACACAAAACCATGGAGCACAACGTGTCACCTCACATTCATTTGCTGCATTCCCATCTATATTTCTTCCCTGCTAATCTCAGAGCTGTCAGTGACAAGCATGGTGAAAGATTTTACCAAGATTTTGCGGTAACATGGAGAAATAGTATCAGGGCAACTGGAATCCATCAATGCTGGCTGATTATTATTGGACAGTTAAGCGAGAAGCCTCAGCCATGAAGTACAGATGAAAATCATCAACAAAACATTTTTAGCTTAGTTAAAATATGGCAAAGCGTCAGTGCAGTTACGCAATTAAAAGCATTATATTCAATTATAGGTTTATTTCTTGTTTCTTTTTACATGGTACCAGTAGGCTGAAATTATAATTGTGCTCAGCTTCAAGCAGTCTATCATAACCACAAAAAATTCTGAAGAAACAATACCTTTGAAAACATTGGCTGTCCAGTGTAATTGAAAATGCCAGTCAGTAATGTAACTAGGCTACTGTACCTGGAGGGATAAAGCCCAGGCTGGTAAAAGGTTAGAGGATATGAATGATTGAATGTGCAGGTATCATTTAACATCATTACTAACTTTGTTGCAATTTATTATTGAAACCAAGAGTTGATACATTTGCCTGAAACTATTTTTAATTAAAACTGATAACAGCTCATTTTATCATATAATTTTAATGGGAAAAGAGCTCAAAAATCTGAATCAAAAACAAATCTGCTTATTCTGTTGATACTGTTAACTAAGAGTTAAATATTGGTTATGAATGAGTGAAATATTTTTTTTCATTCATTTGAAAGAGAGGATAGACTTCTGATTATTTGTCTCATTTGAAAGATGCCACCTCCAAACGTGTAACATTCTCTACTACACTAGGGCATTAGCCTAGAATTTTGTGCACTTGTTTCAGGAATTGGACTTGAACCCTTAGCTCAAACCTTAGGTATGAGACTGAGCTGGAGCCAAGGCTGAGAACCACTTGAAATATGTGTGCACAGCATTTGAGGTTTATGTCTCTAAAATACTGCAGTGTATTGATGTTTTGCATTGCCATTTCAGAAACACGTCTCGATTCTATCTTGAGAATGTTCTGGTAAAATTCTTACTGTATCTGTATCCCCCATCTCCAATTATTCTTAGCTGGGCAGGTCATGTATGTGTATCCACAGTGCAATTCCACTGATTGGAGAAATAAATCAAATTAAGAAACATAATTGTAGTTGTTGGAGGTCTATCCTCTCAACCCAGATTATCATTTGTCCTAGTACCAGCCATCTTTAGCCCGTTACCTTCTATCAATATCCTTCCTTGCACCACAGGGTCAGAAGTTAGGATGCTCACTAATTATTGCATATCAAAACATCGAAACTTACAGTGAAATGTGTCATTTGTGTTACAACCAACACAGTCCAAGGATGTGTTGGGCAGCCAGCAAATGTTGCCAAGCTCTGATGCCAACATAGCATGCCCACAATTTAGTTACTTTAACCCGGTCATCAATGGAGAATGGAAGGAAACTGAAGCATCTGGAGGAAGCCTGTGCGTTCATAGGGAGAATATAAAACTCCTTTCAGACAGAGCAGGAACTGAAATCAGATTGTTAGCACTTTGAAACATTTGCTAACCACTAAACTACCTTATTGTATTGATAGTCATTACCTGCCGCGGCTGCAATGGAAATACCGCCTACCACTTAACAGCCTGTGCTTCGAAGTTTTCCAGGTCTTGCTCAGTGCAGGCATGGGCAGCATCAGTTACTGAGGAGTTGAGAGTAGCATTAAACATTTTATAATCATCAGCAAATCTCCCCACTCCTGACCGTATGGTAGAAGAAAGATTATTGCTGAAGCGGCAATGGATGGACACTGTCCTGAGGAACCTTTACAGCAACATCCAGAAGTGGGATGATTGACCTCCAACATCCACAACTATCTTTCTTTGAGCATGCTGTGTTTCTTACCACTAGTGTTTTCTCCTTTATGTCCTTTTGACTAATTTTACCAGGCTCCTTGATGTCATATGTGATCAAATGCTGAGATGATATCAAGGCAGTTACTCTCACCTTACACTGGAATTCAGATCTCTGGTCAGCTTGCCTGGATAATTAGAGCACCTTGCTCTTTACAACATCAGTCCCATCCAAACCAACTGACTGCTTCATTCACTGTAGCTTTGAGTTCCCTTTAGTTATCAGGACTTTTTTTGTCCTTTTCATTATTTAGTCATCTCAACTTCAGCACTTCTGTTGAGATACAGAATACTTCACTACTTTAACCAGAAGTAAAGAAAAATTTATTATCAAAGTACATATACATCACCATATACAACCCTGAGATTCATTTTTCTGCAGGCATACTCAGTAAATTTATAGAATAATAACTATAACAAAATCAGAGTGCAGAAGACAACAAACTGCACAAATACAAATATAAATAAATAGCCATAAATGAGAAAAGCGATAACAAGATAAAGAGTCATTCAAGAGAGATCATTGGTTATGGGAACATCTCAATGGATGAGCGAGTGAGTGTAGTTATCCCCTTTGTTCAAAAGCCTGATGGTTGAGGGGAAGTAACTGTTCTTGAAACTGATGGTGCAAGTCCTAAGACTTGAAACTTCTACCTGATGGCAGCTGTGAGAAAGCAGCATGCCTGGTTGGTGGGGATCTCTGATGAGGAATGCTGATTTCCTACGACAGAGTTTCATGTAGATGTACTCAGCAGTTGGGAAGGCTTTACCTGTGATGGACCTGGGACAAATCCACTCTTTTGTAGGATTTTCCATTTAAAGGCATTGATGTTTCCATACATGGCGGTTATGCATCCAGTCAATACACACTCCATGACACATCTATAGAAGCTTGTTAAAGTTTTAGATGTTATGCCAGATCTTCTGCAGACTCCTTCAACATGCTACTTAAAGAACAGCAAGCTGCCTTCAATTAGTGCCAAAAATGGACCATACATCCTACCTCAAGAAAGGTGTCTGTAACCAACTGATGTGACATTTCCACACCCACTTTCTACAATAAATTCCAGAATGAATCTGCAGATCATCACCCTGGACTCAAATGAGAGATTAGACTAAAGTTTTGGCCAAGCTTAATTAGCTTTATATTGACAAAGGACACATGGATTGCATCTGCTCTGGATATGGATTTTGGATGGAAGGGCAATAGTCAATTTACGTTTGCTTATGGCACCTCTTTTGACCTATGATGCAATTTACCATGGATTTTTGAATCTTCAGTCTTATAAATGTGAATCATTTCCAAACATTATCTTTGTAGTTATCTCTTACTTGGTCAGGCAGCATCTATGGAAAGGAATTAACAGTCAACATTTCAGGCCAAGAACCTTCATCAGGACTGGAAGTGAAGGGGTAAGCATCAAGAAATAGAGGCAAGGATGTATTAGGAGTAGAGGTTGACAAAGATAAATCAGATGAAGGGGTGGGTAGGTAGGTGGAGGAGTGGGATTGAAATGAGAAACTGGGAGGTGATAATTGGAAGAGGTAAAAGGGCTGAAGAAGGAATCTAATTGGAGGTAAGAGTGGGCCAAAGGAGAAAGGGTAGGGGGCCAGGCACCAAGAAAGGTGATGGAGGAAAAGTGAAGGGGTAAGAAGGGTGCCTGAATGGAGAATAGGGAGGGGTGTGATGAAATTGCTAGAAATTAGAGATATCTATGTTGATGCCATCAGAAGGAATACAAGATGTTACTTCTCCACCCTGAGGGTGGCCTCAATGGGGCAGTAGAAGAGGCCATGGACTGACATGTCAGAATGGGAAATAGGCTTAACATACGTAGCCACCAGGAAACCCCACCTTTTATGGAAGGCTTAGTTAAGATGCTGAACAAAGCAGTCCTCCCAATCTATGTCAGGTCTCCTCCTCCTCCCCTTTCTCCCATGGTCCTCTCTCCTCTCCTATCAGATTCCTTCTTCTTCAGCCCTTAACCTTTTCCATCTATCACCTCCCTGCTTCTTACTTCATTCCCTCTCTCCCACCCATCTACCTTCCCCCTCATCTGGTTTCACCTATCATCTGCCAGCTTGGACTTCTACTCCCCACCTTCTATTTATGGCTTCTTCTACTTCTTTCCAGTCCTGATGAAGGGTCTCAACCTGAAAAGTAGACAGTTTGATCCTCTCCATAGATGCTGCTTGACCTGCTGAGTTTCTCCAGCATTTTGTGATTGTTGCTCTAGATTTCCAGCATGTACAGAATCTCTTGTGTTTATCTGCTTGCTTGAGTTCTTTAGAAATCTTGTGTGCTTTGAATAATTCTGGGCAAATCTTGAACTATTTCAGCATTAAGAGCAGATTAAGGTTTTTGCTATCAAATATAATCACAAATTGCTTTCTTTTTCTACTTTGTACTTCATTGATCTACAGTGCAATAGTTCCTTGGTGTCAAGAAATCAAATTTAATAAGCATGACAGTGAGATTGTTTGTGTGCTCACAGTAATGAAAATCTGTTATTATAAGGAATGCATTCACAATTTTGCTGTTTACAGCCCCATAATGCATTACTAAATGTACACTATATCAGGTTAGCAAGTGCAGTGAAATTGATGTTCATGTTTATATTTTCAAAACGGCTCCAGCAAAGCTCCTCATAGAAGATGTATAAGTCACGCTTGGAGTAATGGTATTAGTGCAGGATTTTTTTTTCAGTAGGAATAGGCTAGGTTGCAACATTTATTTGGGCAAACCTATTTTACGATTGACATTTGTAGTTAAAAAATCTGATTCCGTTCGTGATTTGAAGGATAACAGGTCTCAAAGGGAGCCAAAACGTTGTGTAGTTTTTACTTTAAACTGTTGACAGAACTAGCAGTAAATGAACACGCCTTTAGATGGAGATCCCTCACTCACACAACGGACTCAGAACACACACATACATGAAACAGACAGGAATCAAGCTCGACTTTTGGTTCCAGCAGAGACGATGATTTAACATGGATCAGACAAAGGTTTATTGAAGCTGGGTTATCATTCAAAGTGTAAAAGTTTGATTTGAGAGCATTGAGGTTATATATTCAGATCTTCCATAAATGCCTTTCAGACCTTTGTTCAATAATTTTGTTTGAATTGAAATGATTGCAAATAAAATGTGTGGATGAAAGCAATTGCAATTCACTGACAATGAAATTACTGGAAAAAAGTGAGAGCAGAGAAATCTAAACTGCATTAAAAATTCCATCTGCAGGAAAAGAAAACTGAGTTCAATGATTTAAAAACAGTTGTTTTCATCCACAATAAATCTGGATGAAAATAATTTTGATTAATAATTATTGTTATTACTCCTTAAAGAAAATATTAAAGTCCTACTCATTGAAATATTGCTTTGTAAAGCACAATTATTCTATATCTAATTTTTCTAAAATAAAACAAAAGAATTGACAAGGCTTAGATATTCACTTTTGTAAGCATTTTAGCTTCTCCTTCTTGTTACATGCACCTGTTAGGGTGCATTCTCCAGATACCGTATGAGGTAACCATAGCCTTCAGCCAGGAGCAGATGTCATCAGCTGGTTCTCAACCTTCACAGAGTGTTTCAACCCTCAACCACGACACTCTCCAGTTGGTGGGCCGACAGTGGTGGCCAAATCACTGCCCATCTGTTCCTGGCTTCCAGCTTCCCTCCTCTCACCTTCTCCAAATCCAACAAGAGGTTTGTTTTGCCTCTTTCCACATCCTACAAGCTGCTTGTTTTTTGCTCCTTTCATCCAGAGCTGACAACAACCGCCATGCTGATCTGGCTGGGAAACTTCGGCAGCCGATCTCCACAGGGAACAACCATGCCTGCCATCCCTTGTCTTTGCACTCCTGCACTATGGGCTGGTACTTCAAGGCCTTTCTCTCATGGGCCTCTTTCCATCCCTCTCCCATGACACCGTCAGCTCAACCAGAATTATTTTCCGGTCTTCAGTTGACCATAATACAATGTCTGGGCGGAGGGTTGTGTGCACCACCTCCAGGAACTGCAGCCTCCTTCCCACATCGACCATCATCTCCCAGGACCTGGCTGTTAGCAACAGATTTGGCTTTGGTTGTTTGGTTATGATAGGCCTAGCTCCCTCTGTGATGAAGGTGATGGCCTTCCTCAAATCTGTGCGAGCCGTTCTCTTGCATCTCTGTCGCTCTAGTGTGTCAGCAAGAGCCAACGGCACCTTATCATGGCAACACCTATACCACCCTTGAATTAGAGCTGTTTTGCACCCAGACAGTATATGACCAGTGTCCACTTCTGACCACAGAGCTTACAGTTCGGGTCCTCTCTCATTCCCCATGTGTACAGATGTAATGGCGAAGGAAGGGTGTCATACACCGAACGCAAGAGGAAGGAAATAAGGAAGGGCTCCAGTCTCTGCCCATGAGATCTCGTGCTTGGGCAGATCCCATTTTGTCCAGGCACCCTAGGACACTTGTTCCACTGCTTTTGACATTTGCTTCTCTTCCTCACGGATCCGTACTTCTGCCTGTACCATGTCTCGCCTGTTCCTTATGCTTGCATTTCCCCACTGCTGGAAGTGAACTGAGACGAGGCCTTGCTGCCCGATGCGGGGGTTGCTGATGATATCTCATAGCTTCAGAGAACACACTGCCTGCTCTACTGCCGTGTTGGCTGCCCACTTGTGCCCAGATTGGTTGTAATGCCTGCTTGCTTTACCAGGTCATCACTGAAATCTCTCAAACTTAATAAGGATCTGCATTTAGCCACCTTGAATTCCTCCACAACAGATGACAGGGGAAGCTGCAGCTGCCCGTATCGAATATAGAGCCCCACTGAAGAGAAGCTTGGGGGAACACCTAACCATCTCCGCAGGTGCTTGTTGGTTTTCTTCTTAATGCCCTCTACGGCAGTCATGGGGAACTGGTAAAGTGTGAAGAGCCACAGAAGCCTGGGCAGAAGGCCGTATTGGTACAGCCGGGTATTGAATTTACCAGGAAGCCCGGATCTGCTTCAGCCATTCATCTGTCTGCTTCACAGCATTGGTGACATTGGCCCCATCTGCCAGTGACTCACTAAACCACCTCCCTAAGCATTTTATCGGGTTATCTTCGATGGAAGGGATGATCTCACCCTGAACTTGGAGGCTAAGCTTGCTAGTTACTTTGGCCTTTCTGATCACCATACACCTGGGCTTCTTGGCCTTCAAGGACATCCTCAGCCAAGTGGATACATTGTCCAGGGTTTCTAATACCCATCTTGCTTGGATATGTGACACAGTTGTAGTAGTGATGTCATCCATGAATCCTCGTAGAGCCGGCTGGGCAGTGCCCGCGTCTTCTGCTGCTGATATTAGGAGGTTCATTCCCATTATAAATAGGGTGGGGGAGATGGTGCACCCTGTTGGAATCCCCTTCTGGAGGTCCTGCCAGCTAGTTGTGAAATAGGCTGATGTAAATCCGAGTTTGAATCTTCCTAGGTAGCTGGTGATTGTGTCTTGAATAGCCACTGGAATGTAGTAGTGGTCAAGTCCTTCTAGGATGAGGTCACGTCGAATAGAACCGTAGGCGTTCGCGAGGTATAACCAGACAACTGTTAAGTCGCCTTTTTCTGCTTAGCCTCACGGATCAAATGGCTAATCATTGAGGTGTGTCCCAGACACCCCGAATAGCCTGGAATGCCGCCTTTCTGGGTGGATGTGTTGATACAGTAGTTCTGTGTCATGTAAGAAGTCAGCCTTCTTGCAAGTACAAAAAAGAAAATCTTACATTCCACATCCAGGAGAGAAATTGTCCTGAACTGGGCAATTATGGAAGAATCCTCCTCCTTTGGAATAAAGCATCCCTCTGCCAATTTCCAACTTGATGGAATAGTACCTTTGATCCAGAACTTCCTCATGACCTTCCACAGCCTCTGAAGAAGTTTTGGGCATTTCTTATATACTTTATAAGGTATGCCGCTTGGGCCTGGGGCAGCTGATGCTTTAGCTTTCTGGATGATGTCCTGGATTTCCTGCCATGTAGGCTCCTTCACATTCAGCTCAATTGATAGTTTTTCTGGTCTACACACAGCCTGAATGGTTCCTAGTCCCTGATCCCTCCATGGGTCGCTGTGTGCCATCCGCAGGAACTCTGGCATCAAGCTGGATAGTATACCAGATTTTTGTTGGCCAAGAAGAGCCCTGGTGAAGCTGAATGGATCTCTCACAAACTGTGCATGCCTTTTCGCTTTCTTCCTTCTTTGCTGTCGAAGATGATCAGCCCTCTGGAGTTTACACAGCTGTTACCACAGCATGCTGGTTAAGTCCTTGATGCCTTCTTTTTCGGCTGGTGAGCTGGTTTTAAACCTCTTTTTGAGCGTCTTTAATTTGCCTCTCAAGCGACGAACCTCCCTTTCCCTCCTATTTGCTTGCCATGTTAACTCGGGCTGACTTCTCTGCTCTGTTGGGCCAAATCATTCCTTAGCTAGATTGTACGCTATGGCTGTGAGTGAGTCTATCTTTCTGTGTACTGGACCTGCTAAGGCAACTTCCAGGATGCCGTCTAGATCATCATCAAACTACATCCAGGAAATTTTGTCTGACGATCTAGACCATTTGACCCTCTCTTTCCTTGATGAATGTATTGGGGTAGCCGAGGGGGAACTCTCTTGGTCTGTTGTTTGGTGCAGAGAGATCTTCAACTCTGTGGGGTGCTTCCTGGCTGACATACTCTTTTGTCTCACCGGATACCAAGTCCGTGCGCTGCACTTTGGTCACCATTGATCCACATCTAGACCTGCTCTGGTGTATCTTGAGCCCTCTATGTTTTTGCAGACTTTCCCACAATGACACCTTACTATGAATTCCCCTCTGGTCAGTGTCATTTGCTTTAGCTTCCTCATAGTCACGTTTCCTGTCCTGGCCGTTGCCAGTATGTCAGTCCCATCAAATCTCTCATCCTCCCCATCTCAGGAGATTCTGCAGGTATTGCTGTTCGTGTTCAATCATAGCCTGAGTGGCGCCCTCTTGCGAGTGCTGCCCACAAGGTTGCTCGCCTTGTGAGCCCATGCCAGTCTTTCCTGGAAGCCACTGGTGAAAACAAGGGATTACTTGTTACATACACCTGATAAGGTATCTGGAGAATGCACCCTATGAGGTAGCCATAGCCTTCAGCCAGGAGTAGATGTCATCAGGTGGTTCCCAACCTTCAGAGTGTTTCAACCCTTAACCACGACACTGTCCAGTTGGTGGACCAGCACTGGTGGCCAAATCACTGCCCATCAGCTTCAGATGGAAAGTAACAGTGGATGTAGTGCATTGTTTGTAGGGGTGGCAAACTTATGGCATGTATCCCCTAGGTAGCACATGCAAAGTTTTATTGACATGCAACATGCAATGCCACCTTGATTCTTTAAATCCCATCCAGAATAAAAAGATTACAAAATGGCATATTTACTTGGATAGCTGCAGGCTTCAGTTCAGTATCTTTGAAATGCCTCCTAAACTCATTTTGTGGAATGACTGAAACAGCAAAGTCAGTGTCTAATTACATTTTATTTAATTTGACGCTCACCTGGTGTAAACCATATTGTTTCCTGCTTTCGTACTGTAAATCTCAGGGACATTCAGTCCTGTGTCACTCTCATTATCAGATTTTTCATCAAATGCATGCAGATTACTGCTCCTTTTGAAACTGCAACTTGACTTTTTAGCTTTTTCTCTTTTCTCTGTAGTCCACTAATTTTTGTCCGTGATGCACCATCAGTAACTCTCAGAGACGGGAGGTGAACGATAGGGTTTTATTAGCAGCAAAAGAGACCACGACATCTTGGAGACTGAGGGAGGAGCAGTGCCTCCATTCGCCTTTATACAGGGGTCTGTGGGAGGAGCCACAGGAGCAGTCAGCACAGGGGCGTGTCCAGACAGGTATACATAGTTTACCAAGGTCTGCTTGACATATTCTTCTTATGAGTCATTAAAGACAGAGACTAGAATAAATGTCTTCACTCAGAGGATCGAGAATCCTTCTGAATTCAGTACCCAACAGGTCAATGGAGATTAAGTCAGTGGGTAAATTGCAGTTAAAGATTTTTAGATGCTGAGAGAATCAAAAAATTTGGCAGTCAGCTTTGGAAAATAGGGTTGAGAAGCACAATAAAAATTAGCATCATGGGTAATATGATAATCATTGTGGGCTTGAACCTATGTACAGATTAGGCTAACCAGATTAGCAGTAATAATGCGGAGAATGCAATTATGAAATAGCCAAGAGCTGATCTTAGAGATTAGTATGCTGAGAAACTAATGAGGGGCAAGCTAGGGTTTAGCCATGTTCATATAGAGTGACAGGGCACACACAAAGGGATGAATAGCCTGTTTCAGGTTCTTAAGTACTCCAAGATTCAATCAGATTTCAATATAGTTTAAAATACTTCCCTATTTTCCCTCTAGAAATAAACAATATGGCAGCAAACCATTTGAAGTAAGTACATCACAGATTCATTCACTGATATGTTATATCTAGTACATATGGATTTGCATAGAATGACATGAAGACTTTAGGGACCATCTGTCTTTTCCTGGCTTATTATTGAAGTACGATGTGAGGTTGAATTTAAAGATGATCACCTGCTTAGCAAGCTTCCTTTGGTAATCACATTTTCATCAGGGTCAAAGTTCAGAGTAAATATATTATCAAAGCACATTTATGTCACCGTATATAATACTATACAAAAGTCTTAGGCACATATAAATAGCTAGGGTTCCCAAGACCTTTGCAGAGTACTGTAGTAATTTTATGTATTGCATTGTACTGCTACCGCAAAAAAAAACAAATTTCATGACGTGTGGCTGACAATAAACCCGATTCTGATATGGGTCTGTATTGTGAACTAAGAGTGGGAAGGAGAAGGCAGAGAGGAATCATGGTTGGGTAAATTGAAAGGAAGAGGGAAGCACCAGAGAAACATTCTGGAATGACCAATAAACTAGTTATTTGGAATCAAATGACCTTGCCTGGTATCTCACGGCTGGGTGTGCCTATACCCATCCCCCATCTCTGACAATCCTTCTCTTCTACCTGTCCCACAGCCTCATACGGTGCTCCACCTTCAACATTCCCAACATCCTTTGCTCCCGCCAGATTGCTCCATGTTGAAAAATACAGTACTGTACATTCCGGAGATTAATTTCCTTGTGGGTATTCACAATAAATACAAGAAACAGCCAAAGATAACAAACTGTGCAAATAGAAAAAATAATAAATATACAAAAATAACAAGAACACGAGATGAAGGGTCCATGAAAGTGAGTCCAGTTCAGTGATGTTATGAGTGAAGTTGAGTGCAGTTATCCCCTCTGGTTCAAGAGCATGATGGTTGAGGAGTAATAACTGTTCCAGAAGCTGCTAATGTGGGCCTTGAAGCTCCTGTACCTTCTCATTGGTGGCAACAGTGAGGAATTAATGATGGAGTCCTTCTTGATCAATGCTGCTCTCCTGTGATAATGGTCCATGTAAATGTGCTCAGTGGTGGGGAGGATTTTACCCATGATGGACTGGGCTTTTTGTAGGCTTTTCCATTCAAGGCAGGCCATGATGCAATCAGTCAATGTACTCTCCATAGAAGTTTATCAAAGTTTTAGATGACATGTTAAATCTTCACGAACTTCTAAGAAAGTAGAGATGCTGTTATGCTTTCCTCGAAATAACACTTATGTGCTGGACGCAGGACATCCGAGGAATTTATAGTTGTTGACCCACTCCACCTGTGATTCCCCGGATGAGGACTGGCTTACGGACCTCCATTTTCCTCCTCTTGAAATCACTCCTTAGCCAGATTTTCAATCCGCTTTCTAAATACTGATTCACCACCACCTTAAATCAGCCAAAGACAGTTGTGCCGTCAGCAAACTTAAATATGGCATTGAAGCTGTGCTTAGCCTCACAGTCATAAGAATAAAACAAGTAGAGCAGGGGTTAAGTACACGTCCTTGTGTTGCACCTGTGCTGATACAGATTGTGAAGGAGGTCTTGATACCAACCTGAAATGACTGTGCTCTACAAGTGAGAAAATTGAAGATCCAGTTGCACAAGAAAATATTGAGGCCTAGGCCTCGGAGCTTATTGATTAGTTTTGAGGGGTTGATAGTATTGAATGTGGAGCTGTAGTCAATGAAGAACATCCTGATGTATGCATCTATGCTGTTCAGATGTTCTGGAGTTGAATGAAGAGCTAATGAAATGGCAACTGCTCTTGACCTGTTTGATGGTTAGCAAATTAGAGCGGATCCAAGTTGCTTCTTAGGCAGGAGTTGATGTTTTATCAGCAACCTCTCAAAGCACTTCATCACAGTGGATGTCAGTGCTACTGGATAGTCATTGAGGCAGATTACCATATTCTTCTTGGGCACCAGTACAACTGCTGAATCGAGAGGTTAAAGACATCGATGGATACTCCAGCCAGTTGATCAGCCATGTAGTCCTTCTGAGCCAGATGCTTTCAATGGATTTAATCCTCCTCTCATATCAGCCTCTGAGACAAAGCTCATCTGGGAGCGAAGCCTTATTGTCAACTATATCCCTTGGTTTCTCTTTGTATGACATGATAGCATCCAAGCCCTGCCACAGATTCAAGATTCAGTGATTCAAGTTTGGTTCAAATTGCCACTTTACACATGGGATTGCTTTTTAAGGATCATATATGAATGTTTGGTCACCAGACCTGAATGTCATTTATCTAGCCCTCAGCAGATTGTGGATCTCATGGTTCATTCGGGGCTTCTGATTGGGGAGGACTCTGAATGATTTTGTTGGGCCACATTCATCTACAACTGTTTTTATAAAGTCCATGACAACAGTGGTGTATTTATTAGATCCACAGTTGAGTCCTTGAACACTACCCAGTCCTCCAACTTGAAGCTATCTTGTAGTGGCTCCTCTGCCTCCTGCAACCACCTGTTTTTTATTCTAACCTCTGGAGTCTTGCTCTTTAACCTCTGCCTATATGTAGATAGGAAGAAGATAGCAAATGATCAAAATTCTCAAAATGCAGTCTAAGAAATAGAACGATAGCCATCCTAATCATAGTATAACAGTAGTCAAGTATGTTGGGACCCTTGCCCCTGCAGGTGATCTGAGGTCTCTGTCAGAGTTCATCATAGATATTGCATCCTAGCTGTCTAGATATGCAAGCCTGGGCAGTACGATATGAAAAGCAAGCTGTTGCCCATGTAGCAAGTTACCCCCTCTCCACAAATCTGATGAACCCAAAGAAGCAGCAGAGACCGATACAGTTTGGTACTGGCAGTGTCGCAGGAGTTGCCAGTCAACATTGAACTCAATGCAGAACTGACATAAGCACTCCAGCTCCAGATTTTCCCCTCAGGGTTTACTCCCAAATCCTTCCTTCTCCACGAGTGGGTATAGCTGCAAGGCAGCAGAGGTTTGAGATCAGAGTTTTGCTTTTCCAAGATAAGCTGCCAACCATGGCTAATGAGCCCCATTTACGCAAAGTGACTGGTTTTGAAGCGCCAGTAACCCAACTTCACCCCTTCTCTTGTCTGTAGAGACGGGTTGGTGGGCTTAGTAGCTAAGCAATACATGAAGACCAGGAGCTGGTCTTGATTGTCAGAGGCTATGATGTGCACACCATTGGGAGCATGTAGTGGGAGCTTGTCCCCATTACCAGCCCTGGCTATAACAACCTTAAGGAACCACAGCAGATGATATGTTGACGATAACTGGGCAGAGATTTCTTCAAACAAGCCTAGCTGAAGTCCTGACAATGATCTGACAGGTGTCAAAGTAGGCTGTATCTTGTTTGTTGATAGTAGCACTTAGTACCTCAAGAGCTTGCTCAACGTTGACCTTTGGAAGAATGTAAAATGTGGTCATGATCATGGAGGAGACGTCTTTTGATAAGTAGAACAGTTGGCACTTAATCATTAGATGCTCTAGCTCAGGGAACAAGACATCTGTGTCTGAGTACCATTTAGAGTTTGCCCTGGCTGCCTGGAAACTGAGAGATGCTGTTCACTTGACCACCACTGATGGAGGTGACCAGGCACCAGATTATAACAGCAGATGTTTCCTGCTGAATGACAGTGATCTGTTGTGGTTAGGCTTGGAATAGCTGAGTCCATAAATGCACTGATGAGAAGATGCACCCTGGTAGGAAGAGGTGTCTTTGGAAATTAGGGGAATAGGCTTGTTGTGATTGGGCATACCTTTACTTCTTACTGTGAGACACCTGACCACCAGTGATGGAGTGCTGTCAGCAGTGTTACCACTGAGGTCTCCACTCAGAGAGTACATCAGTAGTGAAATATTGGGGGGAAAAAAAGTGTTCTTACAACTCCTACCCCAACCCTTTGTTAGCTTGAGCGGACACTATGGATGAGGAAAAGTGCTTGAGCAGTCTGTTATTAGTTCTGAGGGTGCCCAGTCAGCTGTTCCTCCCTTAAAATAGCATGAAAAACAAGAAAACAGTGTGAGATCTGAGCTTTGATTTGCATTGATAAAGGCGTAAATGTGCATTATGAAAATAATGAAGAATTAGATGTGCTCCTGATGCAGGGAAATTGTCAAGTGTGTGAAAGTAGATGGTTCACATTAGCATCTGGAAATGATTGCATGATTGGGTAAAACCAGGTTTTAGCACATTGCACCAAAATGTACAGTGGCACACAATCCAGTTACTAAGTCATTGATACCTCGGCGTCAATTGATGATATTTTAAAGAACAGATACCTGACCAAAATTAATTCAAGGAGGAGCTATATTATTTTACTTTTATGGTTTATCTCAATCGTGCGACCTTCTTTGCTTGCTTAAACAAATAAAACTGTGTGCAAGCAATTTTGATAGATTCCTTGCAGTCAGAGATAGATTTCCTAACAAAGAGCAGGAACACAGTTTGGTTAGGAATAAAAGGAGCTCAGTTTTCTTCCTTGAAAATGGCATAATCCCTAGGAGACTAAAAATACTAACTCAATAGGACCTAAGGAAGAAAAATAATCAAGAATGACTAAAGTCACACCATCTCTTAAAGCCAAAGTATCATGGTTGCTCATTTCACAGGGAAGCTGAGTAAGGCAAATCAAAAATCATTTCTGAAACTTTAAGAATCCTGTTTTTAGAAAGATAAATGTTTACTTGCACTCAGTGGCCATTTTATTAGGTACACCTGTACACCTGCTCATTAATGCAAATATCTAATCAAGCAATCATGTAGCAACACCTCAATGCATAAAATCATGGTTAAGAGGTTCAGTTGTTGTTCACACCAAACATCAGAATGTGGAAGAAATGTGATCTGTGACTTTGACCTTGGAATGATTGACAGTGACAGCGAAGTTTAGTAACAGCAACACTCAAACTTTTACCAATGTACTGTGGAGAGCATTCTGACTGGCTGCATTACTGCCTGCTGTGGCTAGGTGTTGAGGGGGGGGGGATTACTACTGCACAAGATTAAAGTTAGTTGCAGAAACTTGGAAAAGTAGTCATCTCCATGATGGGTACTAGCCTTTGTAGCATCCAAGACATCTTGAAGAAGCAGAGCCTTAGGAAGGTGGCGTCCATCTTTAAAGACCCTCACCACCATGGAAATGTCCTCTTCTCAATGTTACCATCAGGAAGGAGGTACAGAAGTCTGAAGGTACACACCCAGTGATTGAGGAACATCTTCTTCCACACTGCCATCTGATTCTAAATGGACATTGAACCCATGAACATTATCTCACATTTTTTTAATTTCTTTTTTTTTGCACTGCTTATTTTAACTTACTCCTTAATAGACATATATACTTCAGTAGTTATATATATAGATATATACTTACTGTAATTCAGTTTCTTTCTCTATATTTATGTATCATGTTTTCTATTATACTGCTGCCAAAAAATTAACAAATTTCATGATGTTTGCCAGCGATATTATACCTGATTCTGATCTCAGAAATTGCTAATCTGCAGGAATTTTCCACACAACAGTCTCTGAAGTTTACAGAGAATTGTGCAAAATAAGTATCCAGTGAGTGACATTCCCATGGGTGAAAATGCCTTGTTAGTGAGAGGGGTCAAAGGAGAATGGCTAGACTGGTTCAAGCTGACAGGAAGGTTGACAGTAAATCAAATAACCACATATTACAACAGTGGTGTGCAGAAGAGGATCTCTGAATGTAGAGTACGTAAAATCTTGACGTGGATGGGCAACAGCAGTGGCAGATCATGAATATACGGCCTCTTCATTAGGTATAGGAGGTACTTAATAAAATGGCCACTGAGTGTATATATTTCTAAAACAACAAGAAAATAATTTTTGAACTGTTTCAAAACAATAGGTTAAATCCCTGCTAATGGCTTGTTTTGAATCCTGATTATGACTGATTCCTGTCTTGAAAGTAGACATCTCAAGGTATTGTTTTGGAATATGCCATCTGAGAAAGGCCATTCATCTGCTAAGTCTTGGAAGCAAAATAATAAAATGGTGAAATGTCTAGCTGAGTGATCTTTTCCTTGTGATTGTATGTTGCCAAGACAAAGCTAGAGGAAGTACAGCTCATGGGTTTTTTTTCCACCAGAGATTTTAAATCATTGCATAATAGCATCTAACCAGAAATCTAAAAAGGTCATGCATTATATCAATATCATTCTCTTATATGTTACTATTCTCAGAATATTAGGCAAAGACCCTTTCTTATGCTTTTATTTTCCGTACAGGCAGCTACATATGTAGTGTCACACTAATAGTCCAACCTATCCCATTAAAAGACAGGAACTGTGGAAAATTCTCCAATGTCAGAGGCAGCACAATCTCTGTTCATAGTCCAACCTATCCCATAAAAAACAGGAACTGTGGAAAATTCTCCAATGACAGATGCAGCACAATCTCTGTTCATAGTCCAACCTATCCCATAAAAGACAGGAACTGTGGAAAATTCTCCAATGACAGATGCAGCACAATCTCTGTTCATAGTCCAACCTATCCCATAAAAGACAGGAACTGTGGAAAATTCTCCAATGACAGATGCAGCACAATCTCTGTTCAGGCGTGAGCCTTGCTTTGCCTGTTCCGATCTTTTTAGCCACATTTAATATTGCTGCTTTTATGGTAGATTATTAGACCTTAGTGTGGAGGATAAGAATTTTAACTGGTAACATAATTTAGATTTTAATCTAGTTTTGCTCAGTTTAAATGATGAGAAATCAATTTCATAATAAAACTCTACAGCTCTATCTTCAATATTAATCTGTGATGTAGCATAGTTAATGCTGGAAGGCATAATATTTGCTTACTTTACAACAATTTACATAATTACACACATTCTCAGATACTTGAATGCTGACATAGAGCTGTAAGGCTTATAGTTTTTCCTTTGGCTTTGGAGTCATAGTGTCATAAGGCCCAGAAACAGACCCTTCTACCCACACTACTTGTGCTGAACATGAAGCGTCCGTTAATAAATTACATTTGCAAAAAGAAGGCAAGTTGTACTGCACCTGTTAAAAATCTCTAGGCCATCTAATATGACTGAAACTATCAGCAGTCTGAGAAGGTCTCACTGAATATGCCAGTATTTACAAAAGGAAACTATTGCTAGCTGCATCAGACCTGGTGCACAGTCCAAAAGCCCATTAATTGTATAGGCAGAAAGAAAGGTCAGATTAAGGCATCCATTTTTAACTAACTGTGTTTGGGTTAGTCTCTTTAATTTAGTTCAAAAGATTTGGAACTGTTTTGTTTTTGATAACTTTTTAATTGTTGACTTTTTTATGGTTTCTTAACATTATTTTTTTCATTAGTGTCTTCGCCAGTTTTCAGAGCTGGGGATGGTTTTGCCAGCTGTTTGCTTAAGCGATTTTATTGGTAAGGTTAATTCTGGGCTACTAACATGTCAGCAAAGCAAGGCGTTAACATTGAGGACATATCAACATGTTCAAACTGCCAGGTTAGGATCAGATAAATAGGCAGCTAAAACGTACCTCAGCAACGAGTGCAGAGAAGAGCCATACCTGAGAAATTCCAGTCTGTTGTATTTATTAAACAGTCATGTTAGAGAAATGTCGGGAGGTCATTTAAGTCTGGAGTTGCATAACACCTTTGTCTCCTTACAGACCCTACGGGCAGGCTTGAAGGCTATCCTTCATTGTAGCCTGGTTGCGGTTGAATCAGGGTTGACTGTGGATCTTACGTCCTAGCTGTCTACGTGACATGCAAACGAGGGCAGTACAATATGGAGGGCAATCTGTTGCCCATGCAGCAGTCTCCTCCTCTCCAGCAGAGACTGATAGAGTTTGGAACCAGTGGTGTCACAGGAGTTGCCAGTCAGCACTGAACTCAGTGTAGGACAGCTTTGTGGACTCCAGCTAGGGGCTTACTCCCAGAGTCTTCCTCATGAGTGAGTAAAGTTGCAAGGCAGTGGTGATTTGAGATCAGAGCTTTCCTTCTAGATGAGCTGAAACCACAACTGACAAGACCCATTTGCCCAAAACCCCATTGCAAGAAGGACTTTGTTAAAACATTAGAAAGTTTTTGACAAGAGCAGGCCATTTGACCCAACAAAGCTTGCCAAATTTGTTACCAAGAAAAAGTCCACAGATGCTGGAAATCCAAGCAATACACACAAAATGCGGAAGGAATTCAGCAGGCCAAGTTGTATCTATGGAAAAAAAGTACAGTACTTTTTTTCCCCCCAGAGTTGCTGCCTGGTCTGCTGAGCTCTTCCAACATTTTGTGTGTGTTGTCAAATTCCTATTCACATAGTGTTAAAATAACTATCAAGTTTAGATCACAGCTTCATAAGACTTGTGTTACGTATTCAGGCAACAATAAAGATATGAGTTAGGCAAGGGTTTATATAACAAATAACACGTTTATTAAACACTGTAAATAAACACTAATGTAACCGGAAATCAGCTGCTGTGCGGCAGCTTAAACAGTTCTTAAAGCGATGTTGCAAAAACTGTTCTTTAAAGTAGTATTGCCAAAAGTTTGAAATGTTCCATTTAAGGGAGAGACTTTTTCAGATGATTTAAATTCTCTTTCACGTCGTTTTGCTTCGATCCCCGACGTTGAACTTCCCACGAAGAATTTACGAAACATAACGGCTTAAAGGCACTGACCTTTCCTTTATCACTGTCCTCAATCTTCTCTGCTATCCCGCAGAGATTAACATGAGAACAGTCAACGAATTCCTTCCGAATAAGGATTAAACAAGGTCAAACCCGTTTCACTGTTGAAAATCGATTCTCCTCAACCTTTAACTCCCGACCTCTGATCTTCACTCTCCACTGATTCTCAACTAGCAATATTGTAAAGAAACTGCTGGCAGTGACCTTTTAAACTTTAGGCATTAGATAAAAACTTCATCCTTCAACTAAACTGCGTCATCACATTAAATCACGCAGTGACATGAAGTCAACATGGCAAATCCAGCCACGAACAGCCCCCCCTCACAGGGTGGGTCTTCCTTTTATACCCTGTAAAAAAAACTTGTCACATAACCTGTACTGGCGGAAAAATGATGTCACTCCACCATCACAAGACCATTACCTCAAGTCCAGTATAGCTTCAACCCCAGTCACGTGACATGGGTACCACTGTCATGTGTCACGAGTACGTAACACTTGTCATAATTTTCTAGTCATATCTCAACAAGCAGTATTAATTGGGGTGAAAATCTCCTGGGAATATCAGCTCCACCATATTCCAGCTGGTTACAAGAGGTAACAAAAGGAGATGTAAGAGGCAATGTTCATTCATGGCAGAGGAGAAGTGCAAATGGAGGAAATTCTGTTTGGTTGGATATTTGTGAACCACACCACCCTAATTCACTGTAATATTACCTGAAATTGAGCAAGAATGTAGAGAAGAATCCCTTGCCTTCCCAGTCTGTGCTGTTAATCATCTAAAAGTAGCAGGACAATAACCAAAAAAACACTGAAGAACTGAATCAAGAACCTCCATTATTTACTGCACCCTTGAGCTCATTGTAGACATGAAGTAACTGTAAATGTTGCCTCTACTCATGGCTCGTTAAGTCACCTACATGATTAGCAACTAAAATAAAGTGACCCTGGTAAAGCAACCTTTATCTTGATTGAAAATATATCTGTCAATACACTCATGTCAATGTCATTCCAATCAGAGTATTCTGAATTGCATTTACAGCTGTAGCTTTAGCCTTAATCTTCCTTATAATAGCAAGAGGGCAATTGTACAAAGTGGACATTCTAATAAAGTAATACCACCAACACCTCCTGTCTTAATTGGGTTTCCACAGTAGATGGCATCTAATTTTCAGATAGCTTGTTTCTTCCTTGAGGAAAGTTAAACCATAGTAACATTTTGACTTAAGTCCTGTTCAATGCCAATGTCTTATTGTGCACATGTAAGTCCACACACAGGGATAGACATGCATCCATGCTGATATTCACCCACTCAGCTACTCGTAAATGCCCATGTGCACCAATTCAATAGATGTGGCCGGATTGTGATCAGTTCGTTTCAAACCCAGACTGAAAATGTTGGATTGAATCTGATCAAGCCTGGTACCTCCTGGTCTGTGGCAGAATGACTATATGCTATTCATGAAAAAAAATGCCAGGTGTGTATTTTAACAAAGTGAGATATCTTTGTTTTAAGCACGTCATTGATTAAAGATTTAAGATTAGAGTTCATTGTGCAGAATGCCAGAGAAGTGTTGTTTCATTCGTATACATGAAAAATACTTTTTCCCCAATTAAAACCGATGATTTACATTCATAATTATGTCTATAACCTTTCTTAGATTCTGAGGTAATAATTTTAACAACTCCCCTTTTTTGGTTCAGTTTTATTTAGGCCTGGGGCTTTAGGAGAAGACTTAATGAGCTGTCAAACAGCATAATAACGACACATTAAGGCAAACCACATGAAGAGGCTGTTTCATTATCACATCTTTCCATAAAGCATCAGGATTTATGATTTATTCTTATGAGCTTTTTTATTGGAACATGGACTGGAATATAAACGTGAAAAAGAGCATTGAATTAACAAAAAGAAGGCAGCTGAAGATGTGAGATGTACTTAGCTGGCAACAGGGTGGAAAATTAGTGCAACTTAATCCAACATGCATTGTTTCCATCATTAGAACATATACAATAAAGCACCTTCATAATCTGTAAGCATCTTGCAAAAAGCTACATAAATTGTTCCATAAATTGATGCATATATAGTGACGGAGAATGATGTTTCTTTACTGTGAAGCACTTACTCACACAGAATTTGTGAACTGTTCAGTTGAAATCCACACACTAAAAGTAGTCATTGATTCTATTGAAGTACGTCTCCATTATTGTCATTAAATCTCTTACCTTCTCTTCCTGCTGTCCTTGTGTATGACAATCTTCTGGCTTTGCAATAAAGAGCAAACTAAATACACTTAGCAAATGGGTGTTGGACTTCCTGATGAACGGACCTCAGACAGGATGCACAACTGTTCCTTGCTCCCAGTCATCCTCAACATGGCTGTCCCCAGGGCTGGGTACTGAGCCCACTGCTCACTCATGACTGCATAGTCAGACACCCGAGCATCACATCACCAAGTTTGCTGATGACATGACAATGGTGGGGCTCATCACCAACAGTGATGAGATGGCCTGCAAAGAGGAGGTGGAATAGCTTGAGACCTGGAGCCAGGAAAATAACCACTTCCCTAATGTCAAAAAGACAAAGGAGATGGTTTTCAACTTGAAGAGAACACTACTCCTGGACTGTTTGTCTCATTCCCATCAGGGAGGAGGCTATCCATGCTAGGAGCGCCATGCTCAAAAATACTTACTTTCTCCAAACAGTAAGGCTGATCAACACCAACATCCACTAACTCCACCACTACTTAATTATTTCCCTTCAGTCATCCTATGTATGGCCTAGCATCACTTTATGGACATAGAATCAATCTATGTACCGTATATTACAAACAAGAGAATGTTTGCAGCTGTTGGAATCTGAGCAACAAACACAAAATGCTGGAGGAACTCAGCAGGTCAGGTAGCATCTACGGAAAAAAGTACAGTTGATGTTTGAAGCCGACCAAAGGGTTTTGGCCCAAAACATCGACTATACTTTTTTCCATAGATGCTGCCTGGCCTGCTGGGTTCCTCCAGCATTTTGTGTTTGGTACTGTGTATTAGCTATCTTTATGTATTCTTATTTATTGTGCATTTATTATTAGTAGTAGTGGTATTATGTTCTTTATCTTTTGAGTTTTTTGTGCTGCATCAGATCCAGAGTAGCAATTAATTGATTCTCTTTATACTTGTGCACAGGAAATGACATTAAACAATCTTAAATCTTGAATGATCAAAATATACTTTGACTGATGTTTCTCAGTTCAACTGCAGGAGTACTCCGATGTCTGTCATTATTATGCTTCTGCATGGCTACCTTGAAAATAATGGCATCTGTTCATTTGAATTAGTGAATGTTCTGCTTAAGACTCCAGGAACAAACATCAGACTCACAGGATATAGTCAGATTTTTAAGACCATTCATTTGGTCGGAGAGGGTGGTGGAAGCTCAGTTGGAGTTTTTTTGAAAGGCTCTGGTTCACCAGCAGGAAATATGAGGATCTAATGGAAAGATAAGTGAATGTAAAAGTTCACTCAAGAATTAGTTATGTAACTTGCTCACACTTCTTATCTGAAATTTAAGAACTGTTTAAAATACAATAATAAGAAAACATATTGGATTTTTGCATGCAATTATAAAGAAGTCTATTTCTTGATTTCTCTGAGTAAAGGAAAGCATCAGTAAGCAGTTTCATTCTGGAACAGTATGAGGAAATGTTGCTGATCATGTATTTTAATTAGCATAATGTTTTCCTCTCTTTTTTCTAGATCTGCTCCATAGGTACAATAAGTGAAAATCCAGTCCTTTACCATAGAGTACTCAACTATCACAGTGGTTGTTCTAGTTATGCTTTGAGTCAGTTATTGCACCCAAGATAATACCTGACTGGAGGAGGAATCTTACCTTAGTCGTTCATTCTCATTTCCACCTGATGCAATGCCACCCCACAACCAGTTCTATCTACCACTCTTCATTCCTTTTTGCTTTTCATATGAACACTCACTGCCTCTGTCATGGTCCCTTCTGGCAATCACCCACCTGGCTATTTGCCTCAGGAATTGGGCCTCAATCACCTCGTTTAGTTCCAATCATTCCCAGGTTCCACTAACTACAAACACCTGCTTTCCATCAGCAAATGCAGGATAAAAACTCTGTGAGCTCAACAAGGAGCTGCCAGTTTGTTGGTTTATTTGTGTATGAGTAATATCATCCCATGGTTCTTAGGACTATCAGTTTTAAGTCTAGCATTGTTCCTGAATTCTCTACTAAAACCAAGACTTCAGGTAAATACTCCCTTGGCACCAACTCCACACTCGCTATGACTGTAACACCTCCCGACTTGGTCTCAGTGCCTGTGTTCACTATTTGGGTTCATTTCTACCACAATGTCCCTGTGACAGCCTCTTCCTATTCTTCCCTGACACCAAGAGGTGTAACAACAGTCCCTACACCACCTCTCTCATCACCTAGGAAAATAAACCACTCTTCCAGATGAAGCAGAGGTTGACAAGCATCTGTTCACCTACTGCTCTGATATGTTGGTTTCCACTGGTGAGACCGAGTGCAGGCTAGGTGGCTGCTTTGCCAAGCACCTGCATTTTCCACACTGACAGCTTCCTCCTCTGCTACGGAATAACTGTTGTTACACCTCTTGGTGTCAGGGAAGAAGAGGAAGAGGTTGTCCCACCTGTGGCAGAATCTGCAGATTACAGAAAGGCCTCACCAACCACCTCAGATGCAAGGAACTGTAATGAAAGCACATCATCTCAATCCTAACAGAATCCATGAAGAAAGAGTAAGATGAGAACTAAAATGATGCGGTGATAGTTGCTTTAATAGGATTTCTTCTGATTTCTTTTGAACAAGTTGTGCCTATATTTTTCTCTTTGTCAGGTTGATGCCAGTATTATGACAAAGCTTGTCAGAGCAACAGGAAGTGCTGGAAATGTCTTCAGTGCAACCATGGTGCAGTCAATTGACTTTGTGGCATCTACTGTATTTAGTGACATCACAATACAAATTGAATTGCATCAGATTGTCTGAAGAATGACTTGGTTCTGCAGTGGGGATTTCAGAAAGAGGTCAAGGTAGATGATCTATTTACTTTTTCTGGTTGAAGATAACCATATAACAATTACAGCGCGGTAACAGGCCATCTCGGCCCTTCTAGTCCGTGCTGAACGCTTACTCTCACCTAGTCCCACTGACCCGCACTCAGCCCATAACCCTCCATTCCTTTCCTGTCCATATACCTATCCAATTTTACTTTAAATGACAATACCAAACTTGCCTCTATCACTTCTACTGGAAGCTCGTTCCACACAGCTAGCACTTTCTGAGTAAAGAAATTCCCCCTGGAATTACCTTTAAACTTTTGCCCCCTAACTCTCAACTCATGTCCTCTTGTTTGAATCTCCCCTACTCTCAATGGATAAAGCATATCCACGTCAACTCTATCTATCCCCCTCATAATTTTAAATACCTCTATCAAGTCTCCCCTCAACCTTCTACGCTCCAAAATATAAAGACCTAACTTGTTCAACCTTTCCCTGTAACTTAGGTGCTGAAACCTGACATTCTAGTAAATGTTCTAGTAAATTCTAGTAAATGTCACCTGACATTCTAGTAAATCTTCTCTGTACTTTCTCTATTTTGTTGACATCTTTCCTATAATTCGGTGACCAGAACTGTACACAATACTCCAAATTCGTCATTGGTCGTTACTCAATATTGGTCAGTATTCCAAGATGTCTGGACATGGAAAGATAAGAGGTTTAAATCAATCCTGGAGGATTTCTTAATAGTTTTACTCACGGTTTCTAACTCCATTTTTATTTCTTTCTAAAATAATCTTCACATCACTTGTTAAGCCTCACTCCACTCCCTTGCCATTGGCTCCCTGTTGAACATTGTTTGATATACATTTCACCAAAACCCCCACTCTCCTCTCTACAATACCTCATTAGAAAGCATATGTATGATAAGTAATTGTTGGTCATCTGCCTTTTATTCATTGACAATATTCTTGTAACTGTTAAACAGCGCTTAAAGACACTTGGAAATAATCATTGCTAATGGCTGTTCCAGATAAGTCCCCAAAGTTTGGCAAAACTGGCTCATAGCCTAAAGACTGATTTTCAAGACTTGGCTAGGAAAATTATTTTTCAGGCAGCACACACAAAATGCTGAAGGAACTCAGCAGGCCAGGCCTCATCTATGGAAAAGAGTACAGTCGACGTTTCAGGCCGAGACCCTTCAGCAGTCCTGTTGCTTGTGTTGCTTGGGTTGCATCTGCAGATGTTTTCTTGTTTGCAAATAATTTTGCCGAGTGCTTTTGTTGTCAGTCTAAGTGTAATGCAAGAATGTTGTCAGCTCCATTTCTGGTGAGTTAAAGGGAGATGGTCTATGGTAGGGCCAGAGTCTCCATCAGGAGTTACCCAGGTTCAAGTACTGAAGTGCTGAGTTAGAGCTTGGTTATTCCCATGGTGGTGTTTGCACTGCACCTCCTACCCGCAGCCCCTAAAGGGAAAGGAAAAGGAAGGGGCAGAGTAAGGGTGGGGTAGGGAGAAGCAGCTGCAGGGATGGAGAGGGAGAGGGGAGTGTAAAGTGGGCGGAAAGAGGCAAAGTGAGGAATGGGGTGGGGAAGAGGCAGGGTGAGAAGAAGGAGGGGAGAGGCAGCTTTAAGGGAGTGGGAGAAGAAGGGTGAAGGGGGTGGGGAGTGGCAGAGCAGTAGAGTGAGGGGAAGGGTGAATGGTAAGAGGAACAGAGTGAGGATTGCAAGAGGCAAATTGAGGAATTTAAATCAAATAAAAATAATATAATCCTTCATAAGTATTAGCAAGTAGGGGTGTATTAAACTTGCACAATCCTCTGTTACACTATGCTTCCTGGCTATCACTAAGCAGTTATTTATGCATCTGTTTTTGAAAGATTTCTCTTGTTAGTGATCAGAAAACACTTTGCAGACAAACAATGCTGTTTTGTTCATGCAACTGACCACCAACTAGGTGAGTGGAATGACCAGTGCTCTGAAATTTACCAGTTTTCATTTGAGGTGAGTTGAACAATGAACATGCCACTCAGTCATCTGTTTTTGATATTTAGCTAGCTCAAGGAACTGTTTATGTGTTGAGGTGAGGAGGGATTAATGGGAGAATCGCAGGAATGCAGACAACTGGCATTAGCTTGGCACAAGGAACAGCTAAGTACCCTTGAGATGTCAATGGAATATTTGGACCAATCTCCTAAATCCAATTGTTATGAAAATGTTTTCATTTAGTGGCATAATTTTGCTATTTTATTGGTTCCTCAGAAGCTATGTATAATTACCATCTGGCTATCATTAAAGTAGTTATGGCATCGACTGACAGGATAATTTCAGCTTGTTCCTTTCCCAATTCACATTCAGCTTTCTCACAGTAGTCAAACCAGATGACACTATTTAATATGCACAACTGCTTTTAAAGATAAAACAAAAAAGATGTAAGGATCCTAAGGTTAATTGTATTCCTTTGAGACATTTTTGTTGCAGAGTGCCTGGAGCTTGGCTCTCTAAGTGTGTTGTTCTTGTTGGCGGAACAATAGCTGTTTGCCAATTTGATATGTCTGATATATTAGGATAAGGTTGCTATATTCAATTAGTCATTATAACAGTCCTGAGGTGTGCAGTAGGATCATCAGAATTAGTGATGACCACAATGTCAAAATAGATTTGGTTTCTTTTTACTATAAATTACATCAGTATTGAGTTTTTATGTCTCCATGTTGATCCTTAACTGTATTTGACTTTTAGTTAAATGATTGTAAAGAAGGACACTTGTGTCTGATTATAATGAAGGATACTAATGTCACAGCTTTTGGAATTCTCCTCTAAATATTCATAAGTCAAAGTAAGGTAGAAAATACAAAAGCCCAAGAGCATGAGTTGCCAGACTCAAGAACAGCTTTATTCCACTGACATGAAACTCTGGTCATGCTGAATGATGAATTCTTTATATCACAGCCAGCCTGTGTGTTTTCTCTGTAACTGCAACGGCATATTCTGTATTCTGTTTTCTTTTCAATGTTCATAGCAGGTTTATTGTGAAAGATCATATATGTTACTATATAAAACACTGAGATTTATTTTCTGTGGACGTATCAATAAATCCTATAACCGTAATGGAGTCGATGAAAGACTGCACCAATTGGACATTCATCGCTTCAGTGTTCTTATGTATGGCATAATCTATCTGAATGGCTTTCAAAACATGAGTTTTCCATCGTATCTCAGTACATGTAGCAATAATAAACCAATTAACATTTTCCAAAAACACAAAAGATACTGCAGATGCTGGAAATCCACAACAAATGCTGGAGGAACTCAGCAGGTCAGGCAGCATCTATAGAGAGGAACTTCAGGACAAGACCCTTCATCAGAATTAGAAAAGAAGGGGGAAGGAACAAGGATAAGAAGGAGGGGGGGTTGGGGGAGGAGAACGGATACAAGCTGGCAGGTGATAGGTGAAACCAGGTGAAGGGAAGGTGGGTAGGAGGAGGAGGTCGAAGGAAGTAAGGATCTGGAAGGTGATAGGTGGAAGAGGTAAAGGGCTATAGAAGGAGGAACCTGTTAGAAGGCGGTAGACCTGGGAAAAATGGAAGGAGGAGTTAGGCAGATAGAGGTGATAGGCAGGTGAGGGAAAAAAAGAAGGGTTAGAAGGGAGTCCAGAGTGCAGAATGAAAATGAGAGGGGCAGGGAGGAGAATTCAATGTTAATGCCATCAGGTTGGAGACTACTAGACGGAAGTCTGGTATCACTTACCATTTGCCAGTTAATGTAGACTCTGTATCATTTGCAATCTGATACATTTGATTTGTTCAATTAGCATGGTGGCTAAGTTATAGGATAAGCAGCCAGAGTAATGAACAATTGATTCAGAGACTCAAGTGTAGATTCCACCACGGCAGCTGCTGGGAAATTTTCACTCAAGTAATTTCATTGAGGGAGAGAACAAACACAATGGGAGTACTATGTGCTGCTCTGGGCACCATCTTTAAGAGAAAATGTTAGGACCTTAGAGAGGCTGCAGGAAGGATTTAAAAGAATGATACAATGGAAGAGTAATTTCACTTTGGTGGATAGGCTAGAGAAACTTGGGTGAGTCTGCATCGAAAAGAGAGTTTGAGAGTAGATCTGATAGAACTATGCACTATTATAAAGACTCTGGCCCAAGTGGATAGGCAGAAACAGTTTCCATTGTGGAAAGAGTTGGGAGTCAGGTGAAATAATCTGCCAAGAATAACTTAAGGAAATTTAGGATCTACAATTCAAGGCATTGGAGAGAGGGCAGTGAAGGATGCTAGCCAGATATGGGCAAAGCTGATTGGCTGAATGGCTTCAACTTTTGCTGCACCTCTCATGTGATCCCGTTGACTGACAGCGTGAGTTAAGGATTGCAACCTCTATCTCTTCTACAGATACAGGTTCCATGCTTCATACATAAGGAAAGCAATTCTGAAAAGACATTCCAATGATATAGAAGCAGGTTCAAACCAAAAGCTGGTTTGTTTTATGTAAAGTTTGTAGATAATTAAATACACATAGTATTGTGTCAAAAATATGCAAATTTTCATACTCTTTTAGCAAAACATCAGCAAGATGAAACTTATTAATTGTATCAACTTTTACTTAAATACCTTTTTTAAAGGTATTGTACTCTGATAAGTTTTGTAACTTCAAAACATACAAGTAATTGATGGGGAGCCCAGAAAAGCATGTGGTAATTTCTTTTTACTATAGTGTGGCATGTACGTATGACCTGGGGGCGTGATGATGTATGCCATTCATGTACTTTTACACATAACCCACAATGAATTCTTTAAACAAAAAAGAATGCTTAATGAAAATATATATCTATAATAATGCTCAAATATTACTGAAATATTAAATACACAACATAGTCTGTTAAGGAGAAAATGGTAAAAATACCCAACAAGTCAAGCAGCATCAGTGTTGATAAAAACAGAATACACAATTCAGGCCAATAAACTTTCATTCAAACTTGAACATTCATTTACCTAAAGTCTGTCTCCATAGATACTGCCTGACTTGCTGAGCCTTTCCAACAGTTGCTGCATTATTTTGAGATTTCCAGCATCTATGAGTTAATTCAAAATCAAGCTGCTGTCCACTAGAACATAATTCCATCCATTTCTGATGAAAAGATACAGGAGGGAGTCTTTGTCACTGGCTACAGGCCATTAAGTGGTCCAGTTTCTTCGCATAGTCCAAAGACATACTGATTGGTACATTATTTGGTCATTGTAAATTGTCCCGTAATTAGGCTAGGGTTAAGTCAAGGTTTGCTGGGCAGCATGACTGGAAGGGACTATTCCACACAGTACAAGAGAATCTGTAGATGCTGGAAATCCAAGCAACTCACACAAAATGCTGGAGGAACTCAGCAGACCAGGCAGCATCTAAGGAAATTAAGAGTACCGCCGACGTTTCGAGCTGAGATCCTTCTGCGGACTGAAGAAAAAAAGAAGAGAAGTCGACCTAAAAGGTGGGGTGGAGGGGAGGGAGAAACACAAGGTGATAGGTAAAATCCAGAGGGGGGGGTGAAGTAAAAAGCTGGGAAGCTGATGGGTGAAAAAGATACAGGGCCGGAGAAGGGGGGGAATCTAATATGAAAATTGCTATTCTGCTGAAGGGATTCTGCCGAAAAGGCCGAGTGTATTCCTTTTCATAGATGCTGACTGGCTTGCTCAGTTCCTCCAGCATTCTGTGTGGGTTACTATATTTCTTGTGTGTAAAGTGTCCAACATCCAATGGGTATAAATTCTTAATCCTCAGCTAAGACTCAGCTCTGTGAATTAAAGGGACTTACGTTTGATCCTAAAGTGAGTGTCTCAGAGTGGCAATATTTATGGTTAAATGTCATCTTATTTCAGTTTGCTGCTTTATTATTGAGCAATAATGCACCATGGAGCTTTGGAATTGAGTCCTTTAACTAAATGGGCCATTGTCAAAAATAGGAAAGTGACAAAAGAATCACAGGTGAAAATTGAATTGAAACAATGGGTGCAATTAGTTATAAATGTATGGAGTTAGAAATAATGAAATATAAATGGTTATAATTTGGTAAGTTAAATTTAATGAAGTAGAAAGTTTGGAAGAATGGCTACTTAGTGGAAAGCTGGTTCTTTTCACAAAACTTTGCAATCAATCAATAAATAAATAAATATAATAAATATTTTTGACCACTTTTGCTCCTGAAAGCTGGCAGATGGAACCATAAAATGATTACAATTGTGTCCACTTTTATGGCTGTATAGCCCATCGGCTCCATTCCAACATGTTGCAGAGTAACCTGTCATATTCCTTCCACGTAGCCCCAGACAGAGATCGAGAAGGAAAGCAGAGGAATTATCCTAGCTGTCAGCCTTTTGGAATTCTGTGAAATGGGTGGTGAAGGTTAGGCTGGAATTTCATTGTAAAGATGCAAGGATTAGTCTGGAAATTGGTCTGGCTGGTCAGTTTGATAACCAGTTAAAGTGAGGAAGGTAGTCAGAAGGTGGAGATGGAGAGCACTTTCCTGCTTCTTTATTCTTTTGCTAACTTGATGATGTAAACATAGAGTTGACTAGGCTAGTATAATTTTAACATTGAGAACCTCTGGAGTGAAGATAATGAATGTAGAATATTAAGTCATTTTTCCAATATATTTATCAACCTATAATCTAGCCAATCAAGCTATCTTTTCAGACTGCTCCGAGCTTCAGAAGCAACTATTCAGACTCTGTGTACAACCAGAGTGACACATTAATAAGCATGAGCCCTGATATGCCATCATACTGAATGATCTCCAGCTTCACAGACCCATTAACACTGTTCAGTATTAACATATAACTCCAGTTGTGCTAAAGAGCATCACTTGAACTCTGCAGCAATGACAAACCTGAAGCCCCAACCCTTATTTCTACTTGTAGTTGCACCTTTTAGGGCCTTGTGGTGCATCTGGTGGCATTTTTTTGCCCCTTCGTAGCATTTGACTGTTTTTATGAGGTCAAGTTGCTAGCTTGAAGCTCAACCCAGCATGGATGGAAAGTGTGCAAGGTGTGTACTTGAACATCGTGTGTAATAACTTGCTGAGATGTAAATCACATCTTCAGCTGCAGTACTTCTAAACTCTATGTTAATTTTATTGTTTGCTCTTTGTTATGGACATGTATAAGCTTGTTTCATTTTTTAAAGTATGCATTATTTTCTTTTTAGTATTCACCCACGCTATCCACTCTTTGGATGGAGCTACCTTGAGGAATGACTTTGCATCTGTGCTGGAGGAATTTGGCAATCACTATATTCAAGAGGCACTCTATGGATTTGAGGAGACATGTATCATTTGGTTTCCAAATCGCTCCGTTCAGAAGCAACTATGGATGGAATACCAAGATATCAGCAAAGGTTCGTCTTTAAATCAGAAAGAGTGATTTGATATCAAAAAGAGTTATAGTTTGTGGTTATCAGGTCAAATGATCAGCTGTCCCATAGAAAGCGCATACTTAAAGTTCTGACCAGAGTGATGGAGAATTATTTCAAGTGATTTTGCATCAAATTTGTTATAATTTATTTGCATATATATCAAAATGTTATTGAGTCAGTACCTGCCATTATTTATGAAAACCTTATTTGCAAAGTTATATTGTGATTGAGTTGATGGGCAAGGTTAACTTTTGAGAGCTTTTGATTAGGTTTCCCAGTTTTCAGCGAGATGTGGGATGGTGGCCATTTTGATTGAGAATGATTTGTTGGCACTATGAGACTGTGGAATGCTACGTTATAGGTCAGATTTTTTGCCCTGAGCGCAGCATGGAATTGCAGGATATTGGAAACTGCTGTGTGCTTACATCATTCTGTTGTGACCTCTGTAAGGTTGTCTGATCACAAAACCAAGAACTGTGATGCAATATGTTTTTAAAAAGCCTTCTGAGATTATGTTGGAGCTGTTAAAAAGTCTATGTCAATATTTCCAAGGAAAATTATGCACATTTTTTATTTTTAATGTAGCATCTGAGCTATAAACTGATGTATGTGTCTCCATACAGAATTGCTTTGATTCTCAGTGAATTACCATTAAAATCATTCACTGATAAGTTATAACAGCACTGGCACGTGATATGCTAGCTGACCTTGGATGAATGATCGTTATTGTTTTGTGTTTATTATCAATACAGGATTATCTTACACAGTTGACATTTCTACTGATGTGTCTGATACCTATTAAGTTTGAAAATGTAGTAATGAGGAAGATTAGAATGGAACCCATCACCTTGAGTTTCTACTCCAAACCGTATCGGTCCATGAATTCCAATGATTCCCAAAATAGGTCTAAAGTGGATCTAGTATACAATGGATTAGCATTAGCTTGTCCTGTACAATTTTATTCTGGAAAGAGAATAGGGAATAAGTGACTATGGAGAGAAATGGATGGTTAAATTTTCAGGTAAACACCCTTCATCTGGAGTATTCATTTCTTTCCATAGATGCTGCCAGACCCACTGAGTTCCTCCAGTCCAGAAGAATGACCTTGACCCAAAATGTTGACTATACATTCCCCCCATAGAGGCTGCTGGGCCTACTGAGTAGCCTCTGTGCTTTGCATGTTGAGGCAATAAGTAACTGTTTCTCTGTTTGCTCTTTACTATTGAACAGAATATTGATAAGTACTGTCTTTGAGTCGTAGACCATGACGGTAATGTACAGGTCCTTTGGCCCAAATAGTCCATATTGACCTAAAGTGCTCACCCAGCTAAACCCAATTCTTTGCATTCAGCCCCTGCATCTTAAAGTTTAAGCCTACTCCTCCATGTAACTATCCAATTGCTCCTCAAATGAAACTACTATACCTACCTCAACCACTTCTTCTGACAACTCATTCCAAGCACTCACCACACTCTGCATGGAAACGTCCCTCATGTTTTTATTAAATCTTTCCTCCCTAGTCCTAAATCTATTCCCTCTAGTTTTGTACTGCCCTGCCTGGGGAAAAGATGTTCACGGTCCATTTTAACAAAGACTCTCATAATCTCAAACATTCCTACAAGGTCATTCTTCATTCTCCCACGTTCCAAGGAATAAAGACCTAGACTGGACAGCCTTTCTCTCTAATCCAGACCCTCTAATCCTGGCAAAATCCTTGTAAGTCTTTTGTGCACTCTTTCCAGTTTAAACACATCTTCCCTACAAGGTAACCAAAACTCTCACACACTATTCCAAGTGCAACCTGACTTGGAGTACTTAAAGAGGAGGTAGGTAACTTTTAAGATCAGGGATTTAGCTGAGAATAAGGGTTGAGCCTTGAGATAGATCAGCCCAGTCATACTGATTGTGAGGCAGGCTTGAGGAACGAGATGATCTACTCTTGCTCCTGCTTTCTTGAGTTCCTGTGCTTGTTCTAAGTACAGGACTCTCTTTTTGCTTCCAGTTGAGATTTTTCATTTCAAGATATGACTTTTTGAAAGTCAGTGATTTAAGGACAGCTTCAATGTATTAATAAATACTCCTCCATTTTGATTTTGGACTCACAATGCTATGACTTTTTTTTTGTGTTCAATCTGAACCAGAAATGAAAGTTACAGAAGTTTAACATAAATCTGTACTGTCAAATAAAACAAGTCGCAGGTTCTATTCAGCTCAGTTTATGTGACACAGCTATTGTGGAGTCAAGTGTTACATGAGGAAGCAAATTAGGATTGCTTTTGGAGGAAAATAGAAAAAAAAGTATTAAAAATATCAGGTGTTTGACTGGTTTGAGAGGTTTAAGCTGTTTTCTACCTGGTTAAAAGTCACTTTATTCATGTCAATTTGTTGTGGAATAATTCTACGTACTGTATATCTTTGGAGATGGTGATGCCAGACAAACCTCAATGATTTCAGATTAACTGTTCAGTGATCCAGTTGGTCTTTATTGTTTGATATGACTGGTTGATAATATTTGATAACACATCAACTCTCACTGCACTGGAAATCACAATTCATTGTACAAGAACTACTGGGCCATGTTTCAGGAATTCAGTGAAATTAAATATAATTGCAGGTTGTTCTGTTTGACAGTTGCCATGAAGGAGCAGAATCTTGAGACTCTAGGAAAAGCTGAAGAACATATCTCAAACATCAGAAATAAGTCCTGCTCACTGATTTCCTCTTAAATAAACAGAAGATAATTCCCTAGATCCTAATGTCTCTAGATCATTCTTAAATCCTGGGTACCCCACAAGGATGTCATGCAAAGTGTCATTGAGTCTGGAGGTGCTCACAGAGATTTCAATAGTTATTATGATCTCCATCCGCTACTACCTTTAGTGTTAAGCAGCCGCTGACTGATAAACAAAAAATTTGAGGAAAGTTAGAATGAGAAAATACACTTTCTTAACGAACCTTCAGCTTTCTTGTTGGTGTCTAGACATTAATTTCCCGAGAATGGCATCCCCACTAACAGCTGAAGCACTCTACTGATAAAATTCACTAGCAGAATCGATTATATGAAGAAAACCACTGTAAGTGGAATAATGTTAAATGAATACTACTGCTCTATTATTTCAAATGATTATAATTAGATTTGAGTTTTTCTTGATTTAACCTTCACACTTAATGCAAAATCATTCCAATCCTCATTCTGTGCTAAGGCCATTACACAGCATTTATAGCATGTGCTGAGGGGAAACATAAACTTTAACAGAATACCTTTCCTGATTCTTTCAGCTATACTGCACACACTAGGCTGTTGCATATAGTCACTACAGGAGCTATCAGAATAATGGTTTGGTAATTTTATTCTCTGACTTACCCAACCCCATGATCTCTTTTCTCTGACAAAGGCTGGCCCAGGAAGTGGTGTAATCAACTTGTGCAATAGTTGTCAAGCATTGAGGACTTCAAAAACAATTCAATATGAAGTGCAAAGCCTTCTGAGCAAACTAATGGGTAGTAGTTCATTGGCTTCTTTGATGGAATGTTAGCGGATTGCCAGGCAGCACAGCAACCAGGACACTGCTGTCAGGTAGAGCTTGAGGGTCAAGCCATCCCGTAGCATTCATACATGCTTTGACTTATCCCAACTATGACAGAAATGGAAACATCAACCACGTAAGGGTGCTTTGCATCTTGGTCACATTTCTAGAGCTGGATAAATATCCACAATCATGTCCTGCTCTCAAAATAAACATTTTTCAGATGTGTGACTCTGGAATATAAATGTAGCCTGTTTGAATTTCCAAGAGTAAATTACATCTACATATTATTTTGTACCTCAGGATATACATACTAAATATGTATATAACAGTGACTAGGGGATATTATGTTAAGCTTAAAAAAAAGGCATTAATGCCTTTTTAAGACAGCTTTCCAATTTCCTTTATTTAGTTAGGGAGCTCTTGCCGATTATAACAATTTTGAAATAAATCTGAAACGTTATCTTGCCTGCAGTGTCAAGTATTGTATGTAAGGTGCTCTTCTAGCACAGTAATGACTTTGCTTGTTGATCTTTTATCTTCTTAAACTTTAAATAACACGATAAAATACTTGTATTTTTTCTCTTAACCAAAGCACGTCACTGAGAAGGTGCTCCAATGGCTCTTTGCATGTAAAATCCATCAAACAGGCTCATAGTTAGCTGTAACTTATTGGTGGGAGTGCATCTTCCTAAGTAGAGTTTGAAGGAATGGGGTATTTGTTCAATGATTCCAGTGAGACACTTGGATTCCATTCATCTTAAGCTTATAATGCATTTATGTGACAATATACTTCCAAGGATACAAAATTCCAAGCACACAATTGATTTTTTTAAGCTAAGTTATGAGCCTGTGAATGTCAGACCTAAATATTTCTGTATTTTGTGATTTCTTGAGCATTCTTTGTTCTTTGTAAGAGGAAGATTCAAATTAAGAGGAATATCTTGGCTGAGAGACCTGACTACTAAACGTAGTGTCCACCTGTATACTCCTGAGTAATGGTGGTGAATACATATATATTGTGGTTGGCAGTTGGTTGCTGAATCTCTGTCACCTTCTGCCCAAGCATCTCCCCATTTGGAAAGGAGGAGATCTCATTATGGGTAGGGTGGCAGTCCATATGCACTGGAAGGAACACTTGGAAGATCTCCTGAACTAAGCCTCTGTCTTTGATGTAAGCTTACTTAATGCCTTTCTCAATAATATACTACAGTTTAGGTTTTCCTGGCTGGCAAAAGGTTGGGAAGGTCATCCAGCAAATACAATAAGTAACAAAGCCTCTGGATCAGCAGAAGTACCTAAATGAAGCACTCCATCATGGCAGAGAGGCAGTTTTTGGCCTTAATTCATGACGTTGTCACCCAGAGCTGGGAAGTGGAGAACAGGTCTGGGAATTTTAGAGACGCCACAACTGTCATGATCTTCCTGATGGCAAACATCTGAATTTAGTGTTTATAGAGGGGTACCTCTCTGACTTGCAATATACACCCATCAAAGAGCACCATGGGCATAATCTTCAGAATCAATTTGAAGATAACGAATATTGATACTCAAAAGAAATGCAGAGAGTAAAAGAAATGCAGCTTCTTGCACAGCAGTTGACCTTCTGAACGCTTTAAACTCCAGCAGCCGAACAGTGCTAAAAGAACCATTGCCTGTCCTCTGAAATTTGCTTTCCATCCTCTGTCTCCTCCATAATGATGTGTAAATAATGATTTTTCACCACATATTCAGTATAGAAACAGTCCAAGGGCAGACTGGGGTCAAGCACTGACATTTTTCTCAATGTTGCTTGCTTTAATGTAGCACCTCACTTCCAGTATATTCCCCACTACTTCAGAGACAATCTGTGGAATGATCAGGAAGCTGCTCAACCTTAGTTGTCTCCACTCCAAGACCAAGATCACTCCAATGTCAGTTGTCAGAACACAGTATGAAGGCAATGGATGCGCAGGAGCATACTAAGAGGTCAAGTTTCAAACAATTTTGTTTCCTTCATGGAAGCATATGAGAAATCCTGGCTTATGTTTAGCCAAGTTAACAGGTTGTTTTTAGACAACCGGTCCCACTGCAAGACACTCCAGATAATCAAGATTCATCACAACATAGGTCTTTCCCATATCTCAGCAGAAACCTCACAGCTTGGAGGGATTACACTTGGATGAAGTCCAGTACTCATTGCAAAGCACTAGAAAAGATCATGACTGCCTATAAATAAAATACACTTCCGGAGACTTAGGCAACTAATGATGGACACCTTAAATTACCAACTCTGCCTTCTGAAAATCTTCCAAATCTACTGGGAGGGGCAGGTGAACCATCTTCAGTACCAGCTCCCCCTAGCAGCACTGTAAAATCTGGATTCTTACCATATAGCCAGCTCTGGTGAGCTGTCCAACCCATCTGCAGACCTAGCATCTGATTCCAAACTCAGCTTGTCTCCCTAACCAGAGAATTTCAAGGATAGGGAACATACTGTAAGTAAATCATCAATACCTCCATTAGAAGTTGTAGATCTTTTACCAGCCCAAGAGAGACCCTCGCCTAAGGTTATAGGAGAACCTTCTGGGGATGCATCAATAACTTTGATCTTTACAGGAGTACATGGTGACCAGATCAATCAATGGAAGGACTGTGCAGGCACCCATTGGCCCATCAGGTTATACCTGTTCCACCTGTGTGAAGTCTGTGAATCACCCATTGGTCTCATCTGTCATACTGGCCAAAGGAACTAGGTAAAGGATGAATTGAAGGAAATTTATATTAGGCAAGAAACAGTGTTGGATAGACTGTTGAGTCTGAAGGCTGATAAGTCCCCGGGACCTGATGGTCTGCATCCCAGGGTACTTAAAGAGGTGGCTCTAGAAATCGTGGATGCATTGGTAATCATTTTCAAATGTTCTATAGATTCAGGAACAGTTCCTGCTGCTTGGAGGGTGGCTAATGTTGTCCCACTTTTCAAGAAAGGAGGGAGAGAGAAAGCAGGGAATTATAGACCGGTTAGCCTGATGTCAGTGGTGGGAAATTTGCTGGAGTCAATTATAAAAGAGGAAATTACAACACATTTGGATAGCAGTAGAAGGATCAGTCTGAGTCAGCATGGATTTATGAAGGGAAAATCATGCTTGACTAATCTTCTGGAATTTTTTGAGGATGTAACTATGAAAATGGACAAGGGAGAGCCAGTGGATGTAGTGTACCTGGACTTCCAGAAAGCTTTTAATAAAGTCCCACATAGGAGATTAGTGGGCAAAATTAAGGCACATGGTATTGTGGGCAGAGTACTGACATAGATTGAAAATTGGCTGGCTGACAGGAAATAAAGAGCAGTGATTAACGGGTCCCTTTCGGAATGGCAGGCTGTGACCAGTGGGGTACCAAAAGGTTCGTTGCTGGGACCACAGCTGTTTACAATATACATTAATGATTTAGATGAAGGCATTAAAAGTAACATTAGCAGATTTGCTGATGACACAAAGCTGGGTGATAGTGTGAAACGTCAGGAGGATGTTATGATAATGCAGGGTGACTTGGACAGGTTGGGTGTGTGGGTAAATGTATGGCAGTTGCAATTTAATGTGGATAAATGTGAGGTTATCCACTTTGGTGGCAAGAACAGGAAGGCAGATTACTATCTAAATGGAGTCAAGTTAGGAAAAGGGGAAGTACAACGAGATCTGGGTGTTCTTGTACATCAGTCAATGAAAGCAAGCATGCAGGTACAGCAGGCAGTGAAGAAAGCTAATGGCATGCTGGCTTTTATAACAAGAGGAATTGAGTATAGGTGTAAAGAGGTCCTTCTGCAGCTGTACGGGGCCCTGGTGAGACCTCACCTGGAGTATTGTGTGCTGTTTTGGTCTCCAAATTTGAGGAAGGATATTCTTGCTATTGAGGGAGTGCAGCGTAGGTTCACAAGGTTAATTCCTGGAATGGCGGGACTGTCATATGTTGAAAGATTGGAGTTGCTGGGCTTGTATACACTGGAATTTAGAAGGATGAGAGGGGATCTGATTGAAAATATAAGATTATTAAGGGATTGGACACACTGGAGGCAGGAAGCATGTTCCCGCTGATGGGTGAGTCCAGAACTGGAAGCCACTGTTTAAGAATAAGGGGTAGGCAATTTAGAACAGAGATGCGGAAAAACTTTTTCACCCAGAGAGTGGTGGATACATAGAATGCTCTGCCCCAGAAGGCAGTGGAGGCCAAGTCTTTGGATGCATTCAAGAGAGAGTTAGATAGAGCTCTTATAGATAGTGGGGTCAAGGGATATGGGGAGAGGGCAGGAACAGGTTACTGATTGTGTATGATCAGCCATGATCACAGTGAATGGCGGTGCTGGCTAGAAGGGCTGAATGGCCTACTCCTGCACCTACTGTCTATTGTCTATTGTCTATTGTCATTTCAAAATGCATAGAACTGTAATAAAGGCAAGTTATTCTTGGCTCTGAGAGACAAAAAAAAAGAGAAAACATTATAGGGACAAAGGTAACCCATGACAGGAGGCCTTTGGCCAGGAAATTAAACTGCTGGGTTTTAATTCCTTGAGACGAAGGACATCTTGTCCCTTTAAGATCCTGGTGCAAGGAACCAGGGCCACTATGCTCATGACTTCCCAGATAGACTCACTACCAGTGACAATGGGCGGGAGAAAGGTGGAAGTAGTTGGTGCTCCAAAGAACCTAAAGGACTGCTCATATTTTTATTTTAAAAAACTATAATCAAGCAGAAGGTATAACTTATTCAAGGATTATTGCTGGGATCAAATCCACCACCCCTTAGACACACTGATGTGAATTGGCAGCAAGGCAATATTGACTGCGAAGCTGCGTCTATGAGAATTCACAACCATGCAATTTCTCACTTATCCCAACTAGAATACTTGTCACATGAAAAGTTTCATAACAGATCCCCATGTAAAAGCAGGATTAAGTCTTCCCATCTCTGAGAATATCCCCCATGCCCTATCAAACTCATGGTTGGGGACTTTCCGTAGACTTTTGCACTAAGTAAGCTGACAGTAGTTACTTGAGAACTGCAAGAAAACCTTGTTTATTTTGTGCAACTCCATGTCTGTAATTATGGGTTGTGATGACAGCACAGAGTGTGCTGCTACTGTGATTGGCTGCTTTTCAACCAATAGTGAAATAGTGCTATCCTTTCCTGATTATATCAAAATCAGGTTAAATATCACTGGCAAATGTCATGATTCTTTTTTGTTTTGTAGCAGCAGTACATTGCAAAATATAATAAAAACAATAAATTAAAATGTATGTTAAATATATGAATATATATATAGTAAATAAGTAGTGCAAAGAGAGATAAAAAAATACGGTGGTAGTATTAATGGATTCATTGTCCATTCAGAATTCTGATGGCAGTGGGGAAGAAGCTGTTCCTTAAATGCTATGTGTGTGTCTTAAGGCTCGTTTCTCTCCTCCTTGATGGTAGCAATGAGAAAAGAGTATGTCCTGGGTGATGGGGTCCTTAATGATGGATGCTGCCTTTTTGAGCCATTGCCTTTGGAAGTGTCCTCAGTGCTGGGGAGGCTAATGCCCATGATGGAACTGGCTGAGCTTACAAATTTCGGCAGCCTCTTCTGTTCCTGTGCAGTGGCCCCTCCATACCAGAATGTGATGCAACCAGTTAGAATGGTACATCTATAGAAAGTTGCAAATGTCTTTGGCAACATACCAAATCTCATCAAACTCCTAATGAAATACAGCCACTGTCATGCTTTCTTTATAATTTCATCAATATGTTCAGATCTTCAGAGATACTGACACTCAAAAACTTGAAACTGCTCACCCTTTCTACCTGTGGTATCTCGAGGAGTGGTGTGTGTTCCCTCAACTTCCCCGTCCTAAAGTCCACAATCAGTTCCTTAGTCTTACTGATGTTGAGTGCAAGGTTGTTGTTACAACACCTCTCAACCAGCTGATTCATCTCACTGCTGTATGCCTCCTTCTCACCATCTGAAATTCACAATGTTCATGCAGTGTTTGGGATTTAATCCTTGGCAATTGGGGTGTAATATATAGACCAAATAACAAGAGAAGGAGTAAAGTAATGCCCGGGCTTAGTGGGTGAAGACACTGTTTTGTAAATAGGCATTTATGGTTCAAAGCTGTGCGGTGACTTGAAACATGATGTGTGAGGGAGTGGTATTAATTAGACAGCTCAGACATTTTAATGGGCTCCTGTATTATTCTTAGAGAAATGCTGTTTAGTAGGTAGTATTATAAAGAGAAAGGCTGCGTGACCAAGGGTTAGGTAGTTAGAGTAAGCAAAAGAACAGCCATTATTATACTGTCAGATTCTTTGTCATTAGGATGCATTGTTAGGAGGCAGTAAAAATAAGAGGGACCAATTTTCATCTCTAACACAGCATGCAAAATGATATTCCTAATTAACAAAAGTAGTATGTTAACCAGGAATCGGTTCTGCCTGATCTCTTCTTCATTTAGCCATGGTCATGCTTAGAGGCAGACTGTCAAGACAGACTGCAACTTCACTGAGATAATCAAAAGGTTTGATAAAGTTTTCTACATGATTGTTTTAGTGGGAAGTGGGTTGGGATCTAACTTGGGTACCCAGCTTGGAATTGTCTGAAGCCACTGGGGTGAGAGTATAATAATAAGGAAACCAAAAGTAGCAGGTGGAACATTATGCCACTACTGAAAGTAAGAAAGATTTGCATTTAAATAGCATGTTTAATGTCCTTTGCTGGATGTCCCATTGTACTTTGCAGCTATTCTCTTACTGTTGACTGTCCTCTATGTTGTAAGGAATGGTGCTGATAAACAGTTAGCACATGATGAACACATAGTGTGATTATGATCAGATTAAATATTGGCCTGAGCATTGGAAGAATGCTTTTCTTCAAAATACTGCCACAAAATCTTCTGTTTAATACCTTATCCACAAAACATTTTCTGCAATGGTGCAAAACTGGACCTTAGTATGTCAGCTTTGTTTTGTTTTTGTGTATGAGGCTCTGCCAAAGCTGACCCTAATTACTAGCTTTGGTTTGCCTAGCATCCCTACCAGCACCAGCGGAGCCTATCAAACAGTTGCCTTTGTGGAGAAAAGATGCCAGATTGCCTGGCCAGTAAATGCTTGGTACATTTCACTGTGCTTTGTGCACTGAGTGGTGAAGTTCTTTCACACCAGCTGGTGTCACGCTTCATCAATAGAGTTGTTATTTGTCTCAGCATGTGTGCTTGTGAACAGGCAGAGTTCTACATTCCACAGCTAGGTGGGATGAACTTCAGCAAAAACCACTGCACCTCTTTTTCCAGATCTTCTTCCTTAGTGACCATTCCAGGGGAAGGATAACAAACTCATCCATGGTGCAGCCATCTCAAAGCAATGTGCAGTGGAATTTCTTGAAGGGTATGACCACCCTCAGTTAAGCAAAGACTGATGCATACTTGGAAGTTCTGAAGATGAGGCATTCTGTCCCATACTTATTTACTTACTCCCTTTATGCTGTTGGAATTTGGGGCAGCAATGAAGGTCCTCCATCTCTGCCTGTCCTTGGCTACTCAGAAGAATTCTTCTTTGCTACTTCTGTAACTATTTTGTTTTAGCAATCAAGGTTTTTAGCCCTGATCTGAACTCCCAAACCTGGAGGGCCAATGGACCACTCTTAGCTTGGCCTCTACCCTTTGACCTTTATAGCATGGGTGACCCTACCAAAAGCCCTGACTCCAGCCAGCATAGCACTCCATTTCGTTGAGGCATACAAATCTCCAATCCACAACAAAGTTGTAGTCCTCTTGGAGGATTATGTGCAATGATTTGACTGGGGAAGCATCCAGCCACATCTACCATCACCTTGTACTGGCCATAGGTGTTACGTTCCATGAAACCTGGGAAAATACAACCTCTACAATGCTGGGAAAAGGCTGCACGTAATGATACTTTGTGTTTTTTTTTGTACCCTGGTCTCTCATGGGTTCCTCAACAATCAGTTTTGCACAGTAGTGCATTAGTCAACATGAAGCGGAGAGTGAGTTTATAAATCTGCCGGGAGCAAAGAATGTTGGGAATGGTGAGGGTCAAGTGCTGCTTGAGGAGTATGGAACAGGTGGCAGAAAAGGAATGTCGGGGCAAGGGGTGGCACAGGTGCAGAGACACACAGCCCTGAGACCCCAGCCAAGGTCATTAGATTCCAAATAATTGGTTTATTGATAATTTGAGAATGTCTTTCAGGAACTTCCTGCTCACTTCCCTCACCCTTCCCCTTTTTTCAACCACGATTCCCTTCTCATTGCCCCCTTCTCACTTTGTGCACAATAGAGATCCATTTCAGAATCAGGGTTTATCATCACTCACATACGTCATGATTTTTTTTTTTGCAGTAGTACAGTGTACATCCAGCCCACACAAGCTCAAGATCTTCACCTGTCTTCTTGCAACTTGGAGCAGTCACACACAAAGGTGGTTAATGTCAGATACTCCATGTGATACTTGCTTACAGTTCATTCATGCCTCAGGATTTGCTTCGATTCATTCAACCACTTGTTTATTAATCTCCTGTCCTTGCAATCATCTTGATATGTGCATGTTTCATCACTTTGGAGACTGTTAAGAGGCTGGTTGGGCTCTAATTCTCATATTGTACCTTTCAACCAAAATTAATTATTCTCAACTTGAATCAAATCCATTTATACCCTTCTTTTCTCATGCAGTCAGTGGACTGGGATGAATTGCACTTTCTAGTGTAATTAATTACATAACTCATCTAAGATCAGTGAATTGAGCACAATTTGTACTTCATCCATTAGCCAGCACCTATAATGGCTCTTAAACATTTGGAAATAATCAACAGCACTGGTCATGATTATCCCTGTCAGTCCTGTGTAAGATAAGAATGTAGAATTCAATCATCAAGGCCCAGTTGCACATTTTAAATTAGTAGAGAAACTCAATGTGGGAGAGTTACAGTGGAAGAGAGAGGTATGATGCAAGAGTCAGAGATGGAATGATAAGAGGAGACAATGAAACAGTCACAGAAACAGACCATTGAAACTGAAATAAACAGAATGATACATGGAAAGAGACATGAATCAACGTGCAGGAATGAAAGAGGCAAACAAGAAGTAGATAAGAACTTAAGATCCACAGTGGATATCCTTCAAAGTAAGTTATTCAATCATGCTTCAGTTTTTGAACAGCCTCTTGTCTAACCCCGTGTGCAGGGCAATTGTTGGTAAAAATAGCATCTTCTGAAGAGGAGTGACATTTAATGGTAGCTTGTCTAGAAAACATGCTAACCCCAAACATAACATTTTGCCTGCACCCCCTGTTTAAGAAGGTTTGCACCACCTATCAGCCACCACCCTCTCAACCAAATGCACAAATTGATCATCTTTCTGAAATTCTCCCCTTTCCAAACTTCTCACAATATTACCAGCTATCCTAAGGTCCTGAGTCATCAACCATGTGGTTAGTCCATGCTATTGTGGTTCCATCTACTTTCCCAATGCTGATCTAATCTCTGACCTCTTCTCTATGCTATTTTCAAGTATTCTAGTAGAGTCCTCCCTCTGAACAACTTTTGCCCCACTATCCTCTCCCCAACTCACTTCCTCTGCCATGGCTACTGTCCACATGATGAACAATTGGCCTTTGCATCTGTAAGTCATGATCAGTCAAATACCATTGCCTCCACTTTCAGGAATGCTCTCCTTCAGATTTGCCAGAAGCCAAATTTGACAATAAGAAGACACACTCCCAAGCCATAATTCCAATGCAGCTGGCTAGGTAGACAGTGTTAGATCGAGTCTATGTTTGTTTCAGTGTTAGCGAGAAATAGTTGGCCGAATAAGTATGGCAATTCTTGGCCCACAAATTCACCCATTTTGACTTAGCTAATTGACAACCAACAAGACAACATTGACAACCAACAACCATCAAGCTGCTCTGTTTATACTCACTGCCTTTACAAGCATACCTCATTGCACACATCAGCTGAGGATATTCTAGTTTTGTAAATGTTTCAAAACATAGCAGCCATTATAATTATATATATTTTTTAATATATTATTTTCTTATATTTCCTTTAATTTTAGCTTTTTTTAAATTGGTGTTTATTTAAAATTTTCCTTTGAGTTCTTTTATTTTAGTTTGGCTGTAATAGTGGTCTCCCATCTGGTTCAGAGATTTGGGTCCCACTCCATGACTCAAATCCATTTTCCAGATAGAGGTCTAAATGCTGTGCTGAGTGCCTGCATTTTCCAGGGAAGGCTGAGGTGACGTCATTGTTCTAGTGGTTGTTAGAGATGTTTTCGACAGAGACCTGGTGTCCTGGCTGATATTTATCGTTCAATCAAAGGCATTTATTCATCTCAGCTATTTGCGGGGTTGCTGCTGTGAATTTCCCCAAAGCAATAGCAGCAATACTTACAGACTGCTAGGGGATCTCAGCAGGTCAAGCAACGTCTATAGAAATTAATAGTCAGCATTTTGGGCTGAGACCCTTCTTCGGGATTGGAAAGGAAGGGGGAAGATGCCAGGATAAAAAGGTGGAGGGAGGGGAAAGAGGATAGCTAGAAGGTGATCGATGAAACAAGGTGGGTGGGAAAGGTAAAGGGCCGGAGAGGAAGAAATCTGATAGAAGAGGAGAGTGGACCACAGGAGAAAGGGGAAGTGGAGGTGATAGGTAGGTGAGAGGTTAAATGCCAGAATGGGGAAGAGAAGAAGAGAGAAGGGAAATACATACTGCTTTGAGAGATCCCACAAATGTGGTGGGGGGGTGGGGGGGAGCCAGAAAAGTACAGTATATTTTAGCTCAGGCCAAGACTGCTATGATGCCCATGAGAGTATCTGCATGAGAAAGAAAATAAACATTGAGCTAGAGAAGTGGGAGGGCAAACAGCAATCCACATATTGTAAAGGCACTTCTCTTAAGAAATTTCTGTTATTCACTGGTGCTGAATAATGTCAATATAAATGATGAGAATTTGAAGACTAGGTTTACCACTTGTCAGAATCTGATACATTGGAATTGCTGTTGCAAAGAATCAGCTATAATCGGTCCCAGTATTTGTTGTGTATAAATTGAATCAAGAGATATTTAAACTGAACTGTTGGTTTCAGTCCTAATTATAGATTGTGTTTGTTTATATATCCCCAGGTACACATTGTCTTACAAACTAAATGCTAAAGCATTATTTCTGGGGGGAAAAAAATCTGTTTTCCTCAAGCATCTTTACTGAGGCAACCAACTCATATAACATACGTTTTCAGAGTTGGTAGCAACCTCTGTAAGATAAGCTGTATTCTCTTCTGTGTGATTTCTTGAACTGGATCTGTTTAACAATCCTTGTTACCATGTGGTTTGCCAAGACTGGAGTGGAATTAGAATACTAATTTCATTAAGTTGTATATCCAATGAGAAATGTGTGATCCATTTTAGGCCTAAAGAGGCTGTGTAACGTATGGGATTATTGAAATTTTTTCTCTGAATTTTTAAACCAGCAGTGGCATTGTTAGTGCTGCATAGAAATGATGGATGTTTTCTTAAAACTGCAGTTCAGTTTTGAAGTCGCATAGCTCCTTAGCCTCCTTAGCCTTCGGTTATCTCCTTAGCCTCATGTCACGGATTTACGACAGCCTGTAAGTCCCCATTTTTATTTCTGAGGGACCAGAGGGAAGTTGTGTCAGCCTTCTTGAAGCTTTTGCACAGCATGTACTGTTCTGTGTTTCTTTCATCATCAGACGTGTATTTTTGTTTACAAAACTCCCTGAAAGCCCTCCAAATGACCACTAGTTCTGTCCAAAACTCGAGAGGTGTAAATAGCGGAATAAGGAATTGGAGGTGAGCAGCTACAGAACAAGAGACTCCAGAAAGCTACAGTGAAAGTAATGTTCTGTTGCCCTGATCCTGCAGGATGATCATACTCAAATGTAGTTTGTGTGGTCACTTGTGTATTCCATCTGCCACTGAGCCACTGCTCAGAAACTATGGTTTATTTAGTTAAAATATGTGCATAATTTATACTCTAACACCTCTGGGTACTAATGACCTGACTGACCCCCCAAGGCAATATTCCAATAGTTGTGTTCTGCCTCACTAAACATCCTCCCTCATCTCCCTCAAGATTTTAATTACAATTGAGAGACACATACACACCTTGAAAATCCCTTGTCCAAGATTTTACTCTGTTCCTTTTGCTTAATTTAAGAAGGGTGGATTAAGGACCTCAGAGCCAACACCTCGAAGGAAGATAAAAAAATAACCCTTGTTATTATAGTCACTTGCACATTATCATTTGTAAAAATAGAGAATAATGGAAATGGCAGAATTACTGCTTGATGCACCATGCCCATTGATGTGGTTGTGGGGGTGGGGAGGCAGAAGGAGGAACTGGAGCAGTACAGGAATAGGCACAGTGAGATGTCTCCTCCAGCTTTGTTCAGGTGAAGGCCATTCATCTGAGCTGCAGTGGGTGGCAAATGATCAGCAGGGTTAAAGCAGGATGGGCATTTTTACCAAAGCCTTAGCATCTTTAGTTCCGGTATCAGAGTTAAGACCCTTGCTATGGGTGGACTAATTTATCAGCAATGAAAGCAGAACTTTCTGCAATATTTGCTAGAACGTCGAACTGTCATCTCAAGGGCTTCACAGCACAATCCTTGCTGACCCCAGGCTGGAGATGTTTGTGGCTTTGTTCTCCAATGCACCTTGTTATGTTTCATCCTTGTGGGTCATTTTTAATTACAGAAAATGCTGGGGGTGCAACATCATATTCAAAGAAGGGAATTATTGGAGTAATACATCAGAGTTTATCTGAAACACCTATTAGTGATTTTCTTTTAGTCTTGTTCAAAATTCAAAGTAAATTTATTATCTAAGTATGTATATGTCACTATATGCTACCTTGAAATTAATTTTCTTACAAGCATTCACAGTGGAACAGAGAAATACCATAGCATCAATGAAAACCTACACATATACAAAGACTGGCAAACAATGTGCACAAGAAGACAAACTAAGCAAAAAATAAATAAACAAACAAACCAACAAATAATTAATGAGAATATGAGTTGTAGAATCATTGAAATTGAGTCCATTGGTTGTGGAATCATTCAGAGTTCAGGTGAGTTCAGTCATCCAGGCTGGTTGATGGTTGAAGGGTACTAACTGTTCCTGAAGCTGGCGATGCTGAACACAGGACTGCAGTATCTTCTTCCCGATGGCAGCAGCGAGAAGAGAGCATGGCCTGGATGGTGCAATCTATCACTTACACTTATATAACAAGGTGCATTGGAGAACAAAGCCACAACCATCTCCAGTCTGGGGTCAGCAAGGATTGTGCTGTGAAGCCCTTGACGTTCTAGCAAATATTGCAGAAAATTCTGCTTTCATTGCTGATAAATTAGTCCACCCATAGCAAGGGTCTTTGATCAATCCTAAGGGTATCTTGCAGATTTTGCTGGTTGCAGGCAGCACCCACAAATAAGTATGGTTGCATTCCTAGAAAGAGGACATATCACATTTTTCCGTGTCACTTAGCTGCATAATCTGTGTATGAATCAAGAAACATGAGGAAAAAATAAATTTTGTTTTGATTTATGTTCTTTTTCACATAAATTCCATGAGACTAAATTCATTCCATACCTCAAATATTTGGACAATCATTCATGAATTCTGTAAGAGCAAATTTCTGCAACTGAACAGCTGTTTTGATGAATTAGTTGCAACAAAAGGACAAAGTTTGAAAACTTAGAACAATAAATTTTAAAACATTGGCAGGTAATCACAGTATGCTTTAGTACACAAGGATGTATCATAGCAGAAATGTTTTCATTCACTTTGGTGACAGTTGTATTAAGTAAGTCGAGGGGATTCCTGGATTACCCAGCGTCGAGAGAATTCTGATCTTTATATTAGATATGCAGTGAAAGCATTTTTATTTCCCTAAGATACAAATTACTTCAACAATATATCAAAAAAATTACAGATAAAGTAGGTATGGATATTTCAAAACATAATTTTCTCTAGTTCTTCACTGAAGTTTAGAAGCAGACGGCAGGTGAGATGCACAAGTCAGAGAGTTGGTGTTAAGATTTCACTGCGGTGTCATTTCTACTTGGCCAAAGCTTCACACCCATAGGGTTAAAGTCCCTCACTCACCTTGTGCCACAACCACTAAGCTACAACCAATAGTGCCAGAGAGACAAGTTTAATCCTGACCTCAATTCCATTTCTTCACTCATTATGCCAAGCATACCATTGCATTCTTACATTCTTCAAAATGGAAGGACGCCATTCAGTCCAAGCCAGCATCCAGTAGGGCAATTCCATCAGACCCATTTTCTTTTTCCTGAAGCCTGGTCCTAGAATGGAACTTGAAACCTTATATTTGCAGCTAAAGATGTTTTCATTCAGTCACAATTCTGCACAGATGCATAAAATCATGGCAAGTTCCTTTAAAAGTATTTCCTGAATCATTTGAATTCTAACATCTCTATAATGACTGATTGTTTTTGTTAAAGTAAGTTAGGAAACTTTGCTCCATTTTTTATTTAATCCCTCCACTCCCTTCATGGCCAACACACATGGCCTGCACTACTGTCCGACTGGGGTCCCAGTGTTCTCCCTGGTAATAAATAGCTTTCTGTCCCCTGATCTTCTTTCATTCATAGGTTTTCCCTAATGCCCCTTTTAGTCTACTTCCTTTCCTTTGCCCTCTCCTCCCCTTCCTTCACTCTCTCCTCCCCTTCCTTCACTTCTCTTTTCCTTCATTTGATCTCTGCTCCCCTTCCTTCACCTTTCTTTCCTTTGTCCTCTGCTCCCCTTTTTTCACCCTCTCCTTCCTTTCCTTTGTCCTCTCCTTCCATCCTTCATCCTCTCCTTCCCTTCATTTGTCCTTTGCTCCCTTTCCTTTGTCTTCTCACCATGCCCAATTTCAATGGGCCAATTGGCCTCCTGAAGCCCAAACCATTGCATGATCAGGAATCACAAAGAGGAGAATCTCTTGTGACAGATGCATTATCAGCTAAAACCCAGGAGCATTTTGATTTTGGCCAGCTGGAATTCTGAACGTTAATTGTATTAAATGTAAAGGGGGTTTCTTCTTTTTTCTTTGTTACTGTTGGGAAAGGGTTTCTTTTTGTTAACTAGCAGGAATGCTAATTTACATAACGAGAATGGTATTCCTTTGTAAACCAAATGGGGATTAATGTTCTTTCTTCTGAGTCTGTAAGCTTTTGTTGACGGGCTTTTGGGCAGATCGGCGCGAGGGGGTCGAGAGAGAGGACGCAATGCTCTAAGCTGGGCGAGGATCGGACCCCAAAGGGGGGTCCGAGGCCGGGAGATTCTCCAAGGAGGGGGGGGATGAAGCTAGATGTGCTTGGTTGACCACTCGGAGGGTCCTGAGCTGTTTGGAGAGTCGAGGAGTTCGGAGGGTCCTGAGCTGTTTGGAGAGTCGAGGAGTTCGGAGGGTCCTGAGCTGTTTGGAGAGTCGAGGAGTTCGGAGGGGATCGAATGGTGGCCAGAAGACTTCAGAAATTGAGCTCCAACGGTTGTGCACGAAGTGGTTTGGACTTTGATAAGTTTGGCGCCTTTTCTTTAATTTTCTCTTCATATATACTGTATCGTTATTAATCACTTAGTTATAGTAACCTTTATAAATTGTACTCATTTAATCGCATATGGTGTACTGTCTGTTTGTGGGTGACGTGGGGACATCACACAGCATCCACACCAGCTGATTACCCAGTTTGGCGGGGCCGAAGGCTGCTCCCCCTAGACAAGAACGAGTTGAGCGAGCCTGAGGCGACCCAGGGTGTTACATAAACAATAAGTAAACATTTTGTCTGTTCTGTGAAACTAGCTGAACTTGGATGATTGTTTGGTATTTCAGCAATATCATTACACCTTCCAGCAATTCAATTAACTTTCTTAGAATAGCTTAGCGTCAGAAATTCTAAGATATTAAAGGCTTCTTGAATATGAGACTGACCAGTTCAAACTTACCATGGTCCAGAGGAATGTTGTTTCATTTAGTTACATGCATGTATAGTCAGATGACAATAAACTTGAATTTGAACGACGTGCATTGGTGTATGCAGGGAGCATAGTGGGACTGCAGTTGGTGCTGCTGCTGCTACGAAACCCAGTTTCCCTCGGGATCAATAAAGTATGTCTGTCTGTCTGTCTGCTACACAACCCCAGTGGTCCTGACCTCTGTTTATTAGTGTGGAATTGCCTATTCTCTCCATGACCATGTGGATTTCCTCTGGCTATTCTAGAGTCTGCCCGTGTCATAACAATATGGTTGGCATCCATCTGTCTTGAAGGACAATGGGTGATAATGATCATCATCACAAACCTGGGCAGAAAGGTGTGGAGATCATGAGGTGCCCAGCCATCAAGATACCCCTCTTGGCCTCACCAGCGCAGTCCAAAGGAAACCTTACAAAGCAATAAGTTTTGCACTCGCTTGGCTGTAGGAACTGCTGGAAGGACGTTCAATGATGTTCCAGCATCTTAGGGTCTCCACTCCGGATTTGCTATCTGGGATGACTCCCGTAGCCTTCACCTCTCCCAAGGCTGCCCACAAGACAGTGGGGCTATTTACCCACAACTGGGAATCTGGTTCATGAGCAGCAAGGTGTGTTCACACACCGTTAGGCCTGCGTGCTAGGTGTGCAAGGGCCTGACCTCCTCCCTGTCCTCTGCAGTTCATCCTGAGTCTGAAAGGAGTTCAGTTTCCATGTATCGCCAGAGAGGAGACACTACATGAGGCCTGCTGTCGGAGACGTTATGTACTGGCAGGGAGAGACTTGCACATTCAGCTCTCCTTTTCGCAAGGCTGCTAGCCAGTGCTGGAAGCTGAAAGTGAGAGCGACAAGCACTACCCACTACAGTACCACACTAGATGCATCACAACAGCCATTTTGACACCAAATGTACTGGTAAATTAATTTGTTACTGTCAGTTGCCCCAACTGTAAATAGTTGTTCCTCTCAGTGCCTTCGGGCTGCAATTGCCATTTCTTTAGGACTTGTTTGTTCTTTCGGAGGCTGAGTTGCTAGCTCGACATTCAACCTAGCATGGATGGAAAGTATTTAAGAAGCCAGTCAGATTCGAACCCTGGACCTTTTGCCTCAAAGTCCAGTACAGATGCCACTACACTTCCAACTGGCTACTGTGGATGCTAGCAGAAAAATGCAGGGGATATTAATAGTCATGTGATAGAGAACGGGTTGGGGGAATAATTAGAAAAATTGGGAGACACCTCTTCCTCCCTTATTTGGGAGAGAGAGAAAACCTGTGGTATGTCGAATACTGGGTGAAACGCGATGTCTTTGAGTTAACTGCAAGTCTGTGTCTTTGCTATTGCCTTGAGTGCTCAGTGGCGGTGCCAATGTATTGTGATGCCAGTGGGGGGAGGGGGGATTGTTGCTTACTGCCGCTTATGTGTGGGAGGGGGAGCTGGGAGGGACTTTGGGGTTTTACTAGTTAACTGTCGTTCATTCTTTGGGGCACTCCTCTGTTTTCATTGATGATTGTCAAGAAAAAGCATTTCAGGATGTATGTTGTATACATTTTTCTGCCATTAAATTGTACCTTTGAACCTGTGGGAATTCACTGAGAGGGTTGCATTGTCTCCTGTGTCATATTAAATGTAAATTGCTTATTTTGAATAAGAAATCAATACCATGAATAAAATGGCAAAAAGAGGAAGAAGTTTGAATAACCCAGTGAAAAATGCATGAAGGCATGCAAATATGTTTAGTACCTTTGCCTGGGCCATTAGGTTCACCCTTTTGGTCATCTTTCTCCATTAAATTGCTATGTCAATAGATGAAGCCAGGCTCAGCCAACGTTAAATTGAAAGTGAGAGGCTAAAAGGCCTTTTAATATTCCTGCCCCATATAATGGTCGATCATTTGAAACATGAAAGGGGGTAGATTATAGTATAATTGTGCTTTTGTCTCAAAGGGAGACCATACTGGGCTATTGCACTATAGTGAGCACCAGAAAGAAAGGTCATATTTTAAGCTAACTGAGGCACAGCCTATAGCTCTGCCTGAGCAATGCCTTTTTGGAGATCAAAGCTAAAGCCATCTCTGTTCGTTTTGTCTTTGATATTTAAACATGACCTCCAGTTTAATGATGTGATCAGATGGATGGAGTGCTGTTGACAACCCTCAAAGGAAGCTCTCTGGGGACCATCAGCCGTTGTCAGTGCGGGACGCTGTGAAGCAATAATTCTTGTCGACTCCAGGGGACCTGTCAGGAGACCAATAAAGACTTACAAATTCTGTAGATGGATTTTAAAAGGGATAAAAATATGTAATTTTACTTTATGAGGAGTTTTATTTTGGTTGCTTGGAAGCCTTACAAAAAGAGAAGTTTTAGAATTGTGCCTAACAATCCCATGAAAAGAGACATTGATGTCACGTTCATTTGAGATGCAGTTACATATCTGGTAATTTAGTTGAGAGGGATCAAATATACTTTGCAATCAATTGTAACGTCAAACGGTATTTTGACTTAACCTGTTACATCTCATGCATCTGTGCTGTCACTGGAAACCAGGATACCCCTTTGGAAATATTGTGTGATTCCTGCCTGGATCACGAAGGGCAGCAGTCATATGTTTTGTAGCATTTTATTGGCCTGCCCCAGCCTCCCAGAGCAGATTTCAGCTCTGGAATTTGCCCTTTCATATTCCAGTGCTGATGCTGATGTATCAGATTCCAGTTCTGATCATTGGTTCTGACTTGTAAAATCTCAGTACCATAGTCTCAGTTTCCCACTTTTTTCCCTCCTAGCTGTCTCCATCTTCATCCTCCCCCCCCCCCCCCCCGGCTCCATCTGCTTTTTATTTTTGCCTGCCTCCATCTATTATCCACCAGCTACTTGTCTCTCAACTCCTCTCCTCCCCTTCCCCAATGAGATCAATGCACCCGTTATCTTTTGTTCCTTCCTCAGTCCATCAATTACCTATCGGTCCCTGTTTCACCACTTTTCTTTATTTCTTTATACTAGCTCTGATACAGTGTTTCAACCTGAAAAATCAACAAGTCCACACTGCTACTGCTTGACCTACTGAGTGCCTCCAGCAGATTGATTCTTGCTCCCGTAATGGAAACCTGATTCAATCAGGTATACTTTACAGTATATCACTGAGTTTAAGACAAGTACCTCTTTTCTTTGTGACTGGAAGACATGGATGTATGAACAGTAACACAAACATTCTTCTTATTTTTTACTCCAACATGATTGCATTCAGTCATTCAAGTGGATGATTAGTATGTTTGCTTTCCAAATTAATCTTATCAGTGTGTCCCTGCAACCAGAAAAGTAGGCTTTATAAAGGATTGTAATTAATTAATAGTAATTAAACATCACAAGTATCTTTATTCTTGTAAAAAGGCCTACAAAAAAAGAAGTGTTTGTTTCTAATTCCCTCAGTGACTTTGATGTACTGTGTAAGAAAGTACATCATTACTGATGTGCCTAGGAAATGCTCAGTGAAATAAAAATAAGTAGTGTAATATCCTGGACTGTTAACACAGTACTCTACTCAGCACAGCTCTAACTCCATCTACAAGTTTGCAGATGACAGCTGTGTAGTGCTCTGTATGACGAGTAGAAGAATGACACAGTGAGCCAAATGGCACAGTAATGAGACAAAAGCCATTTTGTCAATGTCAGCAAGACAAGGGAGCTGGTCAGTTACACCAACAGCAGGGCAGAAAACTTGCCCCTGTCTGTATCAATGGTATTGAAGTAGAGTGATTGAAAGGTTTAGGTTTAGGTTCTAGGTGTAAATATCCCCAATGACTTGTCCTGATGCTATGGCTACACACTTACATTTATATCAAAGTCATTGATTGAGGTAATTAGAAGCAAGCACTTGTCCATGTTAAAATTCATATTCCACTACTACCTTCTAAGAAGTCCTTCTACCAAGATAACTTTGTATCCAACTGGCGTACTTCAGAATAACATGAACTTAATAAGCATTCTCCAGAAGACCATTGCATGAGGAATGCCATAAGACCATAAGAAGCATAATTAGGCCATTCTCTTCAAGGACATTCCTCCTCATCTTTGTTCTAAAGGGACATACCTCTCCACATCTACTCTATCTAGGCAATTCAACATTCAATAGGTTTCTATGAGATCCCTATCATTCTTGTAAATGCCAGCGAGTACAGATCCAGAGCCACCAAATGCTCCTCATATATTGACACTTTCATCCTTGGACCCTCTCCAATGCTAGCACATCTGTTCTTAGATAAGGGGACCTAAACTGCTCACTGTACACCAAGTGTGGTCTAACCAATGCATTATCAAGCCTCAGAATTACATCCTTGCTTTTATGTTCTAGTTCTCTCGAAATGAATGCTAACTTGCTTCCTTACCACTGGCTCAACCTGCAAGTTAGCCTTCAGGACTCCCAAGTTCCTTTGTACCACTGATTTCTGAATTTGCTCCATATTTAGAAAATAGTCTACACCTTTATTCCTCTACCAAGGTGCATGCACTTCCCTTCAATATATTCCATCTGCCACTTCTTTTCCTGTTCCCCCAATCTAAGTGCTTCTGCAAACTTCCTGCTTCTTCTATACTACTTGCTCCTCCACTTGTCTTCATATCAACCACAAACCTGGCCATAAAGCCATTAATTCCATTATCTAAACCATCGACATATAAGAAGCAGTCTCTACACAGACTCCTGCAGAACATCTCTAGTTACTGGCAACCAACCACAAAAGTCCCACTTTTTTCCCCATTCTTTGCCTTCTGCCAGTCAGCCAATCTTCTATCTATGCTAGCATCTTTACTGTAGGCTCTTATTTTGTTTAGCAGACTCATGTACAGGACCTTGTCAAAAGCCTTCTGAAAATCCAAGTAAGTAACATTCACTAACTCTCCTTTGTCTATCCTGCCTGTTAATTCCTCAAAGAATTCAAATAGATTTGTTAGTCAAGATTTTCCCTTAAGGAAACCATGTTGACTTTGACCTATTTTATCATTTGTTTCCAAGCAGCCTGAAAGCACATCCTTAATAATAGACTCCAACATCTTCCCAAACACTGAGGTCAGGCTAACAGGCATATAATTTCCTTTCCTTTGCCTCCTTCTCTTCTTAAAGAGTGGAGTGATTTTTGCAATTTTCCAGTCCTCTTGGACCATTCCAGAATCTAGTAATTCTCAAAAGTTCACTACTAATGCTGCCACATCATCATATGCATAACTGAGATGGAAATATCACCAGTACAAGAGTGAACTGTGGCTGGATGTTCCTGCTGGAATTTCAAGAGGAGGCACTCTCCTTCTCCATTCAGCAAACAATTCAAAATACTGAAAAATGCATCCAGATTTCTGGACTATTCCACATACAATACCAGTGAAGTGTCATTGACCTGAAACACCAAGTTTATTTCTTTTTTAGCAGATGTCGTTTGACCTGTTGAAATGTTGTTCCAGCATTTCCAGCTTGTTGGAAGTTTCAGCTATTTGGTCTTTGAAGCTGCTAATAGCAGCAGACAAGTTTGTGCTAGTTACAAATAAAGCTCTGTGACAGCAACTTTATCTCAAGTACTGTTTCAAAATGTTCATGTTCATCATGCCTTTTCTGTGAGATTGATTAATTATGCTCAGTTCTAAATTAGTGATCTCACCGGCATTGTGTCTGCAAAATATTAATTAAGGATCTATTAATAGAGCAGAAAGAGGACACATTTTCCATAGCTATAGCCTTACACTTTGAGACTAATTTCAAGAGATTAACAGAATTACAACTCTTCATTCTTCCCTCTGGAATGGATTTGTACCTAAGATAAAATGTTTAAGCTGCATTATCCTAATACATTTAGTCTGACTTCAATAACAGCTTAACATTATCTGTTGGAAGCTGTCTTCATCTAGACATTACTTGACTGGTGAGTCCATTTGCCCAGGTGCACGTGAAGTGTATGAACCATGTAAACCAGTCAAGATTCAACAGCCCACTCTTCCACACTTGGTCAATCACTGTATACACTGCGCTTGTGTTCAGTGTCTTATGAATGGGCACTTGTTCAGGCTACTAAGAATGGTTGGGATTGGCATCTGTGAAGGTATATGCTGCGCTTCAATTAAATATCTCTAAAAACTCTTTTTCATGCCCCTAGTTCCTGCTTAGTTTACCTTATCTTCTTTCCTTGTCTTCAGTATTGTCTAGATTTTAATTCAATGCAAATGAATGGAGAGTACTCCTTAGAATCAAAGGAGCCAAAGACACCAGTAGATATATCTATACACGTTAATGCCAGCATACACCTACATATCAGTAGTGTGTGTCTGATGAGAAGACTTTAACATATCACAGTTATGGAGCTCAGTATTTAAAAGGTATAGAATAATGCCACTCATCATCAGGCACCAAACCAATTTAAATCCATTAGCACAGTCATTGGGAAGTTGATTTATGTCACAGAAACAGAAGTGATTAAAGGGCAGACAGTCTCTTTGAATTGCCACTTCTAGCATTTCATCAATATTCTAGAAGCTATTCCAGAAAACTCTAGCAGGAGTTTATCGGCTCCTGCTGATTAGAAGTATCTGGAAGTTATCTCAGAGACCTGTGCTTTTTAATTACTAAGTCAATCTGCAGACTACTCCTCAAAATAGGTGCATTGACACCTTCTCATCTACCAGTCTTTATTATCCAATTCAACGATAAAAATCAAAAGTAAATTCTCTAATGTTTTTGTTTAATAAAACTGGCCAAGTAATTAACTTTTTCATCAGACTTAATCAGGAATTTATTCCTCTTCACTGTCTAAGGCTGTACAAATAAATCATGTATAAGAACTTACAAGAGATCTAAATTATTCCTCTTATTCTTTCAGTCTCTCAGTTTAATGCACTGATGTGGAGAAATGAAATTAATGGCCCTGACATTGCAGTCATTGTTAAGCTTCATGGTTCCCCAATGGGAGATTGTGGAGAGAAAGCATATCCATCCACTACTATGGGATCTGCACAGCAGCAGTGGAGGTCATTCCCCTTGCTCTGACTTACTAAAACTGTTAAAATGATAGGAAAGTTGGATATTGAATGACCAAAATAACCAACAGTTATCTGGAAACATTTATGTAAACTCAGTTCAAAATATTCTAAAAATTCCGTCATCCCTTGTGATCATTCCCTGCTGTAAAACTGCAAGGGTAATGGCAATCAAAAACATTCCAAGAGCAAGTTGTTGAGTTTAAGGAAACAGAAAATTCCAAGACTTTTCAGTTTATTAATTTCTGACTCACGGGAATCAGTGGCAAAATCAGCACTTTTTCCAATGGATTTCCAAGTGGGTGACTTGGCTGGAATGAACAGGCAGTGTACCACTTGCCTTTGGTCACAGCCCTGAGGAATTTCAGCAATGACATGTGGCTGTGATGATTAATCATCTAACATTGTAGGAAATATAACTCCCAGAAGTTCAATGGGTTTCTCTTTGATGCTTGTTAGCTTCAGTTTTTACCAGAACTCACAGTGCCACAATGCTGCCTTGATGTCAAGGGCAGTTACTCTCACCTCACCTCTGGAAATCAGCTCTTCTCACCATGTTTGACTTCTCAGGATGCGATGAGATTTGGAGCCAAATGATAGATTTCTGTTAGCTTAAAATTTGAAGGAATCTGGGCACTTCTTGGGAAAAGTAAATTGAATTCCAGGTTGACATTAGCTATGGTCCTTTCTTCTTATAGAACAGACAAATGTTTGTAGAAGATGAAGCATATTTTACAGAACTGTACAGGCCACAATATTGTGCTGGCTTTTTAACCTGCCCTAAGATCAATCCAACCCTTCCCTCCTACATAGCTTTCCATTTTCTATCATCCATGAGTTTCTTAAATGTGCTGAATGTATCAACCTTTATCTACCACCACCCCTGACAGGGAGTTCCTGCGTTCGGCACTCTCTGTGTAAAGAACTTACTTCTGACATCCCTTCTATACTTTCCTCCAATCACTTTAAAATGATTTCTACTTGTATTAGCCGTTTCTGCCCTGAGAAAAAGTCTCTGGCTTTCCAGTCAATTTATGCCTCATCATCTTGTATCTATCAGATTTTGGGGTTGCAAACATTGCTGATGAGATCAACTGAAAATTTCCTGCACTGATATTCTGGGACTGGAATGATTGATATCAGGCAATCAGAACAATCTTCCTTTGTATGAGGTGTGACTTTGCTTTCTCTTTGACTTCAGTTTTTCAGAATAATTCTGCTGAAATCCAACTTGATATTGATGAGTAAATTACTAGGGCCTGAGTAGACTGACACTAACACCTTTTAAAACTTGGTTAATGATTGAAATGCGTATTTTTTATATTCAGGGATTTACTTAGTGCAGATTGAGACAATTTGCTTTCCCATTTCTCTATCAGCTCATTGACAGCACAATCATATACAGAAATGGGAGAAGTGTTATTGTTTTAGATAAGAATATTAGTGATACTGTTCAAAAGTACATTTAAAAGCTTAAGGAAAAAGAAGATATAGCTTTAAAACATGGACTTGATTATAGTCAAGGTCACAAGAGGCAGTCCAGATTTGAATTTATTTGAATTTACAGGCTGCTGACTTGGAGCAAGGCATCTTATAACTGAACCATAGGTGATATTCCAAAAAGGGATCAGTGACTATTGGCATCAAAGCAAGAACAGCATTGTGCATTTCTTCGCGCTCAAATATACAGAAGTATTCACTTTCCAGCAGGGAGAAAGTGAATTCATAGCAGGGACCCTATTAATTTTTTATCTCCTCCCTTAGTTGGTTGAGGGCATCTGCAGTATCATTCCCTGAGACCAACTATTTCAGTAAAGATTTAGGATCCAGCATAAGGACTTCTGAAAGACAAGTCCCTAACCCTTTTGCAAGCTACACATATACTACTATCAGTTCCTACCAATTTTATCCTTTATCAGTTTCAAAAGTAAGACTACACAAGAAAATATTTATGCAAGAGGTATAATGTGGAGTCGATATACATGGACCAGATTTTGACTGTTCTCATGATATTTCTGCAGCCTCCCACCCACCAGTTTCTGTGAATTTATGTTCTTCCAATCTCTTTACTCCTTTGTCTACCCCACACCTAACCAGGTTTCCATCATCCTTTCTTCTTTCTGACCTATTTTCCCTCCTGTTTTCCTCAGTCTCAATGTTGCAAATTCCTGTTTGAAACTCTTCAATGTCCTCTTCTTCTTTAATTCCCCTGGAACCTCCTTCAGACCAGTAAAACTTCATCCCAATATATAAATTGCACCAATCTGGCCAATTATATCAGCTTCTGCCAATATCCAACAATCAGTTAAAGCAATAGTATTTAATAGTTTGAGGATATTAATCGAGGACAATGCCTGTTCTAGGTTGTATATGGGTAAATTCATGTGCCAAGTTATAAGAGGTGTGGACTGCATTTAAGTGCTACAGTATTTGTCTGGACAGCAAGCTGTACCTAATGAATTAATGAGCAGGGAGGTATGTGACAGTGCCTGAGGTGACAATTCTTGACAACACATCACAGGAACTTGACCTTAGCTGATGAAAGTGAACAAGCTATGATATCACGTTATGGTGACTGACACCTAAATGAACATGAAAGTGCGGGCAGCTTCTTGTCACCAAGTAAGGCTACATTTTTGCCACTGATTGTTAGAAGGAAGGGATCAATGGGAACTTGGCAAATGGAGGAGGAATCAGGAAGAAGAGAAAACAAATAATAAAAGGCAGGATGTTCCTGTAGAAGGAAAGGACAATTAAAAAGACAAGAATGTAAAGCAAAATCTTCTTGTATACATTTTAAATAGCAATGCAATTTTCCTTCTGTAGAATTGACAAAAGAGTACGAGATGTTACTAAACAAAAGAATCTGTCATCAAATTAAATCACACCCGAGTGCATTCACCTGCTGTAGAAGTCTGTGTGGTCCCAGTGACTGAGAGCCACATCTCAATCTATTTGTTTGTTCCTTGACAGGCTTATTAGGAGTTTAATTATCTCTTGATTACAATCCCCCCATTGTTGCCGCTGTATTTGTATTTGTGAAGACCTTTCAGTAATGTCGTATTCAATCAAGAGAAAATAGATGCACCAGGTATTTATTCAGTTCATTGGGTAGTGTTTTGAAATTAAGCACATCCTTTCCATCAATTACATTTTAATTAATGGAAGCTTTAAAGGACAATTCCATTAGTGTTAACATCCACTATCCCATGTGGTGTGTCATTGAACATTACCTGTTGCATGATTAATGATTTTTTTCATGTACTGTTAAGCCATTCTCATATTAAGGTTGCAGGAATGCAAAGAAAATACTTATATATTTGTCAGAATTCACAAGTGCAATTTTAGTTTCAAAATTTTTAATAAATTAATTTGACAACTGCTTCAATATTCGTCCTCTTTTCTTGTTGCTCTGCCTTATGTTGAGAACAGCTATCAAGTATTTTCGTAAACACAAGAGATTCTGTAATGCTAAAAATCCAAAGAAACAAACACTATATGCTGGAGGAACTCAGCAGGTCAGGCAGTGCCTATGGAGAAAAACAAATGGTCAACATTTTTGCAAAGACCCTTCATCAGATTGGATAGGAAGAGGGGAGAATCCAGAATAAGAAGATGGGATGTGGGGATGGAGAAGAGTACGAGCTGGGAAGTGATGGGTGAAACCAGGTGAGCAGGTAGATAGGAGGGCGGGAGAATGAGAGGTGATAGGTAAAGGGCTGAAGAAGAAAGAATCTGATAGGAAAGAAGAGTGGACCATAGGAGAAAGGGAAGTAGGAGGGACACCAGAGAGAGTTGATGAGCAAGTGAAGAGAAGGGTAGGGATAAGAGGGGAGTCAGAATGAGGAATGGATTAACAGAGAAGGGGAAGGGGGAGAAATTATCAGAATTTAGAGAAATTGATGTTTGAAGCTATCCAGATGGAGTAAGTGGTGTTGCACTGCAGCCCGAGAGCGGCCTCATTGTGGCAGTAGAGGAAGCCATGGACTGACATGTAAGAATGGGAAGTAGAATTAAACTGAATGGCCATTGGGAAAGTCCACCTTTTGTGGCAGACTGAGTGAAGGTGATTGTCACAGCAATCTCCCAATCTATATTAGGTCTTATCCTCCTCCTCCTCTTTCCTTTTCTCCTATGGTGCCCTCTCCCCTCCTATCAGACCCCTTATTCAACAGCCCTTTACCTCTGCCACCTATTACTTCGTGGCTTCTCATTTCACCTGTCTTTCCCCACCTGCTTACCTTCCCCCTCACATGTTGAAATGGGAAAGGGAAATGAAACCAAAATGGGTGGCCACGGGGAAAGACCAACTTTTGTGGCAGACAGAGCAAAGATGCTCGATGAAGCAGTCAGCCAATCTACGTTGGGTTTCTCTGATGTATTGAAGGCTGCACTGGGAGCACTGGATACAGTAGATGACTCCGCAGACTCCCAGGTGAAGTATCACCTCACCTGGAAGGGTTGTTTGGGACCCTGAATGATATTGAGGAGGAGATGTAGGGGCAGATGGAGCACTTGTCCTGCCTACAGTTTCAGTGCCCAGAGGGAGAACAGTGGGAAGGGAGACCCATAGAATGTGATCTCTGCATGGAGGAAGTGGGAAGACGTGTTTAGTGGTGGACATTACAATTGTTGGAACATGCTTCTGTTACTATGGCGTTTCATTGAAAGATGCTTCTTGTAATTATACCCTGAATGAAGGTTTTTAACTGCACAATTGACAAAGAAGTCATAGCTCCCAAGGTTCTAATTTTCTATCATCGTCAACATTGTCTCTTCCTGACTTTGCATTCATAAGCAAGGAGTAGATTCACTCACAATGAATAGCACACCATGCCTTTGAACAGGCAGCCCATTTTAAATGAAGTCTCTTTATCAGCTCATAAATTAGCAGCTCTGCAAATATAGCTGCATCTCATAATTAAAATCGTAAATCCCTTTGTAATTACTAATAGGATTTACTTACATACTGAAAAATACTTACAGTTAGTTCTTATATTATGAAGGCATGAACTGACTGATATTTCAAAATGTTAAATCATGTATTTGTAGCAGTATGCTTTATTATTTTGTATGCATGCTATGTTAAAGCTGTTGACCATGTCATCTAATGTGGAGGAGATTCTTATAAAGGCCAGGGCTCGCTTCTGTGCTGGGAGCCAAGATGGAAGATGAGCTGATCAGAGTGTCAGCCTGTGCCCACTGGTAGGAACGTTCTGGAGTATCTCCAACTGTGGTTTGTCCTTGACACGAGAGTTTGTGAATCTTTCCAATATCACGTGATCCTTCCTCACAGTCACTCCATACCAGGAACTTGACAAGGCCCTAAGCTAACTGGGGGGGGGGGGGGGGGAAGAAATAAACCCTGTGATGCCCTGACTAGAGTTCTAAAACGTATTGGGTTCAGGCTTCTGACTTGAATTTATAACCTCATCCCCCTTCACTAGGAAGATGAGAGCTTGCCAGGAGAGTTTAGCGATGCACAGACTTGATTATCATGACAAAAGGTCAGGCTTCCATTAGTGCAGAAGGATTTCCCATCATCTAGTGCAGAAGATCAATGCCCAAGTACTCCTCAGCTCTCTCCTCAACATGGACACAGGCACTATAGATTTGATCTGGAGGCAACTTGAACATGGTCTTCATTATATAATTAGCAAGCAAAATGCAGTGTACAACAGCAATATTATAGCTATATTAAGAGCAAAATGATAGCTAGGGACAAAATTGGCTTTCTTGAAGATCAGTGTGGTCATGTATGCATACAGTCAAAAGAGATGAAAGAGGTATTAAATGAATGTTTTTCATCTGTATTTAGTCAGGAGACAGATACATACTATAGAACTGAGGCCAAAAGAGTCATGAGGTCACAGAACATCTCTGAAAATGAGAGAGGAGGTGCTGGTGGTTTGAGGTGAATTAGGGTGGGTAAATCCCTAGGACCTAACAAGGTATACACTCAAACCTTGAGGGAAGCTGGTGCAGAAACTGCAGGGGGTCTGACAGAGATACTTGAAATGTCCTTAGCTACGGGCAAGTTGCCAGAGGACTGGAGGATAGCTAATGTTCTATATTTCAAGAAATAAGCCCAGCAATAAGCTGGGATATTATAGGTCAGTGAGCTTGACATTAGTCATTGGTAATTTATTGGAAGGGAAAAGATATGTAAGTATTTGGTGCTGATCAAAGATAGTCAACATGGCTTTGTGCATGTTAGGACATGTCTAACCAATCTTACAGAGTTTTTGAGGAGAGTTGATGAAGAAAAGGCAGTAAACATAGTCAGTAGACATAGTCAGCCTGGACTTTAGCAAAGCTTTGGACAAAGTCCGGCATAGGAAATTAGTCCAGAAGAGAAGGTTGCTTGGCATTCAGAGTGAAGTTGCCAATTGGATCCAATATTAGCTTAACAGGAGAAGCCATAGGGTCATAGTAGATGGTTGTCTCTTAAATTAGAGGCCTTCAGCTGGTGCTGTGCTGCAGCGACTGGTGCTGGGTCCATTGTTGTTCATCATGTATGCTAATAATATTGATGATAATGTAATAAACTGGATCAACAAATTTGCAGATTACACCAAGGCTGAGAATGTAGTGGTCAGCGAGGAAGTCTATTGAAGCGTGCAGTGTCATTTGCACCAGTTAGGAAAATAGGCTGAAAAATGCAGATGGAATTTAATACAGACAAGTGTGAAGTTTTGCAGCTTTGAGGACAAACCGGGGCAGGGCTTACAGAGTGAAGAGTAGGACATTGAGGACTGCTGTTGGACAAAGGGACCTGAGAATACTGATCCATAATTCCTCAAAAGTAGAAGCACAGATAGAAAGGGTCATAAAGAAAGCTGTTAGCACATGAAATCAGGGCATCAGTACAGGAGTTCCGATGTTATTTTAAAGTTGTATAAGAAATTGGGGAGGCCAAATTTGGAGCATTGGGTGTAGTTCTGGTCACTTACCTCTGAAAAAAATATCAATAACATTAAAAGAAAACAAAGAACGTTTACAAGGACGGTGCTGGGACGAGTTTCTGACAGGGAATGTTTACAACTTTACTCCCTGAAGCACAGGAGAACAGAGGGGACATCTTATAGAAGTATACCAAATTATGAAAGATTTATAAGAACCTGAAATATAGGAGCAGAGTTAGAACATCTGGCCCATCGAGTCTGCTCCACCACTTCATCATGGCTGATCTAATAATCCTCTCAATCTTAATCTCCTGTCTTCTCCCTGTATCCCTTCATGCCCTGACCAATCTAGAATCTGTCAACCTCTGCCTTAAATGTACATAAAGACTTGGCCATCACAACTGCTTGCAGCAAAGAATCCCACAGATTCACCACTCTCTGGCTAAATAAATTCCCCTTCATCTCCGTTCTAAAAGGATACCCCTCTATCCTAAATCTGTCCCCTCTGATCTTAGACTTGCTATGTTCTAGTCCTCCTGAAATGAATGCTAACATTGCATTTGCCTTCCTCACCACAGAATCACCCTACAAATGAGCCTTTATAGAATCCTACACATGGACTCCTAAATACCTTTGCACCTCACTTTTTTGTACTTTCTCTCTGGTTAGAAAATAGTCAACCCTTTATTATATGCCCTTTCATTTCATCTCCCAAAGTGCATGACACATTGTATTCCATCTGCCATATCTTTGCCCATTTTCCTTGTCTGTTTAAGTCCATCTGTATCCTTTCCACTTCCTCAACACTACCTACCCCTCCATCTGTCTTTGTACTCATCTGCAACATTCGCAACAAAGCCATCAACATCATTCAAATCATTGACATATAACGTGAAAAGAATGTCCCAGCACAGGCTCCACTAGTCATTGGCAGCTCTTGTTAGCCACAGTTGTGCCATCTTGCCCTTAGAATACTTCGTCTTCTTCTTCTTCTTCTTTGGGATGTATATATCCTGTGCCTTCTCAATTGCTTCCAGAAATTCCAGCCACTTCTGCTCTGTCATCATCCCTGCCAGTGTCTTTTTTCAAATAAATTCTGGCCAACTCCTCTCTAATGCCACTGTAATTCCCTTTATTCCTGTGTAATACTGATACATCTGACGTTTGGTTCTCCTCAAATTTCAGGGTGAACTTGATCAAATTATTATCACTTTCCCCTAAGAGTTCTTTTACCTTAATGTCTCTAATCAAGTCTTGTTCATTGTATAACACCCAATCCAGAATTGCTGATCCTCTGGTGGGCTCAACCACAAACTGGCAACACAAGCACTTGGCATGGGTAGCAATCCTGAGATCATAACCCTGGAGGTCCTTCCCTTTAACTTAAGACATAACTCCCTCAACTCTCTATGCAGAACAACATAGAAGCATAGAAAACCAGCAGCACAATACAGGCCTATGGGCCCACAACGCTGTGCTGAACATGTACTTCCTTTAGAAATTAGGGTTACCTGGGGTTACCCATAGCCCACTATTTTTCTAAGCTCCATGTACCTATCCAGGAGTCTCTTAAAAGACCCTTTCATATCCACCTCCACTGGCAGCTCTTTCCACACGCTCACCATGGTCCACATAAAAAACTTAACCCTGACATCTCCTCTGTACCTACTTCCAAGCACCTTAAAACTGTGCCCTCTCCTGCTAGCCATTTCAGCCTTGGAAAAATGCCTCCGACCATCCACACGATCAATGCTTCTCATCATCTTATACACTTCTATCAGGTTTTAAGCCTCTATCACCTCAACATCATTCATCCTACCCACTTTATTGGTACCAACATAGACCATGATTTGTTTACTCTCTCACTTAAAGAATGCTGAAGACTCAATCTGAAATATCCCAGACCCTGGCACCCAAGAGGGCAACATACCATCCCAGCATCTCATTCTCATCCACTGAACCTCCTGTCCGTTCCCCTAACTAAAGAATCCCTATGAGCAGAAAGTGCTTGTTCTTCCTCCCTCTTCACTTCTGAGTCACAGAGGCAGACTCAGTGCTAGACACTCAACCATTGTGACTTTCCTCTGTTAGGTCATCCACCTCAACAATATCCTAACTGATTTATCTGTTGTTGAGGGGGATGGCCTCAGGGGTACTTTACACTGGCTCCTTAACCCCTTTCCCCTCCTGACTGTCACCCAGTTTCCTATCTTCAGGGTAACTACCTCTCTATATCTCCTATCTCTCACCCCCTTAACCTCCCAAAATGATCAGGAGTTCATCCAATTCCAGCTCCAACTCCACAACACGGTTTGTTAAAAGCTACAGCTGGATGCATTTCTCGCCATTGTAGACATCAGGGACACTGGAGGTTTCCCTGCCTTCCCAAATCCACAAGAGGAGCATTTCACTGTCCTGCCTGTCATCCCTGCTGTCCTAGCTGAGCAGATATAAAGACGAGGGAAAAAACTTGAGCTTTTATTTCTGTTGTTTTTCCTGACTGAAGCATACTTTTGTTGAAGCCTCAAGATCACTACTCTGACTATGTTCACTTAGACAATGGCCGCAGTGCTTGCCCCGCCTTCCTTTAATTTTCTCTTGCTAATCAATCCTAAATGCCGATTGGTCGCTGGTACTGACCCACTGCTGCCTTTCATCTTCAGGTAGTGGACCTGATTGATATTCCCTCCTCCGAAAACTTCCAATGTCCAGATTGGCTCTGGTCAAAGCTCTTTTTTATATAGGGTGAATGTATGCAGTTTTTTTCCCCAAACAAGAGAGAAAATCAGCAGGCTAAGCAGTAACTATGGAAAAGAGGATTCTGGATGTTTTAGGCCGAAACCCTTCATCAGGATTGGAGAAAAAAAGATGAGGAGGCAGAGTTAGAAAGGGGAGATAGAAACACAAGGTAATAGGTGATATTGCAAGCTTTGTCCATATCATCGGTTAGCTAAAGTAAAATGTTTTAATTAAAATTTCTGAAGACACAGCAAGTTACAATTTATAGCATAGAAATGCAGGGTCAAGTGTGTTTTTAGTTATTCCAATGGAACAAGAGGAAACATCTCCTTACCTGCCCATAACCTCCTTCTGATGCTCCTTCCCTTTTTCTTTCTTCCATGGCCTTCTGTCTTCTCCTATCAGATCCCCCCTTCTCAGCTTTCTCTTCAGTCCTGCTGCAGGGTTTCAGACCGAAACGTCAACTGTGCTCTTTTCTATAAAATGCTGCCTGACCTGCTGAGCTCCTCCAGCATTTTGTCGTGTGCTTCTTGAGCCTCAGTATTCATTTTGTCAGTCAGTTTTCACTTCGTCAGTCAGTTTTCACAGAAAGGTTGTCAGAATTGGAGATGGAATATCATTGTAACACTGATAGAAATTCTAGGTTGCATGTAATAAAAAAATAAATTCAACTTCTTTGATCATTACAAACACATTAAAATATGATCATTATAATTAAAAACACATTGGCCCAAAATGTTGACTCGTTATCCTTCTATCGATGCTGCCTGGCCTGTTGAGTTCCATCCTGCACTTTGTGTGTGATACTGAGCATATCAGCATGTGATACCAAAAACCTGGGAAAAATTGTCCATGTAATAAAAAAATTCAATTATTTAAGCTACACGCAGGTGTCTAAGTGTTTTAATAAACTGGCATATTAATTTGCCTTGAGGTGCATGAACATAATGTAGCCATGCAATTTTATGTTTCAAAGCAGGATATAATTAACGCTTGTCTGAAGCTGCAGATGATGCACTGACTGAAGAGTGTCTGTGTTGTTGAATAATGTGTCTCTGAGTGACATATTGGGGTTCACATCCCCTTAAGCAGTCCAAGCAGCTGACTGACCTGTTCAAAATGCTACCGAGTGATGTGTTACGCTTCACAGAAAGACTGATGGCACTTGCCACATGCTTTATCCCACTATAGACACCCTCTTGATTATTGCATTATTGTAAAGCAATGGGAGTAATGTTGCAGAAACTACTGAGTTTCCGGAAAAACAATTGGCCCTAATGTGGGGACAGTACTCTAACAAGGAGCCCAGAACAGAAAGTACATCCCTCAATTCCCCCCACCCCCAAATTCTCACATGTAACACATCCAACAACTCTATCCAGGATCACTCTCACATATTCTATTGGTTAGTCGACATTTGGAATAGTTGGATGTGAATGCTTTGGGGAGTGTTCAGAAGAGATTCAACAAGATGTTACCTGGATTAGAGAGTATTAGCAAAAAGGAGAGGTTGGACAAACTTGGATTCTTTTTTTTGGAGAGTGTGAGGGGCCACCTTAGCAAACTTTATAAACTTACGAGGTATAGATAGGATAGATAGTCCGAG